>NC_053426.1:20912500-21279341 GCF_007990345.1 Gossypium hirsutum | reverse complement strand
GTGTGTTAGAGAGTGTTTAGCTTTATGCTACACTTATCTGATATGCTAGACTCTTTGAGTCATTGGTGTGATGGAGACCCGTGTATCAAATGTGTGGTGATAGAGCCCACTTTTATGTTTCATGTTTCCAAGTTGCCAAATTATCATTAATTGATTAATACATGAAAATGTTGTGAATAAATGCATGTGAATTTATAAGCTAGACTTGTGGGTCATTAAAGCATGAATATGTTGTTTTATCTTGATGAACTATTGTTAAATGAATTATTGTTAAATGAATTATATATATATGAGTTGAGTGTAATTACATGTAAGAGTATATGCTAGTTTTATGATTTAATGAAGTGTGAATATTTTAGTTTGACTTGTTTAGAATATGGTTGTGAATGTGTTGTAGTATGTTCTTCGCTCAAAACTCAGTAAAAAAGCCACAAACGCCACAAACAAATAGGCAAACATAAGCGATGAACAAGAAAAATTCTAACGGCCCTCAAGAAGAAAGTTGGCGAAACTAAGGGCGCTTGGTTGGAAGAGCTGCCTGGAATTTTGTGGGCCTTACAAATTACTGGAATGACGGAAATGTGCAAGTGTACACAATCGCAACAAGTAATAAAGTGACAAGTAAATGTCGAGTTATCGTACCTACAGGGACTGTGTAAAGAATTATTTATGAATGCAATTAAAAAAACTTTGGTGAACAAAAATGTTTTGATTTGAGGAGGTGATCAAAAACTAAGATTTTAAACTAAGTAAAATAAATAAATAGAAAATAAAAGTTCCAATGCATGATTTCAAAAGATTGTTTTTAATCTAGATGACATAATTGGGTTAGATTAATTACATTTCTTAACTTAAAATTATTAAACTCATGTTCATGTTGTTACGAATAAATTCACGGCAACTCAATAATTTGCTAACTTATGAACATACTTACCTACCAAAATCCATTTATCTCTTGACTATATCTCTATGTCAATTCAACAGATTAAACAAATTTTAATAAGTAAATGTGTTAATGCATACATCCTTATGAAATTAAAATAATCTCTTGTACATGTCTCTATGCCAATTTAAACAATTAATTCAATCTCATAAGCACATAAAAGATTACGTGAGGTAACAACGTATTTCTACCTTGAAACAGTTTAGTCACAATAATCTTGCAAGATATGCAAGGCTAATATATCGTTAGATATCGTTACTAATTTAACCCTCAGCTACCTTAGATGATTAAAAATGCATTGCTTAAGTACTGTGTTAATTAATTACAATTTTAATTCGTTTAAATAATTATTTCATTAGTTATCTTACAATTATACTGCAAGAATAACTTAGTCATGGTTTTACTTAATCACACATCTTACTGAGACCTATAACAACACAAATACAATTTTAATAGCTCAAGTAGATGAAATGCAATCAACCTAGTACGAATTAAATTTAAGCCATATTAATTAAATTAAACATATCAACATCACAAATATTCATAGACATGTTCATCATAACAACAAAAAAATTAAATGGATAGGGAACAAGAATCAAATCTGGCGTTTCTCTGAGGCTTGACTAGTTTGCTCCACTCCTCCTTCTCCGCTTGTTCTTGTTGAACTGAGGCTTCCACAAACAATTGAATGCTACTCCACTATTATTTTTCAAGAGGTGAAATTGGCAAAGGAATATGGGGAGAAAATGAAGAACAACGGAAGGGAATAAAGAGAGAAAAGTGAGAGAGAAGTGAAGAAATGAAAGGGTTTGAGATGTGTTTGAAGTGACCAGCCAATGGGGGTATTTATAGGTTGATAAGGCTGCTAAAAATTTCCACAATCAATATCCAAGACTCCCCCATGGCCGGCCACACATGTGGCATGTTTGATGATTTCAAACATGCTATTTTTAGGTAGGGGCAAATCTTGAAAGGCATGAATAGTGGAGGGGTTTGAATGCAATTTGAAGGAGTCTTCGAGAGCCATTTTACAAGCCAAATAATCAGCCAAACAAGCTGATTGGTTCATCATGTGGAATGATTTTTTGCTGCCCAGTGCTCGGTTGGATCGATTTTCTCGGTTCAGCTCAACTGAGCCCCTTTTCATAATTAATTAATAATAATTTATTTAACCCAAATTAAATTGGATTAAAATTAAAATTAATTATAATAAAAGTTACTACACATAATTTGGTATTAAGCTAAAAAATTAATTCGCCTTGATGCTTCAAAATTGCTTCTCGGTTTTGCACTTCTAATAGTGTTTTTCGAGCCGTTTTTCACCCTTTATGCAAATCTGTCGAAAAATAATAAAAATTAATCAAAATTTGATATAAATTAATTAAAATTCAACATGTCCATAATTTGAGTGAAATTTAATTATTTTATAATTATTATTTATTTTTCAACAATAATTTTACCAAAACTGCATGAATTTGAGTTAAAAAGGGCGTGAAAAAGTGTGTATATTTTTGTGTTTTCACACCCCCAAACTTAATTCAATTCTCGTTCCGAGTAATGCACAAATTTGAAAAGAATTTCCTGGAACGACCTTTGAAATATTCCTTCAAAGCAACATTCTTCCCAAAATTATGATTTTAGTATAGTTATTCTCAAAAATAAGAAATTTGATATTTATGCTACTTATGTATACATATCTTTCAAATTAATCACAATTATTCTTATGATAGCAAAAATAGAATAAATGCTTTCTCAATAAAGACATGCTAAATTCCTACCAATTTGATTTTATTCACTTATTCAAGATTAAATTGCAATCATTAAGTTCAACTTATGTCTTCATATGTTAAACATAGCAATTTCTCTCCACTAATGCAGGTAGCATAGAAACTTGAATCAATAGGTCTTTAAAAAGGTTGTAATGTGGCTAGGCTAGGGGTAAGTAAAAGATAGATAAATTTAGGCTAAAAACCTTAGACTCAGCTTCAATAGGACCTTCGAAATAATTACTTTCAATACACCAACTTACTTTACTTTCACATGCTCTTTTGTACATCTATTTTCCTTCAAGTACATATGCTCTCTCTCTCTTTTTTTCACGAGCATTTTACTATTTGAACTACATTTTTTTTCTTTTTGAGCACTTGATACTTTTTTTCAACTCCCCCAAACTTATTTTCAAAGAACATTCTAAATAGTACTGAGTCTAGTGTTTGAGACAATTTAAAGATAATTAAGAGAAAAGTGATGGCTAAATATTGCAAGGGTTCAAATAAAATTAGGTCATATGGCCTCAAAGCTGGGTTTCGAAGGATAAAAGTTCATCAAGGTTGGCTTGAAAGGCTCAAACTGTCCAAACAAAAGTTGCCTAAATCATTTTTAACATTCCATGCTTCCTAGGATTTTGCCTCAAGAAACTACTAAGTCAATTCTAGAGACTTAAACTTTCATACATGCCTAACTTTCGTAAGGAACTAAAACTTTTATGGTATGATTTTGCATGCTTTGCTAAAAATACATTTATGTCATAATTCAGCTAACATAATAATTATTGAAATAATCAAACATTATTTATACTGAATTTTAGCATACTAAACTAAATTTCAATTTTTTGAACAAATATAATGTAACACCCCTCATCCATATTCAACGCCGGAATAGGGTTACGAAGCATTATCGGACTTACAAAACAATTAAATATCCATTTAGCATACATTTTCTCAATTCAAGCATTCATCATTCAATCTCAATCAATTAATCCCTAAAATGAACCTACGAGGCCCTAAACATGCCTTGGAAATGGTTTGGGACTAAACCGATAACTTAAGAAAATTTCATGAAACTTTGAAAATTTTCTCAAACAAGGAACACACGCCCATGTGACCAAGCCGTGTGTCTCACACGACTACTAGACACGCCTGTGTCACAGGTTTTGTGAACATTCGAAATGGAAGCACATAACTGTGCCCCAGCCTATGTCCAACCCCGTGTAACTCTTTGACTTGGGTCACATAGCCAACACACACAACCGTGTGGCTAGCCCGTGTGCCCTAAAAATGGCCATACACGCCCATGTAGTAGACCATGTGCTAGGCCATGCCAATTCTGTAAGGTATATTGACTTATGCTATACGGTCAAGTCACACGTCCATGTGTGAGGCCATGTGGAGCATACTCATATGATTTCAAATTCAACACCAGCGGACATATGGCCGTGTAACATGACCGTGTGTCACACAAGGCTGAGAAACAAGCCCATGCCTCTGCCCGTGTGGACAAAAATAGGCTATTTACTAAGCCAATTTGTCACCCAAATTTGCATGTACCTATATAACTCAAATGGTACCATTTCAAGACACAAATATGCAACCAAAAGTCATCAACATACAATATCTATTTCAACCATTTCAATACTCAATTCAATGCCATTTACCTATTCAAATACCTATCAACTCAATTTGCTTTACTAGACATAACTCACATATATATATCATGTACCATAATTCATCTAATTCATCATCCAAAACCAATCCACAACAAACATATCCCAACCAAATAAATACCTCATACCATAATAAACATTTGAGTATCATAATTCAACATCAACCATATCACATGGCAATATTTATAACAAACTACATAACTTTCATAAGCTACTTCTAATGGCCAAAATACATTTCCATCAAACACACCAAAATGATCAAAGCCTATACATGCCATATACCATATATACAGAACTCAAAAACACCAAAATAGATGTCCGATAGTGCGATGAATTCTTTGACAATCCCCGAATCTGAGCTAGCTTCGAAATACTATAAAACATAGAAAAGAAACAAAGTAAGCTATAGAGCTTAGTAAGTTCGTATTTAATTATGAAATAATCTCATTATTCATTAGAATTTCAAAATCGATAACATAAATTGCATTTTAAACATCAATCAATGAGTTAACGCAAAGTTTAACCACATAATAACTCATAAGTTCTCGACTTCTTTTATCTCGTTACTTGAACAATTTTCCCTACATATCTGTATCGATATGCATCTATTTCTCGCCAATTTTACTACCAAATCACTCCGGGCATTTAAATGCTTACGTTATGAGTACATTGATTTTCCGATGCCATAGTCCAACTATGGTCATACACATACATTGCCATGTCCCTGCCGTGGTCTTACATTCACATGCCATAACCCAGTTATGGTCTTATTTTCTGATTGCCATAGCCCAGCTATGGTCTTATTCAACAGCTCATCTTATTTAACCGTATATTTAATTTAATATCTCCAAATTAACTAATAGGATAAATACAATCTCAATTCCATCCATCAATTAAATAAATACACATTTAAATTCAATTATACGACTTACCTCGTGTACGGAATGACGGAACAAACTGACTATTCAATTACTTTGCTTTGTTCCTTGATCTAAGTTCGAATTCCTCTTTTCTTGATCTATTTTCTTGTATTTAACTTGGCCAAATGAAAGGAATAAAAATGGCTTTCTCTAGCCCTAATTTTTGGTGTTAATCACTTAAGGAAGATGATGACATAATGTTATTTTATTTTTTAACTTATTAATTAACCAAATTACTAAATTAACCTTAGTTATAATTCATTAAAACCATATAATACATGCCCATCTTTGTCCCCTCACAATTAAAATGGTCCAATTACAACATAAGGACCTTAACTTTAATTTTCTATACTTATTAGACAACTTTAGCTAATAGAACATCAGTTTTGCATTTTACATTATTTAGTCCTTTTTATCAAATTTACCAATCAAATGATAAAATTTCTTAACGAAATTTTCACACCAACATAATATTATACTGTAAACATTACAATAATAATAAAATAATTATTTTAACCTCAGATTTGTGGCCCCGAAACTACTGTTTTGATTTGACTAAAAATGGGTTGTTACAAATCTCCGCCCTTAAGGATTTTTGTCCCCGAAAATCTTACCAGTTAATAGGTTAGGGTACTATTTTCTCATAGCTTCCTTGGGCTCCCACATAACCTCTTCAACACCCTAACGTTGCCATAAAACCTTCACTAAATCTGTTCATTTATTTCACAACTCTTTGATCTCTCGTGTAACGCCCTAATTTTCGGGAATCCTGTGAATGTTGGCATAGGTTTAATTATGTTAGTGGGCCTCTAGAAAGCCCAAGCTTAAGATAGAACCTGACAATTTTAGTTAATTTTTGTTCCATAAGAAAAAGGGGGTGAAATTCTGAAATAGGACCTATGTGAAAATGTTTGAAAATGCTATAGGCTAAATTGAAGTGGCCAAATAAATAGGAATGCAAAATAGGAGGATTTGCATGACAAACCTCCCATTTTACATGTAGTGGCTGGTCATCATGTTGTTGTAGACAAAATGTACACTTGATATCCATAATTTATGGTACAAATTGATACAAATTGATAATAGGTTAGGTAAATGTTCCATGATAATAGGTTAGGTAAATGTTCCATGATAATGGGTTAGGTAAATGTTTCATGATAATAGGTTAGGTAAATGTTCCATGATAATGGGTTAGGTAAATGTTTCATGATAATGGGTTAGGTAAATGTTTCATGATAAGAATTTCATGTCTTTTGTATTAAAGAATTAAATGGATGAAATCTGAAGTTTTATTAAAAGAAAAAGGGGTGAAAAGAACAAAGTTTTGTCCATCTTTGTTCATCATAGCTCAAAGTTAGAGAAGAGAAAGGAGAGGAGAAAGCTCTTGAGTATTCGGTCATTAGGAGGAGGAAAATTAAAGGTAAGTTCTTGGTACCTTGCTTCTATTTTGAGGTTCATGAGTTCTTCTTGATTCTACCTTAACTCTTGAAGTATATTTTGATTTTTAGTTGTGTTGTGAGCATTTAGTCATGAATTAAAATGAAGGAAATGGTTGTTGTTTCATGTTCTTTTGATGAAAAATGGAAGATAGGTGAAGTTGAGCCAAACAAATGAGCATGCATGTGCCTTAGATGCTAAAGGGAAAAATCGGCTAACATGTTGTGCTTTAAAATGATGAAATGGAGATTATACTTAAGTAAAATCATAGATATGTGATGATTGATTGGTGATATACATGTGTAAATAACAAGCATGCAAGTTAGGTGTGAAAGAGTGATTTGGTAATAAATCTGCTTGGGATAGCAGCAGTAACGTGACTTTGGAAAATCACCATAAATTGTGGGAGATGAGTTAGAAGCTGCATAAATTATGTAATTAAAGCTTAATGAGTCTAGTTTCAAATGGAATAAATAGGAACATATTTTGAATTCTGTACAATGATAAAATTGATTCGTAATGAAGAGTGGTCAGATTAGTCAAACAGTGAAACATGGGAAACTTTAAGAAAAATCTGGTATTGATTGGCCATACCAAAAATTCTGAAAATTTTATGGATAAAATATATATGAGTCTATTTTCAGGGAAAATTAGCGGCACTTGATTTGGAGTTTCGTAGTTCCAGTTATAAATAATTTAGTGACTATTGCTCAGGAAGACAGCTTGCAGTGCAATTATGATTATGTAGTAAACATTGACAAAAATTTGTTAATGAGTTGCTTATTGATTTCTTATAAGCTTACTATGATCTGTAGGTGTGGTTGGCCGAATATTGTAAGGGGTTAATACGTAGTTTGTATTTGAATAGTTAGATTAACGTGTTAGTAATCCAATTGTAGGCGGTTCGTGCGTGGATCTCGTCAGCATATCGTCGCAAACAGGTGTGTAACTGACACCCTCTCATAGACTAGATTGGCAAAAGCCGAAAAGCCGAAATGCCGAAAAGTCGGTATTTTGGGAATTTGCGAGTGTGCGAATGCTTGTAAGATAGTTGGGTTTATATATTTGGTAATCTAAAGTAATAAACTGCAGTACGCGCGATTTCGTACATTTTGATAATTTGGGCTTAATGGGCCAAAGATCGGGTTCATGGGCCAACGGGCCCAATTCGGTAAGTATGCGCAGTAAGTGTTCTAATAGTACGTAAATAGTTAGGATATGCATGAAAACCCTAAAAGTAGATAAATTACTATAATACCCCTATGTATGGAAAATTACTGTTATACCCCTAGGTGCAAAATTACCGTTATACCCCTAGGGTTAATTTTGACTGAAAAGCATGACGATCTGATTCTGTATGATGTATGCCATGATTATATATCTGTTGCATGGGGACATGGGTTATATTATGGAGGAAGCGTTCTAGTGGCTATGCCACAAATATCTGATCTGGTGGCTCTGCCACAAATATCTGATCTGGTGGCTCTGCTACATATATCTGTTCTGGTGGCTCAGCCACGATTATCTGTATCTGGTGACTCTGTCACATTATCTGTTCTGGCAGCCATGCTGCATATTCTGTGGTGTTTAACGGTTGGGTGGGTCGAGTTGTCTCCCCACACGGTGTAAGGTTGGTACAGGGGGTGTATACGGTTGGATATGGTTGGGTTTCTGCATAAACATGTAATATCTGTTCTGTTCTGTTATGAGCCTATGGGCTTTATTCTGAATTCTGTTCTGGGCTAAGGCCAACTTATTCTATTTCTGTGGTTTGAGCTGATATAGGCTATGGTTGGGTTATTTTACACACTGAGTTTCCCCAAACTCACCCCTTTTATTTTCATCCACGCAGGTAATCCCCAACCATAGTGGGCTTGGAGCTGTGAGGGAATTCGGAGTGGCCACCCGTTCTGAAAGTTTGATTTTCTTCTGGTGAACTGGACATCCTTTTATTTATGTTTGAAGTTTTGGGTTTTTAAATGTAATAAGGCCGCTTAATTATTTTTGATGGTTTTAATATGTATTACTAAGATAGGTATTACTTATTTTAACTGTCGAAATTGGATAGCTTTAGGGCTCGTTTTCAAAAACAACAATTGATTTCAAAATAACACGATAACAAGCAAAGCTTCCGCAATGAAAGTATTTTCCAAAATTAATCACTTTTCCTAAAAATGACTTAATCAAATCGGTTTTCTAGAAATATCCATGACGTTAAGGTGTGGCAATGGTGGTATGCATGTCTAGGATTGGATCCGAAGGGAGCTTGGTACTTAAGCAGTCCGATGGACTCACCACCTCTTTTCTGGTTTCCTACCTGGTGCACAGCTTCCATTCACTTTAACCCTTAATGAATTAATCTTTTGAACATCAAGTACAATTTTCTGGACTTAGAATGGAATTTTTTTTTTACGTTTTTGATGTGGCATACCGGATCCGGCCATAACTTCTGGGCCGGGTTTGGGGTGCTACATTTAGTGGTATCAGAGCCTAGGTTGCAACAACTCGGCTGTGGAATGGGTTTACAAAAACAAAGATTTTCGAAAACAAAAATTTTATAAAGAATGCGAAAAACTCGATTTTCAAAATTTAGATCTTTAGAAGGTGGCATTTCGAATCTCCGGCTCAAGTCTGTAAGTATTCTGAATTTTTCTGAATATTTTCCTGAATTATCTGTCTGTACTAAAATCCTGCTAGGATACTCTAGATAGGATGATACTGAAACCATAGGAAAATCTGATAAGAAACTGAAACTGTAACTAGACTTCGATTCTGCGAAAACAAACTCTGAACTACTGTCTGATTCATAAAACATCTGTAATAAACACTGGAATATTAATTGATGCATAAAAATTCGTAATCAAGATAATACGATATGAGTACAAGAGGCTGTGGACAGAGCCGAGGAAGTGCTCGAGCGAGATCTTTATTTTCGAGACATATGCCAGCGGTGGATGCACCGGTACCACCGGCAACAGAGGTAGAGTCTCATGACCGCGGTGCTGAGGATGATGCCCTATCACAGGCAATGCTTCGTGTTCTGGAAAGGGTTGCCGGAGCAAGTTCGGGCAACAAAATTCAGGGATCTATTTCTGAATGACTTCGGGACTAACGGAACAGAGATCTTTAAGGGCATGTCTGGTATAGCCCCGAATGTGGCAGAATATTGGTTGGAGGCCACAGAACGGATTATGGACGACTTGGACTGCTCTGAGGAGATTGTGAGTGGGGTATCTGTACTAAGTCATTTGGGTCACTCGGTTAGGGTAGACAAACTGTATAGGGATGTACCCTTAGAAACTCAAGGTAAGATTTTCCCTAGAGATCTGATGGAGTTAACGTTCGAAGAGTTTGATCTCATTTTGGGAATGGACTGGCTTGTTAAGCATAAAGTGACTCTGGATTGTGCTGCTAAACGAATGGTGTTAAGAACTACAAAGGATGAGGAGGTTATGGTGATAGGTGAGAGAAGGGATTATTTGTCCAATGTGGTGTCGACATTAAGAGCCGAAAAATGGATTCAGAAAAGTTGTGAGGCTTAATTGGTATTTGTAAGTCAGTCGGAAGAGGAGGGACTGACAGTGGATAAGGTTAGAACCGTAAAGGAGTTCCAAGATGTTTTTCCGGAGGAGCTTCCAGGATTGCCTCCGAATCGAGAAGTTGAGTTTGGAATAGCCTTGTTGCCTGGAATGGCGCCTGTGTCTATCGCACCGTATAGGATGGCACCGAAGGAGTTAGTAGATTTAAATGCTCAAATTCAAGAGTTGTTGGATAGGGGCTTTATTAGGCCAAGCGTGTCTTCATGGGGAGCACCAGTGCTATTCGTGAAAAAGAAGGATGGTATGATACAAATGTGCATTGATTTTCGCCAGTTGAATAAACTGACGATTAAGAATAAGTATCCACTGCCAAGGATTGACGATCTATTCGACCAGCTTAGAGGAGCTTCTGTATTTTCCAAGATCGACCTTCGATCTGGATATCATCAGTTAAGGGTCAAAGAGGCAGATATCCAAAAGACGACATTCAGGACTCGGTATGGTCATTACGAGTTTCTGGTTATGCCATTTGGACTAACGAACGCTCCTGCAGCGTTTATGGATCTGATGAATCGTGTGTTCCAACCATTTTTAGATCAGTTCGTAGTCGTCTTTATTGACGATATCCTGGTATATTCTGAAACTGAAGCGAAACATGATGAGCATCTCCGTATAGTGCTGCGAGTGTTAAGGGAGAAGGAACTCTTTGCGAAGTTCAGCAAGTGTTAATTTTGGTTGAGGGAGGTAACCTTCTTAGGACATGTGGTCTCTGCTGAAGGGATTAAGGTGGACCCTCGAAAGATTGAAGCAATTTTGGAGTGGAAGCCACCTAGGACGGTGTCGGAAATTTAAAGTTTCCTAGGGTTGGCAGGATACTACAGAAGGTTTGTGGAAGGTTTTTCTGTGATGGCAGCACCTCTGACAAAACTCATAAGGAAAGGAGTAGCATTTGTATGGACTGAGAAGTAGCAGGAAGCTTTTGAGAAGTTGAAGAAAGTTCTGACTGAAGCACCTGTGTTGATTCAGCCGAAGTCTGGGAAGGATTTTACTGTGAATAGTGACGCATCACACGTGGGTTTGGGCTGCGTGTTAATGCAAGAGGGTAAGGTGGTTGCATATGCATCACGATAGCTTAAACCTCATGAGGGAAACTATTTGACTCATGATTTAGAGTTGGCAGCAGTGATATTTGCACTTAAGATTTGGAGACATTACTTGTACGGAGAAATGTGTATTATATACACTGACCATAAGAGTCTTAAGTATTTGTTGACTCAGAAGGAGCTGAACCTTAGGCAAAGGAGATGGATTGAGTTGCTTAAGTATTATGACTGTTCGATCGAGTATCACCCAAGCAAGGCTAATGTGGTAGCCGATGCTCTAAGTCGTAGAGCTGTATCTGATCTGAGAGCAATGTTTGCTAGTCTGAGTCTGTATGATGATGGAAGTCTGTTGGCTGAGTTGCAAGTGAGGCCAAACTGGGTGGATCGGATTAAGTAAAAACAGTTGAACGATGAGTCTTTGGTCGCTCGTTTTCAACAAGTTAAGGAAGGGGAAACTTTTGAGCTTGGGAGCCAGAAGAGACGATGCAACAGCAATACCCTCATCTGTTTGGATTAGGTAAATTTCGAGGACGAAATTTCTTTAAGGAGGGTAGAGTTGTAACGCCCCAATTTTTGGGAATCTTGTGAATGTTGGCATAGGTTTAATTATGTTAGTGGGCCTCTAGAAAGCCCAAGCTTAAGATAGAACCCGACAATTTTAGTTAATTTTTGTTCCATAAGAAAAATGGGGTGAAATTCTGAAATAGGACCTATGTGAAAATGTTTGAAAATGCTATAGGCTAAATTGAAGTGGCCAAATAAATAGGAGTGCAAAATAGGAGGATTTGCATGACAAACCTCCCATTTTACATGTAGTGGCTGGTCATCATGTTGTTGTAGACAAAATGTACACTTGATATCCATAATTTATGGTACAAATTGATACAAATTGATAATAGGTTAGGTAAATGTTCCATGATAATAGGTTAGGTAAATGTTCCATGATAATGGGTTAGGTAAATGTTTCATGATAATAGGTTAGGTAAATGTTCCATGTAATGGGTTAGGTAAATGTTTCATGATAATGGGTTAGGTAAATGTTTCATGATAAGAATTTCATGTATTTTGTATTAAAGAATTAAATGGATGAAATCTGAAGTTTTATTAAAAGAAAAAGGGGTGAAAAGAACAAAGTTTTGTCCATCTTTGTTCATCATAGCTAAAAGTTAGAGAAGAGAAAGGAGAGGAGAAAGCTCTTGAGTATTCGGTCATTAGGAGGAGGAAAATTAAAGGTAAGTTCTTGGTACCTTGCTTCTATTTTGAGGTTCATGAGTTCTTCTTGATTCTACCTTAACTCTTGAAGTATATTTTGATTTTTAGTTGTGTTGTGAGCATATAGTCATGAATTAAAATGAAGGAAATGGTTGTTGTTTCATGTTCTTTTGATGAAAAATGGAAGATAGGTGAAGTTGAGCCAAACAAATGAGCATGCATGTGCCTTAGATGCTAAAGGGAAAAATCGGCTAATTTGTTGTGCTTTAAAATGATGAAATGGAGATTATACTTAAGTAAAATCATAGATATGTGATGATTGATTGGTGATATACATGTTTAAATAACAAGCATGCAAGTTAGGTGTGAAAGAGTGATTTGGTAATAAATCTGCTTGGGACAGCAGCAGTAACGTGATTTTGGAAAATCACCATAAATTGTGGGAGATGAGTTAGAAGCTGCATAAATTATGTAATTAAAGCTTAATGAGTCTAGTTTCAAATGGAACAAACGAGAACATTTTTTGAATTTTGTACAATGATAAAATTGATTCGTAATGAAGAGTGGTCAGATCAGTCAAACAGTGAAACATGGGAAACTTTAAGAAAAATCTGGTATTGATTGGCCGTACCAAAAATTCTGAAAATTTTATGGATAAAAGATATATGAGTCTATTTTCAGGGAAAATTAACGGAACTTGATTTGGAGTTTTTTAGCTCAAGTTATAAATAATTTAGTGAATGTTACTCAGGAAGACAGCTTGCAGTGCAATTATGATTATGTAGTAAACATTGACAAAAATTTGTTAATGAGTTGCTTATTGATTTCTTATAAGCTTACTATGATCTGTAGGTGTGGTTGGCCGAATATTGTAAGGGGTTAATACGTAGTTTGTATTTGAATAGTTAGATTAACGTGTTAGTAATCCAATTGTAGGCGGTTCGTGTGTGGATCTCGTCAGCATATCGTCGCAAACAGGTGTGTAACTGACACCCTCTCATAGACTAGATTGGCAAAAGTCGAAAAGCCGAAATGCCGAAAAGTCGGTATTTTGGGAATTTGCGAGTGTGCGAATGCTTGTAAGATAGTTGGGTTTGTATATTTGGTAATCTAAAGTAATAAACTGCAGTACGCGCGATTTCGTACATTTTGATAATTTGGGCTTAATGGGCCAAAGATCGGGTTCATGGGCCAACGGGCCCAATTCGGTAAGTATGCGCGGTAAGTGTTCTGATAGTACGTAAATAGTTAGGATATGCATGAAAACCCTAAAAGTAGCTAAATTACTATAATACCCCTATGTATGGAAAATTACTGTTATACCCCTAGGTGCAAAATTACCGTTATACCCCTAGGGTTAATTTTGACTGAAAAGCATGACGATCTGATTCTGTATGATGTATGCCATGATTATATATCTGTTGCATGGGGACATGGGTTATATTATGGAGGAAGCGTTCTAGTGGCTATGCCACAAATATCTGATCTGGTGGCTCTGCCACAAATATCTAATCTGGTGGCTCTGCTACATATATCTGTTCTGGTGGCTCAGCCACGATTATCTATATCTGATGACTCTGTCACATTATCTGTTCTGGCAGCCATGCTGCAAATTCTGTGGTGTGTAGCGGTTGGGTGGGTCGAGTTGTCTCCCCACACGGTGTAAGGTTGGTACGGGGGTGTATACGGTTGGATATGGTTGGGTTTCTGCATAAACATGTAATAACTGTTCTGTTCTGTTATGGGCCTATGGGCTTTATTCTGAATTTTGTTCTGGCGAAGGCCAACTTATTCTATTTCTGTGGTTTGAGCTGATATAGGCTATGGTTGGGTTATTTTACACACTGAGTTTCCCCAAACTCACCCCTTTTATTTTCATCCACGCAGGTAATCCCCAACCATAGTGGGCTTGGAGCTGTGAGGGAATTCGGAGTGGCCACCCGTTCAGAAAGTTTGATTTTCTTCTGGTGAGCTGGACATCCTTTTATTTACGTTTGAAGTTTTGGGTTTTTAAATGTAATAAGGCCGCTTAATTATTTTTGATGGTTTTAATATGTATTACTAAGATAGGTATTACTTATTTTAACTGTCGAAATTGGATAGCTTTAGGGCGCGTTTTCAAAAACAACAATTGATTTCAAAATAACACGACAACAAGCAAAGCTTCCGTAATGAAAGTATTTTCCAAAATTAATCACTTTTCCTAAAAATGACTTAATCAAATCGGTTTCCTAGAAATATCCATGACGTTAAGGTGTGGCAATGGTGGTATGCATGTCTAGGATTGGATTCGAAGGGAGCTTGGTACTTAAGCAGTCCGATGGACTCACCACCTCTTTTCTAGTTTCCTACCTGGTGCACAGCTTCCATTCACTTTAACCCTTAATGAATTAATCTTTTGAACATCAAGTACGATTTTCTGGACTTAGAATGGAAATTTTTTTTTTACGTTTTTGATGTGGTATGCCGGATCCGGCCATAACTTCTGGGTCGGGTTTGGGGTGCTACATCTCGAGCTATAATTCTAATCGATTCTTCGTTGTACGTCATGTCTGGTTGAATTTCAATTTCTAACGGACAAAATCACATGTGAAGAATCTGATCTATATCAATGCAACATCGACACATGGAATACATTGTGGATTTTCTCTAACACAGTCGGTAAAGCAAGCCGATATGCCACTGAACCTATTCTTTCGATGATTTTATACAGCCTGATAAATCGCGGACTCAGTTTACCTTTACGACCAAACAGAAGGATTTTCTTCCCCGGAGACACTTTCAGAAATACTTTATCACCAATTTGAAATTCAATGTTTTTTCGTTTTAGATCTACATATGATTTCTGTCGATCAGAAGCTGCCTTCAAACTGTCGTGAATCACTTTCACTTTTTCTTCAGTTTCTCTAATCCGTGGATCTGTTTCTCGCTAAGCTCAGTCTAGTACAAAGTTGTTCGGGATTTGTGACCATACAAAGCTTCGTATGGTGCCATCATTATGCTCGATTGAAAGCTTTTATTATACACAAATTCAACCAACGAAAAATATTTCTCCCAATTGCCTTTAAACTCTAAAACACAACAACGAAGCATATTTTCAAGAATTTGAATTACTCTCTTGGACTGACCGTCGGTTTGCGGATAAAACGCAGTACTAAATTTCATCTTTGTACCTAGGGCTTCTTGAAGTTTCTTCCAAAATCGTGATGTAAACCTCGGATCTCTATCAAAAATAATCAACACTGGCACACTGTGCAATCTCACAATCTCAGATATGTATGATTCAGCCAATTTATCAAGTGAATAGTCTTTACGTACCGGAATGAAATGTGCAGACTTTGTTAATCGATCTACGATAATCCAAATGACATCTTTCTTTTTCGGAGATAGGGGTAACCCTAATATAAAATCCATCGTAACTCTATCCCATTTCCATTTAGATATTATTACTGGTTGAAGTAGTCCCGAGTACTTGATGTTCGGCTTTAACTTGTTGACAAACTAAACATCTCATACAAACTCCAAAATGTCTCATTTCATACCTGACAACCAATATAACTATTTCAAGTCGTTGTACGTTTTAGTCCTTCCCGGATGTACGGATAAACAACAACTATGTGCTTCGTTTAGAATCTTCTAAATAAGCTTGGGATTTCTCAGTACACAGATTCTACCTCAGAACATTAAACAATCATCAGATCTAATTTGAAACTCTGAATCAGAAGTCAACTCACACTGAACTCATTTAACTTGTAATTCATTATCACATTTCTGGGCTTCACCAATTTGCTGTAGAAATAATGGTCTCGCTTTCAACCCAGCTACAATTGAACCGTCATCAAACAAACCTAATTGTGTGTTCATTGCATGCAAAGCAAATAATAACTTTCTGCTCAAAGCGTCAGCAACTACATTTGCTTTCCCTAGGTGATAATAAATTACTAGCTCATAGTCTTTTAATAATTCAAGCCATTTTCGTTTTTCAAGTTCAAGTCTCTCTGAGTCATTAAATATTTTAAGCTCTTGTGATCTGTATAGATGTGACATTTCTCACAAAACAAGTGATATTGTCAAATTTTTAATGTGAACACAATCGCGGTCAACTCTAAATCGTGCGTCGGATAATTCTTTTCATGCGGCTTCAACTATCTAGAAGCATAAGCTCTTACTTTGCCTTCCTGCATCAATACACAACCCAGACTGTTTAATGATGCATCACTGAAAATTATGAATTCTTTACTAGACTCAGGCTGTACTAACACTGGTGCCTCTGTCAATAATGCTTTCAACTGTTCGAAACTCCACTGACACTTCTCAGACCATTCGAACTTTACATTTTTCTAAAGTAATCAAGTTAGCGGTGTTGCAATCATAGATAAACCTTTCACAACTCATCGATAATAGCCAGCTAGTCCCAGAAAACTTCGAACTTCAGATACATTTCTCAGAGGTTTCTAATCTATAATTGCAAAAATCTTGTTCGGGTCAACTCTAATACCTTAGCTGAAATGATATGTCCCAAAAATCCAACCTCTTGGTGCTAAAACTCACATTTACTAAACTTTTCAAATAATTGCTTATCTCTCAAGGTTTGAATTACAATCCTCAAGTGCTCAGCATGCTCAAACTCATCTCAAAAATAGATTAGAATGTCGTCAACAAAGACAACAAATTTGTCTAAATACGGTCTAAATATCTGATTCATCAAATCCATAAAAATGGCAGGAGCATTAGTTAATCCAAAAGGCATAACAAGGAATTCATACTGTCCGTACCTCGTTATGAACGTATTTTTCAGCATATCTGAGTCTTTAACTCACAACTGATAATAACCAGATCTTAAATCAATCTTTGAAAACACTGTTGCACCTTTCAACTAATCAAACAAATAATTTGTTCTCAGCAATGGATACTTATTCTTTATCGTAACCTTGCCGAGTTGACGATAGTCAATACACATTCTCATTGACCCGTCTTTCTTCTTAACAAACAATACTAGCGCACCTCAGGTTGAAAAACTCGACTGTGCAAAACTTCTATTTGTTAACTCTTACAATAGAGCTTTTAAGTCTTTCAACTCTGTCGGAGCCATTCTATACGGAGCTATAGATATCGGTGAAGTTACCGGTACTAAATCAATAGCAAATTCAACCTCTCTGATCGATGGCAAACCCAGTAACTCTTCTGGAAACACATCTAGATACTCGCAAACAATTGGTATTGATTCAATCTTTGATTCTAACACTTTTGTATCAAGTACATATGCAAGATATGCGTTGCATCCCTTTTTCACATATTTCTGAGCTAAAATCGACGAAATTATAGCTGGTAAACTACTCAGATCATTTGATTCAATTCAGAGAGTCTCATTATTCTGATATTTCAACTCAATTATCTTTCATCTACAATTTACTACTGCATCATGCAATGTCAACCAGTCCATATCCAGAATTACATCAAAATCATCAAACGGCAACAACATCAAATCAGCCAGAAACCAGTAACCCCGAGTTATTAACAAAAAATTCTTACAAACTTTGTCAACTAGGACATATTTGCCTAAGGGGTTCGAAACTTTTATAACAAACTCAGTTGAATCAACAGGTAAATTCTTACTAGACACTAGGTTCACACATATATGAATGAGTTGATCCGGATACAACTACATCAATTTCATAAAGAGAGAATGTACCAATAATAACATCTGGAGATGACACTTCTTCACGAGCGCGAATAGCATAAGTTCTGGCAGGTGTTATAGCTTCAGATCGTACAGCAGTATCTCGTGTTGCACCTGATAAACTGTAATATATACATATTTTTATCCCATGCTTAGCATATTTTTTGATGAATTATCCTTAAATTTGGTGAATTCGATGATCCTAATCCTTTAATTTCATGTTTTATACTTAGGTGAGTATAGGAGAGTCAAAAGAGCGAGAAATGGGCCAAAAACCGAAAAAATGGGCCAACGTAGGAAATCAACACGGCCTGGACTTCCTCACACGAGTAGTTCACATGCCCCTGTCTATTTAATAGATTGTAACACGTCCTAAGCCACCTCGCATGGGCGTGTCACACGGGCGTGTCCCTGTCGAGCCCAAGTCTAGTCCTATTCGAAAAAGGCTACTGGTGAGGGTTTTGAAGCATTCTAAAGCCTATATAAAGACCCCATGAGGCACTTAGAGGAGACACACGGAGTAAGAGGCAAGGAATTACTCTAAGAATGCCGATTGATCCATCTCAGAAGCTAGATTCTCCTTCAAGACTGAAGATATCCCTTCAATTTCCTTCAGGGGTTTTTGGGTTTTCTTTATGTTTTGTTATCATTATTCTTCTGAGATCTTTTCTTTTACATTTATGAACTAAATCCCCTAAATACCTAAGGGGAATGAAACCTAAGAGGGATCTTGTTATTATTTTTTGAATTATATGATAAATATTTGACTTGTTCTTAATTATGAGTTCTTAATTTTTGCTTTAATATTCTAGGATATTGATTCAAGTATTGATGTGCTTATTCAGACGAGCAAAAGTCCTTGTCTAAGAGTAGATCTAGCATAATTATACGGAGTTGATTGCACACCTAGACATAGGGTGCCATAGTTTTTCCAGATTAGGGTGAAACCTAATAAAGGAATCCATAGATCGAGTTAATGCAATACTTAGGGTTTTAATTAGAAAGAGATTTTAATTAATCAACCTAGGGTTAGATGTTGTTAGTCTCGAGAGAGATAACAATATAACTTAGGTATTTCTACATATCAAGTCAAGTGAATAAATCGTTTGATTCAGAGTCAAATAACAAGTGAAGTCTAGGTGGATTTTTCCCTTGGGTATTGTACAAATCATTCAGTTTTCCCAAAATTTATTTCCCCAATTTACTTTCTGTGCATTTTTAGTTTACTAATCAGTTTAGATAAAACAAACCCCTTTATTTTTAGGCTAGATAATAAAAAGAAAGTTAATACTAGTACTTTTAGTTCCTTTGCGTTCGACATCCCGGTCTTGCCATAAGCTATACTACTGTTCAATAAGGTGCGCTTGCCTTTATCATGATAATAGTTAGTTTTCAAGAACGGACATTCATAAATTATAAAACTTATCACGATTTATAGCACATCAAGTTTTTGGCACCGTTGCCGAGGAACTAAGATATTAGGAACACTTAATTTTTATTACTTTAGCCATTTATTTTATTGCAATTTAAATTTTATTTTTGTTACTAAATTTTCTTCTTCCTTCTGGCAGGTTTTTATAGTTTATGACTAGACGAAACCCATCGGGACCATTACTTTTTGATATTGAGATCGATCGCACAGCTCGCAGAAATCGAAGAGAAATAAGGCAAAGCCTAAGGTACACAGAGGAAGAGCAAGAGGACGATATTTTCACCACAATCGAGGAGATGGCTGAAAATCAAGAAAACTCACTACCTCCTGCAATTGCTGCTGATCCAGTAAATCAGAATCTTGCTCCACGCACTATGTATGATTAAGCTAAACCTACTTTAATATGAACTGAGTCAAGTATAATTAGGCCTGCTATTGTTGCAAATAATTTTGAACTGAAACCTAACACAATTCAAATGATCCAACAGTTTGTTCAGTTTGATGGTTTTCAAGACGAGGACCCAAACACTCATTTGGCGAATTTTTTAGAGTTTTGTGACACTTTTAAGATCAATGGCATTTTTGATGATGCCATTCGCCTTCGGTTGTTTCCCTTTTCATTGAGGCACAAAGCTAAACAGTGGTTGAACTCATTACCATGAGGGTCAATCACTACTTGGGAACAAATGAACGAAAAATTCTTACTTAAATATTTCTCGCCGACTAAAATGGCTAAGTTGAGGAATGACATCTCATCTTTTGTGCAGATGGATCTAGAAACACGCTATGATGCATGGGAGAGATACACAGATCTATTAAGAAGGTGCCCTCACCATGGTTTACCTTTATGGTTGCAGGTTCAAATGTTTTACAATAGCGTGAACCCCTCAACAAGGTAACTTATTACACTGATTTACCATAATAATAAATAGAGTCAATGGTGACTCTGTCATGGGAAGAGCCATTTCTTTCTTGCTTTATAGGGGATTTCTTGTTCCTGAGCTACAGGATTTATGGTGAAACTGAATCTTTGGCTTTGGAGATAGAGCCAGAAGTCGCCTCTCCCGAGCAGTTAGCTCTTTTCCCTAAACTGATGCAGCTGTTGGTGGAACTATCAATAACAAAACACCTTAAATGGCTTATGAATTTATTGAAGAGATGTCACTAAATAACTATCAGTGGCAAGTCATGAGAACAAAGCCGACAAAAGCAGCTGGTGTTTTCAACCTCGATGCAGTTACTATGCTATCTAACCAGGTAGAACTTTTAAATAAAAAGATTGAAGGTTTATGTGGTTCTACTCAGGTACATCCCGTGATGAGGTGCGATTCTAATGAAGGAGTATTCACAGAATATCAATCTTTCAACCCTAGCATTGAGAAAGAACAAGTCCAATACATAGGTAACAATAATTATAGATCTCAAAATAACCCATATAGTAACACATATAATGCAGGTTGGAGGAACCATCCCAACTTCTCGTAGGGTGGTCAAGGGAATCAAAGGTCACAACATCCTCTGAGTTTTCAACAACCACCTTACCAATAGGAAAAGAAGTCGAACCTTGAGAAGATGCTAACAAAGTTTATCTCGGTGTCAGAAACTCACTTTCAGAATACCGAAATAGCACTTAAGAATCAACAAGCATCGATCCAAGGGCTCGAAACTCAGATAGGACAGCTCGCTAAACTAATTTCTGAATGATCACAAGGTAGCCTACCGAGTAACACTGAATCTAACCCGAGGGAACAACTCAACGTGATTACCGTTCAAGATAAGGAAGGGTTAGTTGAACCTGAACCAAAATCGAGGCAAAGAATTGTGGTAAGTAAAGGTAAAGGTGAGGTAGTCCACAATGGTCAAAAACTAGTAAGTAAAGAGTACCAACCACGGGTGCCATACCCCAATGCGACAAGGAAAGACCGCACAGATGAACAATTTGGTAAATTCCTTAAGCTATTAAAAAAATTACATATTAACTTACTGTTTATAAAAGCTCTTTCACAGATGCCAAACGTAGTTAAATTTTAAAGGAGCTTTTAGCAAATAAGCGAAAGTTGGATGAGGCGTCGCATGTGGAGATGAATGCAGTTTGCTCAGCCATTCTTTAGAATAAGTTGGCCAACAAATTGAAAGATCCAGGGAGTTTTGCGATTCCTTGTTTAATTGGTAGCTTAGACATTAGTAATGCTTTGGCTGATTTAGGGGCTAGTATTAATGTTATGCTCTACAAAATGTTTAAACAACTAGGTCTTGGGAAACCCAAACAAACTAGGATGAGCATTCAGTTAGCAGATAAAACAATTAGATTTCCTAGAGGCATTAATGAAGATGTACTCGTTAAAATTGACAAATTTATATTACCAATCGATTTTGTTGTTCTAGACATAGAAGAGGATAATGACATGCCTTTAATTTTAGGAAGGCCCTTTTTAGCAACTGCTAGAACTATAATTGATGTTGGTACAGGTGAACTCACACTTCGTGTGGGTGATGAAACAATCACTCTTCAAGCTCAAAATTCTACTAATACTAATCATGTGGTGCAACCTTCTTTGCAGGAAATACGTTCAAAAAGCATGCATGAGCCTTGTTCAAGTAACAACAAAGAACCCATCTATGAAGAACGAAGGCTACAAATCGAAGAACTAGATGAATGGTGGACACAGAAACTGAGAGCACACGATAGACCAAAACCACGCCATGACGAGCTCAATGTTTCACCAAATCAACTTAAGGTTGGAGACAAAGTACTATTAGATGTAGCAGACCCTCGTATTGCCACTTCTGAACCTAATGGAGCAATCCCTCTTACAGTTCTCAGCATTTTTTCATATGGGGCAGTCGAGGTAATCCATCCTAAATTTGGGACCTTTAAGGTAAGTCGTACCCATCTAAAACCTTATTTTGAGTTTGATAGCAGGAATGAGGAGTGTAAACTCCTGCACCACCATGACCACGCAACAGAGAGGTAAGTCGAGCTTAGACTATAAATAAGCACTTCTTGGGAGGCAACCCAAGCACTAACAGTGGTAACTTATTTGAATTTTAGTTTTTAACATCTAATTCACTGAGTGAGTCCTTGAACACACGTTGTCCAAATCTACACGGCCAGGCACACGGGCGTGCCTTAGGCCGTGCTTATACCACGGGTGATGACACAGCTGTGCAATACGGTCATGTGAAAACAAAGCGAAAGTTTTCCTCAACATGGAATTCGATACTTTGCCACAGCCGTGTGACATAGCTGTGGACAAAACTATCAAAACAATACGGGTGTGCACCACGCTCGTGTCTAGAAGCTGTGGTTGAAACTGAGAAATTAACACGGCTGTGAGACACGCCCGTGCTCACCACTCGTGCTCGAGACTGTGAAATTAACACGGGCGTGTGCATCCATACACGGGCGTGGGAGAAGCAAAAAGCAGGACATGGTCGTGTGACACGGCCGTGTGCACCAACACGGCCAAAGAACATGGGCGTGGGCCGAATTTCAAATGCGCCCAAATTTGAAAATTACAAAACATATGGGCATGCCCGTGTGCCCCAAAATCTATATAAACTCCTCACTATTCATTATCCCTTTCCCCAAAAACCCTAACCCTAGCCTCCGAAATCCCCTCTCCCACCGCTGACTGGCCACTCCTTCCTCTTTCTCCTTCCATTTTTCTCCTTTCTTCCTCTCCTTCATCCCCTCTTCTCCCCTTGCGCAACCCACACGACCCCACCACCCATGCTTGTGGCCGACCCAACCGCACCTAACCTTCACATCATCGCTCCTTCAACTACTGATCCTCTTTTAACGTCGAAGAAGAGGAAAGGAGCAGCATCATCCTTGGGTCCTACCATTGAGATCAGGCACCCATTCCTCCAATTTCTACTAGGACCACAGGAGGAACTTTTCTAGATATTACGAGCCCGACCCCTAGGTGTGGGCTGTTGCATTGACTGGGCCGTACTAAAATAAATTCAACTGGCTAATGTAGTTCAGGCCCTCCTGACGATTGACCCGTAGAGGCTATTCTTCGAGATCATCGAGCTGACGTACCTCAAACTCACACTCAAACTCTGTTCCACCTTTCACCTCCAAGTCGTTATGACGGAGTTTGATGATCCTGGAACGGTCCAGTTCCATCTCAGCGATTTAGTTCGCCAGCTGAGTGTGCCTGAGTTCAGAGTCGCACTGGGACTATACATGGAGGAATTCATGGACGACGACGACTTCGCCAGCCTCCATCGCCACATCCACTACTCTCCTTTAAACTGTTGGACGGCCCTCGTCCCTACTTCGGCCACTTATGACCCCAGCCGCTCCAAGGCATCGGCTCTCGCCCCATCCGTAAGATACCTACACGCCATCCTAGCCCACACCTTCATAGGGTGGCGAGAGAGCACCGGCGTCGTCAACACTAACTACGCCTACTTTTTTATGGAGCATGGCGAATGGGCATGTGTTCGACCTCGCCTATTTCATCCTCTCCCTATTCGCCATCAGAAGGAGCGGTATAGGAATGGACTCATATCTATCGGCCCCTATGTGACTCGCCTCGCGCGGTACTTCGGTCTCCTCAACATGGCAGCACAAGCATCCTCCCTCACTCTCATCGATCAGATGTCCCCACAGTGCATCTCGAGTATGCTGCCTATGAGGATGATCAAGCGACGTCATGGATTTGATCCTCCTCAGTACCGCTTAGTCCAGTCAGTCGAGCAGGAGGACCCAGAGGACATTAGTGATGATGTCCCTCCACCTCACGAGGATCCAGCCTCTCAGCCACCACCTTTTTGTCGTCAGTTCATACGGCGACTTCACTCTTTGACATCTCTGAGCACCTCACTCGATTCGAGCAGTAGTATTTTTAGCGCTTTGATCACATTAATGCTACCTTACATCAGATTTGTCAGCACCTTCACATCTCATTGCCACCCCCACCTCGCAAACCATCTGGCGATGAAGATTTTCAAAGACTTTTTATTTATTATTTCTATTTTTACTTTTATCTTTATTTATAACTTTAAAATACTTTTTATTTTACTGCCTTTTAATACTGTTTTATTTTTAGGTTTTATAATCTATATTAGATAATTTATGTTTTCAGCTATTTCTTTACGAGTGATTATGCTTCTTCATATTTTCTAAAGAGGTAGTGATTTTATCGTAGTTATAAAGAGCTTCAAAGCTCACTATTACTTAAGAATTTGCAACTCCACTAGAAAAAGTTCTCCACGACTGCCATGTCCTGCCCGACCACCACGAGAACCTCTTCGTTGAACACTGTGGTTATGGAACCCAACCTCTACCACCATCGGAGTATCCTCCTCCACTCTCATCAGTGCCTTGGCTGATTAAAATTTTTAGGTTGTTTCCTCAAGTTTAGGTATTATCTTGAGTTGAAATTCACAAGTTAAACATTAAAAAGCCATAATTTTTGTGAGATATTAAGCCTTTAAAGCATATATTCTTTCTTTCATGCTCACTTTTATTGTTGCTTTGAGTGTGTTAATATCAAATTGTTATTCTAGAACTTGCTTGATTATGCATGTCAAGACCACACATTTGATTTGATATGTCAAGATAATAAAGGAATTTAGGTTTAACCCATTCACTCCATAAAAGCCTACCCTCATAATTAACCCTTAGTGAGCCCCTTTGAGCCTAACAAGCCATTCATTGATCTAACCTCAATATTAACCCATAACCCATTATTGTTGAAATCCCCTAAATTAATTTGATCCCTATTTTTTTCAAGATTTTATTTGAATAAATTGCTTAGCTATGTTTTATTTTTGATAATTAGCAAAGTTCTATGTTATTTGACTTGTTCTTAAAAAAAATTACATACATACATATTAGTAGCAATTATTTATTTTTAAGCTTAAGTATTTAATTCCACATTCTATGAAGAAAAGCTCAATTCTAGGATCTTTTAATTAGGAATGCAATTAGTAGTTTTAGTATTTTTCTAGTTAGGTAATTTTTCAATTCAATCTCGATTCTAACCTTTTCTTTTAGCTTATGACCACACCCCTAACCAAAGCCACGTTACAACCCTCTAAAGACCTTTTGATTGATGAATCATCTCAATATATAGTGGTGGAGATTTGATTTTCACGAAAGCCTATGGTAATAACTTTTTATATTGACTATTGAGTGCTAAATTTCTTGTCCTTAAACACCTCGAGTGATTTGAGAGAATCTTTAGTGAGGATGTGAAACTCTATGATATTTTGAATCAAAGGTGATTACTTAAATAAGGGGAGACATCTATGTTTTCATGATAAAATGCTCAACTTGGAATGTTTGGAACTTTGATGTCCTTTGAGTTGAATTTTCAATGTATGACTACTTATGGATTATTTTGGGATACTATTGATGAGAATTATAAGATGAGAAGAATTTATTTTGATTGTGAGTTGAGAATTTTGCTTGAGGACAAGCAAACGCTTAAGTGTGGGGGTATTTGATAAACCGTAATTTATACATATTTTTATCCCATGCTTAGCATATTTTTGGATGAACTATCCTTAAATTTGGTGAATTCGATGCTCCTAATCCTTTAATTTCATGTTTTATACTTAGGTGAGCATAGGAGAGTCAAAAGAGAGAGAAACAGGTTAAAAAATGAAAAAAATGGGCCAACGTGGGAAATCAACACGGCCTGGACTTCCTCACACGGGTAGTTTACACGCCCATGTCTATTTAACAGATTGCAACACGTCCTAAGCCACTTCACACGGGCGGGTCCCTGTCGAGCCTAAGTCTAGTCCTATTCAGAAAAGGCCACTCGTGAGGGTTTTGAAACATTCTAAAGCCTATATAAACACCCTAGGAGGTACAAAAAAGGAGACACACGAAGTAGGAGGCAAGAAATTACTCGAAGAAAGCTGATTGATCCATCTCAGAAGTCGGATTCTCTTTCAAGACTGAAGATCTCCCTTCAATTTCCTTCAGGGGTTTTTGGGTTTTCTTTATGTTTTGTTATCATTATTCTTCTGAATTGTTTTCTTTTACACTTATGAACTAAATCCCCTAAATAACTAAGGGGAATGAAACCTAAGACGGGTCTTGTTATTATTTTCTGAATTATATGATAAATATTTGACTTGTTCTTAATTATGAGTTCTTAATTCTTGCTTTAATATTCTAGGATATTGATTCAAGTATTGATGTGCTTATTTAGAGGAGCAAAAGTCCCTATCTAAGAGTAGATCTACCATAATTAAGCGGAGTTGATTGCACGCCTAGACATAGGGTGCCATAATTTTGCCGGATGAGGGTGAAACCTAATAAAGGAATCCATAGATCGAGTTAATGCAACACTAGGGGTTTTAATTAGAAAGAGATTTTAATTAATCAACCTAGGGTTAGATGTTGTTAGTCTCGAGAGAAATAACAATATATCTTAGGGATTTCTACGGATCAAGTTAAATGAATAAATCGTCTGATTCAGAGTCAAATAACAAGTGAAGTCTAGGTTGATTTTTCCCTTGGGTACTGTCCAAATCATTCAGTTTTCCCAAAAGTTATTTCCCCAATTTACTTTCTGTGCATTCTTAGTTTAGTAATCAGTTTAGATAAAACAAACCCCTTTATTTTTAGGCTAGATAATAAAAAGAAAGTTAATACTAGTACTTTTAGTTCCTTTGGGTTCAACATCTCGGTCTTGCCATAAGCTATACTACTGTTCGATAAGGTGCACTTGCCTTTATTGTGATAATAGTTAGTTTTCAAGAACAGACATTCACAAATTATAAAACTTATCATGATTTACAGCACATCAGCACCTCTACTACCGTTCACATTTCCAAAATTACGAGATGGTCTTCCTCTTGTAGTCATGTTGATTGGTCTTGCATTCTGAGATTTATCTTTTTCATCTAACTGAGGACAATCTTGAATGAAATGTTCATGCGAGCCATAGCTAAAATAGGCTTTGTCATTCATTCTACACACTCCAAAATGTCGTTTTCCTTATCGTTTACATTCAGGTTTATTTAGTCTAACATTACCTACACTTGCCATTGATGTAGCTAGAGTTTTTGAACTCGTAAATTGCTTTCCACGATCTCTATTAGAATACTCCACTGATGCATTTGATCGACTATAAACATCTCATGATTTATTGGATAAAGAGTAATAGGTTTTATTCATCAATCTCTTTCTCGAATCTCGGGCTTCAGAATCAGCATTTCTTTTTTCTTTGCCCAGTTTTTCAACTTTGCAAGCATGACCGACGAGTACCACGAACTCTTTCAACTCTAGAATTCCAACTAGCAATCTAATATATCTGTTCAATCCTTCTTCAAATCTTTTGCAAATAATAGCTTCCGTTGAAACATATTCTTGGGCATATTTAGTAAGCCTCATGAATTCTCGTTCATATTTTGTCACAGACATACGGTCGTGTTTTAATTCTAGAAACTCTTTGCGTTTTTGATCAATGAGCCTCTGGCTAATATATTTCTTTCTAAACTCAGATTGAAAGAAATCCCACGTAACTCGTTCTTTTGGCACCACTAATGTCAAAGTATTCCACCATTGACACGCAATGTCTCTCAACAAGGATACAAGACATTTAATGTACTCTTCGGGTGTACACAACAACTCATCAAATACTCTGATTGTATTTTCAAGCCAGAATTCAGCTCTCTTAGGATCATCGTCAACTGTAGCCATAAACTTTTCAGCCCCATGCTTACGAATTTTATCAACTGGCTACTTGTTCAATCGTATAGGATAATAACTTGAGGAACTACAGGGATTGGTTGAGGAATTGGTGGAGGTGGAGGTTGTTGAGCAGTCGTATTTGTCTAGACATATTGAGTGAACCACTCGTTCATCATTTGGAAAAAGGTTTCTTTAGCCTCACCTCCATAACTACTCGACACGGGTCTAGATTCTGAAGGCGCTATCCCTTGAGCAGAAGCTAGCGCATTACTCTCAACATCATCTGCTACAGCTCGTTCGGGATCAATTGCTATTTAAAAACATAGTTAATAATGTTAAGAATCATCACACTATCACAGGTTATATATGACATGTACAGCTAAACTCTGACACACACTACGTTAGTCATAGAATTAACTAAACCATAGCTCTGATACCAATAAATGTAACACCCATCATCCTTATTCAATGCTGGAAAAGGATTATGGAGCATTATCAGACTTACAAAACAATTAAACATCCATTTAGCATACATTTTCTCAATTCAAACATTCATCATTCAATCTCAATCAATTTGTCCCTAAAATGAGCCTACGAGGCCTTAAACATCCTTTCAAAATGGTTTGGGAATAAACCAATAACTTAAGAAACTTTCACGAAACTTTGAAAATTTTCTCGAAACAGGGGAGGCACGCTTATGTGACCAGGCCAGGTGTCTCACACGGCCACCAGACATGTCCATGTCACATGTTGTACGAACATTCGAAATGGAAGCACATGGCTGTGTCCCAACCTATGTCCAACCCCGTGTAACTCTCTAACTTGGGTTACATGGCCAACACACACGCCTGTATGGCTAGCCCGTGTGCCCTAAAAATGACCATACACCCCCATGTACCAGGCTATGTGCTAGGCCGTGCCAATCTTGTAGGGTATACTGACTTATGCCACACGGCCAAGTCATACGCCCGTATGGAGCATACTGACTTGATTTCAAATTCAACACCAGGGGACACACAGTCGTGTGACATGACCGTGTGTCACATACGGCTGAAACACATGCCCCTGTCTCTACCTATGTGGAAAAACATGGGCTATTTGCTAAGCCAATTTGTCACCCAAATTTGCATATACCTACATAACTCAAATGGTACCATTTCAAGACACAAATATGCAGCCAAAAGTCATCAACCGATATACAAATAATACTATATCTATTTCAACCATTTCAATACTCAATTCAATGCCATTTACCTATTCAAATACCTATCAACTCAATTTGCTTTACTAGATATAACTCACATATATATATCATGTACCATAATTCATCTAATTCATCATCCAAAACCAATCCACAACAAACATATCTCAACCAAATAAATACCTCATACCATAATAAACATTTGAGTATCATAATTCAACATCAACCATATCAAATGGAAACATTTATAACAAACTACATAATTTTCATAAGCTACCTCTAATGGCCAAAGTACATTTCCATCAAACACACTAAAATGACCAAAGCCTATACATGCCATACACCATATATACACAACTCAAAAGTACCAAAATAGATGTCTGATAGTGCGATGAAGTCTCTAACGATCCCCGAATCCGAGCTAGCTTTGAAATTCTATAAAACATAGAAAAGAAACAAAGTAAGCTATAGAGCTTACTAAGTTCGTATTTAATTATGAAATAATCTCATCATTCATTAGCATTTCAAAATAGATAACATAAATTGCATTTTAAACATCGATCAATGAGTTAACGCAAAGTTTAACCACATAATAACTCATAAGTTCTCGACTTCTTTTATCTCGTTACTTGAATAGTTTTCCATACATATCTATATCGATACATATCTATTTCTCACCAATTTTACTACAAAATCTCTCCGGGCTTATAAATGCTTACGGTACAAGTACATTGATTTTTCGATGTCATAGTCCAACTATCTTACACATACATTACCATGGCCCTGCCATGGTCTTACATTCACATGCCATAACCCAGTTATGGTCTTATTTTCTGACTGTCATAGCCCAGCTATGGTATTATTCAATAACTCGTCTTATTTAACCATACATTTAATTTAAGATCTCAAAATTAACTAATAGGATAAATACAATCTCAATTCCATCCACCAATTAAATAAATACACATTTAAATTCAATTATACGAACTTACCTTATGTACGGAATGACGGAACAAACTGACTATTCAATTACTTTGCTTTTTCCTCGATCTAAGTCTGAATTCCTCTTTTTTTGATATAATTGCTTGTATTTAACTTGGCCGAATGAAAGGAATAACAATGGCTTTCTATAGCTGTAATTTTCTGTCCTAATCACTTAAGGAAGATGATGTTATGTTATTTTATTTTTAACTTATTAATTAACCAAATTACTAAATTAACCTTAGTTATAATTCATTAAAACCATATAATACATGCCCATCTTTGCCCCCTCACAATTAAAATGGTTCAATTACAACATAAGGACCTTAACTTTAATTTTCTATACCTATTAGACAACTTTAGCTAATAGAACATCACTTTTGCATTTTATGCGATTTAGTCATTTTTATCAAATTGACCAATCAAACGATAAAATTTCTTAACGAAATTTTCACACCAACATCATATCATACGGTAAACATTAAAATAATAAAAAAATAATTATTTTGACCTCAAATTTGTGGTCCCAACCATTGTTCTGATTTGACTAAAAACGAGTTGTTACAACTCTCCCCCCTTAGCGATTTTCATCCCCGAAAATCTCACTGGTAAATATGTTAGGGTATTGTTTTCTCATAGAAAAATAAACCAAAATGAAAAATTAATAAATTCACAAATAATGACTTTTTAAAAACAGCCCCCGACAATGGCGCCAAAAACTTGGAACGATGGATGTGCAAGTGTACACAATCGCAACAAGTAATAAAGTGACAAGTAAATGTCGAGTTATCATATCCACACTGAATGTGAAAGGAATTATTTATAAATTCTAGTTAAAACACTTTGGTGAAGAAAAATGTTTTGATTTAAGGAAGTGATCAAAAACTAATATTTTTAACTAAATAAAATAAATAAATAGAAAATAAAAGTTCCAATGCACGATTTCAAAGGATGATTTTAATCCAGATGACATAATTGTGTTAGATTAATTACATTTCTTAACTTAGATTTATTAAACTTATATACATGTTGTTACGAATAAATTCACGGAAACTCGGTAATTGCTAACTTATGAATATACTTACCTACCAAAATCCATTTATCTCTTGACTATACCTCCATGTCAATTCAACCTATTAAACAAATTTTAATAAGAAAATGTGTTAATGCACATACATACTTATGAAATTAAAATAATCTCTTGGACATATCTCTATGCCAATTCAAATTAATTCAATCTCATAAGCACATAAAAGAGTACGTGAGGTAACAATGTATTTCTATCTTGAAATAGTTTAATCACAATAATCTTGTAAGTTATGCAAGACTAATGTATCGTTAGATACCGTTGCTAATTTAACCCTTAGCTACCTTAGATGATTAAACATGCACTGATTAAGTATTGTGTCAATTAATTACAATTTCAATCCCTTTAAATAATTAATTCATTAGTTACCTTACAATTGTAATGCAAGAATAACTTAGTCATGGTTTTACTTAATCAAACATCTTACCGAGACCAATAACAACACAAACACAATTTTAATAACTCAAGTAGACAAAACGTAATCAACCTAACACAAACTAAATTTAAGCTATATTAATTAAATTAAACATGTCAACATCACAAATGTTCATAGACATGTTCATCATAACAACAACAAAATTAAAAGGATAGGGAACAAGAATCAAATCTGGTGTTTCTCCGAGGCTTGACTATTTTGCTTCACTCCTCTTTCTCTGCTTGTTCTTGTTGAACTGAGGCTTCCACAAGCACTTGGAATGCTACTTCAAATGGTGGTTGAATGACTCTTTTTCAAGAGGGGAAATCGGGAAAGGAGTAGGAGAAGAAAATGAAGAACAGTGGAAGGGAATGAAAAGAGAAAAGTGAGAGAGAAGTGAAGAAATGAATAGGTTTGAGATGTGTTTGAGTGAGCAGCCAAGGGGGTATTTATAGGTTAAGACGGCTGCCAAAGACTCCCCCCATGGCCGGCTACACATGTGGCATGTTTGAAGATTTCAAACATTCTATTTTTAGGTAGGGGCAAATCTTGAAAGACATGAATAGTGGAGGGGTTTCAATGCAATTTGAAGGAGTCCTCAAGGGCCATTTTGCAAGCCAAATAATTAGAAAATCAAGCTGATTGGGTCAGCATGTGGGACGGTTTTGGGCTGCCCAGTGCTCGGTTGGATTGGTTTTCTCGGTTCAGCTCAACTGAGCCCCTTTTCATAATTAATTAATAATAATTAATTTAACCCAAATTAAATTGGATTAAAATTAAAATTAATTATATTATGAGTTAATACACATAATTTGGACCGTCTTAGGCTAAAAAATTAATTCACCTTGATACTTCAAAATTGCTTCTTGATTTTGTGCTTCAGCAGTGTCTCCCAAGCTGTTTTTTGCCCTTTGTGAAATTTGTCGAAAATAATCAAAATTAATCAAAATTTGATATAAATTAATTAAAATTCAACATGTCCATAATTTGAGTGCAATTTAATTATTTTATAATTATTATCTATTTTTCGACAAGAATTTTACTAGAACTGCATGAATTTGAGTTAAAAAGGGCACGAAAAAGTGTGTATATTTTCATGTTTCCGACTACACCCCATACTACGATACAAGAAATGACTTTCTCTCTTGTCTACGGGCCAAAAGCAGTAATCCCTGTAGAAATTAATTAGAGGTTGCACAAAATGCAACACTTCGATGAGGAAGTTATTCAAGAGGCTCTCAGGTTCAACCTTGACTTGATTGACGAACTCAAAAAAACAACCGAGGTTAGAAAAGTAGTGCATGCCCAATAGGTAGCTTGCTATTATAATTCCAAAGTTAGAAACAAACAGTTCCAAGTCGGCGATATTGTCTTAAGGCATACTGAGGCTAGTTTACCCCCTCTCAATGAGGACATATGGCTCTAAATTGGGAAGGGACATACAAAGTGATGAAGAAAATAGGTTATGAAATGTATAAGCTAGCAAGGATGAAGGGCATAGTTGTATCGTGAACTTAGAACACTTGACATCTAAAACAAAATACTATGTATAACTCTTTATCCTATAAATGAAAATTTTCCAAACAACAATCGTTTCATGCTAAGGCTCGCAAGTGAAGAGCCATAGCCCCTAGCATCCAACTGTCATATTAAGCTCGTAGACGAATAGCTACAGCCTCAGCACAGCTAGTGAGAGCAAAGCTCCTAGTTGTCAAACTAAGACTTGTGAGCAAAGAGCTACAGCCCACATCACAATTAGCGAGAGAAAAGCTCCCAACTGTCATAGTAAGGCTCACATGAGAATAGCTACAGCCCCTAGCATAGTTAGTGAGAGCAAAGCTCCTAGTTGTCAAATTAAGACTTGCAAGCGAAGAGTCACAACCTCCAATAGAGTTAGAGAGAGCAGAGCTCCCAGATGTCATACTAAGGCTCGCAGGTGAAGAGCTGAAACCTCCTATACAATTAATGAGAGCAAAGCTCCCAACTTCCATACTAAGGCTCGCAGGCGAAGAGTCGTAACCCCTAGGACAATTAGTGAGAGCAAAGCTCCCAACTGCCATACTAAGGCTCACAGGCGAAGAGTCGTAACCCCTAGCACAATTAGTGAGAGCAAAGCTCTAGGTGAAACGTCGTAGCCTCCAACATAGTTTGTAACAGCCTAGTTTAGACCCTAGTAAGAACAGTGGTTTCGGGACCACGAAACTGAGTAAAAATATATATATATTTATATTATTTTCCGTGTTTAAAGTATGTGAATTGATATGTGTGAAATTTTCGTACGAAAATTTTATTGTTGTGTGCTTGATTTAATAAAAAGGACTTAATCGCATAAATTAAAAACTTGATAGTTTAAAGCATGAGGGCCAAATTGTTAGTGGCTTTCTAAGTTGGGACATTTATGTTGTAAATATCCCATTAATAAGTAAGTGGGACAGTATAAAATATAAGTTACATGGTTTTTCTATTATATTAGTAAAGATATATAAGTAAATTAAATATTATATAATATATGTTATATTATAATATAAACATAAAATAAACAAAGCCATATTTGAGTGTTCATATGTTCTCGGTAGCCGAAACTAAACAAAATAAAAAGAAAAGAAAGCAAGCTAGGGTTCGGTCAATATTCAAGCCCATACAAGGTTCGTTTTTGTTCGATTTTGATAATTTTTACGTTTTTGAGATCGTTGCTTCGAGTACTACAAAGCCCATGCTTGAATTTTTTATTTTGATGAATATTTTGAGTTGTGCCATTGTTGATAGCTTGTGATTTTTGTGGTTTAATGATGAAAAATGAAAAATATGTTTTAGCTTAACATATTTTGTTTTGGAATTTTTGATAATTTTGAGTAATTAGGACTTAATTGCAAAAATAATAAATTGAGGGACTAAAATGTGAAATTAATGAAATATATGGACTCGTATAGTAATGGGTAAGATTCGGCTAAACATGGGTAATTGGAAATTTTGAGTAATTTGTGTTATTTTGAAATAGGGATTAAATTGTAAAAATGTGAAATGTTATGGGATAAAATGCAAAATGCCCTAATTATGTGTCTTTAGATAAAATTTAATGAAATGTTGAATAAGTGAGTTAATTTTGATATTAATTAGATTGGCAAAAGTAGAATTCGGATTTGGATTGGGGGGAAAATCAAAGTGGTCGATTAGTCGTCTCGTTCCGATTATCGTTGTCTGAGGTAAGTCCTTAAGTAATTAAATTTGATTTGTTGCGCGCTTAAGATTATTTAATATGATATGTAATTATTTGACCTTTACAAGTTCTATTTGCAATAAGTATATTGAATTTAGGCTATAAAGCCGAATATGAAATGAATGATTTATGCATATAATGTGGCCGAATGACTATTAAGTGATGATGTGAAAGTGTGTAATATGTGTATACAATTTTATTGTACTTGTTTGTATAAAGTCGAATGTGAATTGAATGGTATATATGTGGTGACCGAATAGCTATTATGAAACAAAGTCAAAGAATGGGATATTGGTATAATAGAAGAATTGTGACTATTGTTCCTACTGGATCGAGGTTGTGTGTGAAATAATTTGTGAATATGGCATATAGCCGAATGGTTATTAAAAGTGAAACTGGGATAGTGAAAAGATTTTGTGTTCCTTGTGTATGATTATTGAACCGAAAGTTAAAGGGTAGGTGTACATTTTGTGCTTATATTCGAATGAAGCAATTGAATTGCTAATGTGATATGTTATGTGAAATGTGTTAACATGTGAATAAATATGCAAGACACTGGAAATGTATCCGGGCTAAAGTCCCGCAGGCTTCGTGCTGGAAATGTATCCGGGCTAAAGTCCCGCAGGCTTCGTGCTGGAAATGTGTCCGGGCTAAAGACCCGCAGGCTTCGTGCTGGTGCTGGTAATATAATTTCGGGTTTTATACCTAGCAGGCCAAGTGCCGATGAATTTGATAAAAGTATACAACTACAAGATCCTACACTAAGTTGACAAATTGAAAGTGCATTACATATTAAGTTGGCCAGGTACGTATCATGTACTCGTATGCGATTTGATTTGAATTAAATTATAAATATATAAAGTGATGCATCTGTGAATAAGTGTTATGACTATAAATGTGATCGTGATATATTCGGTAAATGTGTGAAGTTATGTGAAGTGATTCTATGTTTATATTCAAATATAAACACTTGGTCCTTGTGGAAAGGTTTGTGGAAGTATATGATTTATTTTTAGGTGATTACGATCATGGAAAATTAAATGTGAATATGATATTGTATTTTATTCGTTTTAATTGAACAAAAGCTGTTAGTGAAGCATTTTAATACCTATGTTATATGAGTTCGAACTTGAATGACATGATATACATGTTTAGATAATTTGAATGCAAGGAATGTGTGAAAGAGCAAATTTGTAATAAATCTGCTTGGGACAGCAACAGTAGCTTAATTTTGGAAAATCACCATAAATTGTGGAAATTGAATTAGAAGCTGAATAAATTATTAAATTAAATCTTAATGAGTGTAGTTTCTTATAAAAGAAACCTTGTCAGCAAAAGAATTGTAGATAATGAGATATTTGAAGTAGCGTGAGATTGAGTCAAAATGACTTTGAAATCCCCTGTTCTGTTTTTAGAAAATCATTTTAAATTTTACAATGATGATTATAAGATAAAATTTATATAATTAGACTCCTTAATGAGTCTAGTTTCAAATGAAATAAACGATAACATATTTAAAATTCTGTATAATGAGAAAATTGATTCGTAGTGAAGAGTGGTCAGAATAGTCAAACAGTGAAACAGGGGAAACTTCAATAAAAATCTGGTATTGATTGGTAAAACCAAAAATTCTGAAAATTTAATGGATGGAAGATATATGAGTCTATTTTCAGGGAAAATTAACGGCACTTGAATTGGAGTTTCTTAGATCCATTTATAAATAATTTAGTGACTGTTGCTCAGGAAGACAGCTTGTAGTGAATTTGTGATTTTGTTGCAAACATGGTTAAAACTAGTTAATGAGATGCTTTTCGAGTTCTTATGATATTATTTGTGATTTCAATATTTGGTTTTAATTGAGTTTAGATTCAAGTGAGGTGAATTTGCTAAATATGCATTATGTTCATGGATACTTGGCCAAAATGGCAATTATCTAGGAATGATTTCTTGAAAATTTGAAGTAATCGATCAATAAGTAAATTAATTGTTTGCATTGCTTAAAACTTACTAAGCATTGAAGCTTACTCCGTGTTCTCTTTTCTACTTCTTATAGGTTTATACTTTAGCTCGAGTCGAAAGAGCCGGAGATATCATCACACTATCGAGTCATTAGGTGAGTTGAGAAGATTGTATATCATCATGGTTTAAGGCATGTATAGGATAGACTATAGGTAGAATGATATTTCGACTTTGTATACATTATAGCCATGCGAAGATGGCTTGCTCATTTTGTTTAGGGAAGCCTTATAATTGAACTAAAGTGTTGAAATTTTTTTATTATAACTTGATAGTAGTTAATTTGTTATTAGATATTCGGTTATGTTTTGATAGTGAGTCATTTTAGAAATTTTATAAGAGCTCTTATGGAAAATCAATGAGACAGGTTTGCATTGTTGATAATTTATGTCTGGTAAGTATCTTTGAACTTATAGACGTTTTGTTCAGTCAAGTAATACCTCATAACCTTATTCCGGCAACGGATACGGGTTAGGAGTGTTACATAGTTAGCGAGAGCAAAGCTCCCAACTGTCATACTAAGGCTCGCAGGCAAAGATCCGTAGCCCCTAGCATAGTTAGCGAGAGCAAAGCTCCCAGCTTTCATAGTAAAGCTCACAGGCGAAGAGCCACAGCCTCTAATACAGTTAGCGAGAGCGTTGCTTCCGTTGTCATAGTAAGGCTCGTATGCAAATAGCTGCAGTCTCCAACACAATTAGCAAGAGTAAAGTTCCTAGTTGTCATACTAAGGCTCGTAGGCAAAAAGCCGCAGCCTCCAACACAGTTAGCAAGACTAAAGTTCCCAGCTGTCATATTAAGGCTCGCAGGTGAAGAGGTACAGCCTCTAACACAGTTAGTAAGAACAAAGCTCCAACTATCATACTAAGGCTCACAGGTGAAGAGCTGCAGCCTTCAACACTGTTAATGAGAGCAAAACTCTCATCTACCATACTAAGGCTTGTAAGCAAAGAGTTGCAACCTCCAACACAGTTAGCAAGAGCAAAGCTCTCAAGTATCATACTAAGGCTAGCAGGTGAAGAGCCATAGACTCCAATATAGTTAACAAGAGCAAAGCTCTCAACTGATTATCTTTCAAAATTTTCTCAAGTTTAAAAAAGCTCACGTCTTAACGTTCCTAGCTAATGACTTTCGCAAAGTTATCTAAGTTTTTTACAATAACAATGAAGTTAGGCAAATGATATAAAAAACAGAAAAAAACAACAACACCATAATAATATTAAGGCTCGTAGATTTAGACATTGTGGCCTACGAAACTTGTTTAAATTTTTAAGTTTGCTTAAGATCAGGGAAAGGCAAGTCATCATTAAAACTCAAAAGTTTTATCTTCTTCATTCATTAAAAAAGTAAAAAAAAAATTACAAAACAATAAACATTCAAATCTTAGTTTGTTCACCAGGGACCTCTTTCTCCCTCCCTTCATCCTCCTCCCTTCCTACTTCACCTCTCCCCTCTTCTTTAACAACATCAATATTGTTAGCAGCAGGAGTATCAGCAGTATCATCATCAATAGGGAAAATAGTTGGTTCAAGGCTACCCTCAAGGTAAAATCTCTCAGAATTCTTCCATTTGGATAGGAACTCATCCAAAACAGCTCTTGAAGGGTAGTGAACATCAAAGCCAAGTTGATCCATTTCTACTTCAACGAGAGCATCGAAGTCCACCTTACGAACATCAAAGAGCCTAACAATAACTTGAGTGTGCAAAAGGATGTTAGATTTGAGTTTGACAGTGATAGCACTCAACATATTTAAAGTGTTCTTCTTAAAACCCTCAAAAGCTTCTTCTTCTTTACGCTTCAACACTGTTGTTTCATCCTCATGATCTTCATTGGTTCGGCTAACAACCACTTTGTGCTCTTTGGAAACCTTCTTCCACTCAGCATACAAAGCTGTGACCTCACTCACTAGTTCATCATAGTTCACCTGCTCGGCCCCTACCTCCCAGCGAGTTCCTCATTATTTTTATAGATCAACTCATTCTCCGATCTCATTCCTTGCTACCACTACCTTAAGGTTCACTTCAAGCTTCCTTTGGATGGCCTTTATTATGCCAATTCTCTCCTCAAGCCCTACACTAATCACATAGGCCTCGACGAATAAGACTTGCAAAGAGGAGTTGAACCTTGACAGTTCAGATTCATAGGAGCTCCCAAATGACTCACCAATGCACAACTTCCTTTATGTAGTCCCAAACATCGAAGCTCGCCATTTCCCCATGATATCTTGTAACTCATCGCGATTCAGATTCTTGTGGCTCAGAGCTAAATCACTGCTATTCCCAAGAGGTAGTTCCATAAGAGGAGGCACACTAAGAGGACAAATGCTAGGAGGAGGAGAATTACCACATGCAAGAATAGGAGAACTCTCGTGAACTGTAGTTTGTGAGCTTGCAGAAAATGAAGCAGTGGTTATCATAGCAGAGGTCCCAGCATGATTTGCCCTCCTTTTGTGATGGATCTCCAACCTACCACTATTACTATCATCCTCACTATTAACCACCACGTTAATAGTACTTGTACCAGTTCTAGGCCTCATACATTGGGCCATCAAAACAGCTCACAGATCCATCACGTCAATAGCTTCCATAGCCTCATTAACTTTTTACAAGATATTGGTCGTATCCTCAAAGTCACTCCCCGAACCGCAAATTGTCTCTGCATCATCAACAACCCTATCATTAGGAGGAGCAGGTAGTAGATTAATAGAGGGGTTACTTCATGTGTACAATAAGCTCGATATCGTATAAGAACGAGTGTTTATTCTACAATAAATGTAGTAGAAATTTTTGGGCTCCTCCTTCAACCTTTTCAAAATTTGGCCTAGATGATCATTATCACCGTAGAGCACATGCAACCATGATTTCCTTTTAGAGATCGCACCTAACGCCTCAACAGCTTTTCTGTTATCACCTCGCCTATACCTACTAGGGCTGTGACCTTTTAAACAGGTAGGGAGACGTTCCTGACAACGATAACATCTTTAATAACCAAGGAATTACTAGCGTAAAGCTTTCCTAAATGTTCTTTCCCTCCAACCGTTCTAACAGTCCACTGGAAAGAACACACATCAGCACTAAGGGCAAACCACTCTGTGGGAAACTAAACCCATCGGCAAACCTACATTTCACCTTCATATACTTACTCCAGTTTAATCAAAGGCTTGGGCATCAGTTTGCAATTCTGCTTGGACATTTCACGTGAGGAAAGAAATAAATAAACCCCACCGAATTACCCCGATTTTGAACCTTCACCTGATATAGGTTCTGGAAGACTGCAAGCTTTGGTGCTTCATCATAGAGACATCAATCAATGAAACAGGCCATCGCAATCCACCATGAAAACCTAAAGCTATCCAGGGCGATTTGGTAATCGTCGAGAAGAAGGGGTTCAAGGTAGATGAAATCAAACCTCCAAAGCATGGAGAGGGAGCAGGAAACTACCATCGTTGTTATCACTGAGTCGGCGTGGACCCTCGGGGATGGAGAACTCATAGGTAAAGTTGGGAATTTGAATTCCCTGTGCATGAAGAGCTCGAAGCATTTCATCGGCCTTCGTGAAACAAAAGACAAAATTGGCTTGAACGAGAGTTTTGGAAGCACGTTCTCGTGGTGGACAAGGCAGAACTATCTAAACATGAGCTCCCCTCATCCTCGACATATTCTCGAGCAGAAAGAAAGAGAAGAACGGGAAAAATTAAAACCTAGAATGAAAGATTACTAAGATTTACCTTGAAGAAAAGCTTCAACCGATTCCAGTAATAAAAATGCTAAGAATGTAAGTTTTAGGGTTTTACAAGACCCCCTTTTAAAGAAACCGGTTAAAATAATTGAGGAGAATTAATGCTCTAGATACAAGCTGAAATAACAGTTTGATTTTTAGCGATCAAATATAGGCACCCAAAACTCACTCGATACTCGCACACGCACGTGGCAAAAAAACCATTGTGTATCATAGCTCGCAGCATGCCCAGCAAGCTGAATCTAAGTTTGACACAATGGACCAAGGCGTGCCACTTTATAACACCCCTTAGGCCCACTAGGGGGGACTAGATTGTTATAAATCAGTAGCCACCGACCCAAGCCCTAGAAAGGATTCGAGTTTCTAACCCGCGATCCGAATAGACCCCACTCAGAGACTAAGCGTAAGGCGAATCACAAGAGAACATCGAGGTAGGTTCGTAGATGTAGTTCACGAGGAAATCTCGCGGACACGGCGCACAAGTTGAGCTTGCAGGAATCTAGGGAAGGCCATAACCCCAATTCACACGCACCCAAGGAGTGCGCAGAAAGGATCGTGTGCCCCATAGGCCACTCAAACACATGTCCAACAGATACAGAACCCGCTCAGGATATCAGTCCCAAAAATAGAAAGGACCGCGTGCTTCGTAGACACATGTCCAGCAGGCCAAGAGTTTTCAGAGAATGTTAGTACTAGAGACAAATAATATCAGTACCGGAGGCAATAGAATCAAGACAAAATAGCTAACCCTGCTATGAGTTGTAATAGTACTTGTAACTGCATGTATAAATACTCCAACATTCCTATCAATAAGAAATGATAAAAATATTATTCAACAAAAGGTTTTTCATGGTAGAATTTGAGAGGAATTTATATTTCAAATGTTTTAGAATTTGAGACTAGATGAAAGTATTTTGGAAGAATAATGTGACAATCAGAAGGAAGGCTGAGAGTTGTTCTCTACAGCGTAAAGAACGAAAGCCTTTTAAATGTTATGTAAGCAATTGTTTTTGGTTAATTCTGTCGTAAGTCCTTTTATTTTTTTAAATGGTATGCAGTTGCATCCCTAAATAAATTTAAGTTATTTCTAACATGTATTATTTTAATTATTCATATGATTCAACCCTTCATCTACCTATAGATAACATGATTCAGTCAAAAAAAACTTGATGGTTTAGTAATAATTTCTTTAATTTTAATCTTTCTTCTTAATTTTGTCATCTATTTAATATAAAAATTGTATGTTATTTTTTAGTTTTCTATATTTATTTTAATATAAATCTGTAAAATTAATTAATAAATGAATGGATTTTATAGTTCGAGTGAAAGTTACACATGAGCGGTGAAAAATGAGTGAAAGATTATAGTTGGAATTATGGAGAAATTACAAGTCAAGTCCTTTCGTAGTTTCCTTTTATTTTCATTAGCCTTTTTACCGGTTTAAAGTATAACCTATGTTCTTATTATTTTATATATATTTAAATATTTGACATTTCAGCATAATTAATTGTAACATTGGTCTCTTTGTGTTTTTCTTTCAAGGTTTTCATTTTTAAATTTACAAGTTTAGTCATCCAAATTTTTAAATACTTTAGAATTTTGAAATTATGGCTTGATTATTTACCAAATAGTTATCTTTATTTTCACATTAATTATAAATTTTGCAAGTTATCTTTTTTTATTCAATATTTTCATTTCAATTTAATTAACACTATTTTTTAAAAGAATTATTTTGTCTTATAAAGGTTCTTCAAAGGTTAATTAATAAATAACATATGTTTGTAATCTTAAATTAATTGAAGCTTTTTTTATTAAATTGAGTATGTTGCATAATTTTAGTTAACTAGGATTGCAACTTGGTTGTAATTCTTTGCTTGGGTTAAGTATACCGATGTATGCTTTCAAAATTAGGAATTATTATTAAGTTGTATAGTGCTAGGGTTTGTTTACATGTTACGATTGTGGATCAAAGTCCATAATGAATGCACACAGAGCATTTCATGGTGATTAATTGATTAAACGAGGTTCATTTAACTCACATAAACTAGTCCGATTCATGGAACCTATGGAGAAGCCCATCTACTTGAAGCTTTGATGGCTTAGTTAAACTCTTTAGTAAAATTAAAGTTACTAGGGTAATTATTGTAATCCTAAAGGATAAATATGTATAGAGTTTAAATCCTTTAAAACTCTTTTCTTGTAGGTAGGCACTAATTTCAATTGTTGACAAAATTCGATTTCTATCGTTGGATCTACGAAACCTCAACTATAAATAGATGTCTTTCTCCTCATTTATAATTATTAAGTGGTATTTTTTTGAAGTAAAAGAATACTTTAGAGAGCATTTAGTTAAACACTTGGTGTGCTATTGTTTCTTGTGGCCTTTCTGTTTGATTCGAATTTCTTTCTTTTTATGAGTTTGCTTCTGCTTTGTTTTTATTGCTTTATAGAATTTCTACAAGACTTGTAACACCCCTTACCCCTACCCAAGGCCGGGATAGGATACGAGGCATTACCAGACTTAAACATACACAATTTCATAAAATTGGGCCATAAAAATTTCATTCAATTTAAAATGAATCAATCACAAGTACATTGTCCCTTATACGGGCCTACGAGGCCCAGAACATACACCGGAGGTGATTCGGTACTAAACCGAGAATTTCTAAAAATTTTACAACACTTAAGAAATTTTCCATGTCTGGAGAGTCACACGCCCGTGTGGCTTGGGACACGCCTGTGTCCTCAGCCTGTGTAACTCTCTATTTATGACGTCATCAACAAATAAGGGTCACAAGGCCAAGTCACTCGCTAGTGTGCTAGGTCGTGTCCTCCACACAGCTGAGACACACGGTCGTGTCTCTACTCGTGTGGCTGAGAAAATGGCTATTTACCAAGCCATTTGTCACCCTTATTTGCACATGCTTAAACTCAACTACAATAGTACATTTCATGGCATAAATAAACTACCATCAGGTAATAACATATCATTTTCACACCATCATCTATCATGTATTATAACACCATGCCTTACCAAATCACTACATGCTAAACTCACACTCAAAAGACATTAACATAAGAATAAATTCATATCAATTATATATATCAAAAAAATATAAATCACATCACAAAACATTGCCATATGCACATGCATAATTATATGGGCCTACAACCAATTAGCCAATATCACCAATTTGCATGGCTACAAATTACATCCAACCTTTAGCCTTCACAAGCCAATACATTTAATCAATTCATAATGACTCATATAGCAAATAACCAGGTCCCTATACATGCCATAAACTTAAAGGGATTTGCATTCACTTATACCCAACATGATAGCTTGATAGTGTGATAGCATCTTCGGCGATCTCCAACCCGAGCTAGCTAAATTAACTTATAAGAGATGGTAAAAGAAGGGGAGTAAGCTTTAAAGCTTAGTAAGTAAGCATTTTATTAACACACTTCTACCAGTTCTCACAACATGATCTCAAGGTAATACAATCATATTTGCACTTTTTTACTTATATTCATGACAATCTGTCCACTCGAGTCATGGTCACTCAATTATTTATAACTTGAGATACATAATTCTAAAATAAGATCCGTTAAAAGAATTTGAAACTAGACTCATATATATTTCTACCATGAAATTTTCAGAATTTATGGATTAGCCAATAAGTACAGTTTATTCTTCAAAATTACCCCTGTTCTACTGTTTGACAACTTTGACCTTTCTTTACTAAAAATTAATTATATCTTAATACGGGATTCGAATGATGTTCTCGTTTATTTCTCTTGAAAATAGACTCATTAAAAATTTATTAATATAAATTCTAACCCATAATTATTTTTGTACAATTTTTAGTGATTTTTCAAAGTTAAGACAGGGAAGCCCGAAATCACTCTGACCCTATCTCACAAAAATTCAAATATCTCATAATATGAAATTCTTTTACTTACACCATTTCCTCTATGTGTAACTAGACTCAATAAACTTTAATTTCATATTTTATTCAGTCTCTAGTTCTAGTTCCACAATTTTAGGTGGATTTTCAAATCCAGACTACAGCTGCTATCAAAAACTATTTTAATGCAATATAATGATAACTATCATAAGTTCATTTTCAACTAATCATGAACTCACCATTTCATGGGTTCCGTGTTCAATTACACAATGTAAGTTAGTATGATATTGCAACAAAATTCATAATATAATTCATACATCTTAGCTCACTGAGGTCTCGACATTTTAAAGTCTCAATAACCATAAGCATAGTGTACATACCTGTACCCTTGCAACATTTTTCACATATTCATTCTTGTCTTTGACATACCCTTTTGGGACTATCATCACCTCATCCATTGTATTACCCGTTGAACACTCGAAATACTATTGGATACACAAAAAACCTGGACATAAGTGCCACATATACATACGTAGCCTAAGCTACCTCATAACATGTAATGCTCATAATGGAGCTACTCACGAGCCTGCTCATATAAGCTATTGGTCAAGGTGTAACTACACGGGCTGCTCACACAAGCTGTCAAGTATCCAACCCACTCAAGGATTTCCTAGCCACCGGTAGGGCACACAAGACCTGCGCCCAGAACCCAATTACATGTATCGCATCCATCATGAACTAAGACAAACTCAATGAGTTCAGATGCCACATATATATCACGAACCCAGACCAACTCAATGAGTTCGGATTTCTAAATTCCTAGTGACATGTCACTTGTATTCTACACTATTTCTATGGTTCAAACGGGATTTTCCTCACATGTACATAACATCTCCATCGTACTTGCTCATAACATCGTGGATAACGACCAATACCATTCATACTTACAAAGTTACCATTAGGCATAGCATACATAATAATGATGAAACATTTATCACATAATGTCAACACATCAAAATATATTACATTGTCACATTATTTACACATGTACTTACAATTCATGTAATATCAAGCATTAACATTCAAGTATAATGTCGCATTATTATTATCACACGAACTTACCTCGATACCAAAAATGGTGAAAAGGGACCTAACCGTCAATTTCTCGTTTGTCCCCCATTCTAGGTCCGAACCTCGTTTTCTTTGATATATAATATCACATTTAGTCTATTTATTATTCACATTAGCCAATGTGATCCAAAAATCATACCATGGAAAAATTACATTTTTCCCCTAAACTTTGACATATTTACACTTTTGCCCCTAAGCTCATAAAATGATTTTCATTCAATTTCTTTGTACTTTAAGCCTAGCCGAACAAATTTCATAAGTACATAAGCCCTCAATTTCCACTAATTCACACTTTTATGATAAATTTTATAACTTTTACAAATTAGTCCTTTTTAGCGTTTTCACCGAAAACTACTTAGTAAAAGTCATTTAGCACACAATAAACATTCATATTCCTTCCTTAAACATCAAAATACACACATGTAGCACATGGTTAAATTTTTAAACATCAACTCTAGCTCAAATAAATGGTAGAAATAGCTAGATCTTGTTACGAGGATTTCAAAAACGTAAAAATTATTAAAAATGGGGGCAAGAACGAACTTACAATCGAGCTTGGAAGCTTAAAAAACCCTAGAAATGGTTTCTCCATGCAAGTTTCAGCCATATCTTGAAGATGGACAAAATTGGCTTTTAATTTTGCTTTTAATTCATTTTAATTACTAAATGACCAAAATGGCCATAACTTAAAAATATTCCATTTCACCTATTTCATGTTCATTTTTGTCCAAAAATTAACCAATGGTATAATTTCCATATAAGGACCTCCAATTTAAAATTTCATAGCAATTAGACACCTCTAGCTTCTAAAACTCAAGTTTTGCACTTTTTACAATTTAGTCCTTTTGACCAAATTGAGTGCCTAAACATCAAAATTTTCGAACGAAATTTTCATGAAATCATCCCGTGAAATTTTAGACCATAAAAATATAATAAAAATAAATTTTCTTATGTCAAAATTATGGTCTTAAAACCACTATTCTAACTAGACCCTAAATCGAGATGTTATAAGACTTTTCATGTTTTGAAAGTAAGATTGACTTAGTCGGATTTGAAGAAAAAAGTTCTCATCTCTTCTACTAATTTTCTACATTCAGCTTCATTCTCTTCCATGAATATGCCACTAGTTGCGACATCCACAGTAAACTTGCATAAAAGAAATAAACCATTATAAAAAAAGCTTGTATTTGCATCCATTCAAGTATACCATGATGCGGACATTTTCTCATAAGGCTTTAAAAAAGTTCACAAGCTTTATATAACTCCCATTTTGATGTTAGTCAAGACCAATCACTTTGTTTCTCATCCCAGTGATTTTGGTCAAGGAAATCATTTGGATAGAAAGTATTTCACTAATTGGTCTCATGTTTCTATTGACCTAGTAGGTAAGAATTGTGCCAAGACTTTACCTTGTCTCTTAGTGAAAAGGGAAACAACGTTAACCTAATGATTTCTTCAAACACTTGAGGTGACCAAAAAATATTACATACTTCTAAGAAGTTTGACAAATGAAGATTTGGGTCCTCAGTATGCAAACCACTAAACTGAGCCTTGGTTTGTAGCATAGTAAAGATAACCAATTTATTCTTAAAATCTCCATTCTTATTAACAAGTATCATAACGCTACTCTGATTAACATCAACACTAGACAACGAATGATCTCTAAGACTTCTATAAGAAAGTTTATGTTATGGAGGATTTGGTAATTTTGCAGCCTTGTTGTTCTGGGGGTTAATCGCTTATAGAACCAGTTGCTATAGATTCTCAATATCTTGAAGTTTGTCTAAATTGACAATATCCATTACAGACTTAGACCTCCTTCGATTTTGAGCAATCCTTTCAGTCATTGGAACAAATGGAATTAGTTATGAATCTCTCCTAAGCATATATAACAAACAAAACGAATTAGTCAAGAACTAAAATGTCAAATAAAATTGAGCAACAATAAAAATCAATAATTATGGACTAACAATAAAGTACTAGACTTGATGTTAGTAAATTAAAAAGTAAATAAAGATTCCATTATAAAGTAAAATGAGGAACAAGTTTGATCAAAATAACACTTTCCCCAATAACACTAAAAATTTATATAAAATTAGAACAAAAATATATATTCAATTTAACTTCAAAATAACGTCCACTACTTGTCCGATAATTACAAGTGCATAATATAATTTTTAAGTAAAAACTATAACGGCATAAATTCATTAGGAAATACCCAAAGGATTAAACCCACAAAACACACTATGCAACTAACTTCAACTAATTGACATGACTAACTAACATATCAATACAATACAAGTTAACAGTTAATAAAACAGTAATTAATATGAAGGCAATAAATTATTCAAGTAAAATAAATGGGAAAATAAATTATTATATTACTTATTCAACCTCGATTCATAAAATGAAATGGTTGGGGATCATTTTTAATTAATGAAATCATAATTTATGTTTAATTAACATGGATTTAGAATCAATGACACAAATGTACCTTCAGATTTAGGTCAAGTGCTTGAAGAAAACAGTTGTCTCTGACACATTATCAATGCTTCCAACTTCCATACTACAGTTTACCTATCCTTGTACAAAGTGCAATGTAGTCTTTGGTCATTTTCCTTGAAACCAATCTTGGAGGGTATGCTCAGAAGCACAAATGTCACTATTGTACCCTTCACAATGTCTCCTTGTGATATACTACAATTAGCAACTTTGCCCTTAACTATCGAGGTCTTCAACTGGAGGCTTTTATCTAGAATTAATCTTGAGTAACCTCTCAATTGGGTTGCTAATTTAGAGTGGGTGGCTGGTTCTCAATCCACTTTTCCTTAGAATTTTCGTTAACCTATCTATCATCTATAATTAACGATATGGGTACTTATCAAGAAAATTAAGCCATATTCATCTTTTCTAAATAAACGTAATGTTCCAAAATTATGAATTGCTGTTTTGTTAAATTTAGTCAATAGTTGAGTGCTTGCTTGAGTGGTTGAGGGTTTTGGCATTGTGGTGGGGGTTTAAGGTTTGAATCTCTTGCGCGGGAAAAAGGAAATTGTTTTTGCTGGTGCTTGTATGTGCACAGGTAGTAGTGTTGGGATTGGAATTTAACTCTTATAGGTGGATAAGAGTCAATGGGGAGGAGTGAGTTGGCCAGAGATTTGTATTTGATTTGATTTTTTTTTTGTTTTAATTTATTTTTGACCCTAAAAATCTACTACACTTCTCCCACGTTTTTCCTATTTTCTTCTCTTCCCACTTCACGCCGTTTTCATTTTCATCTCTTTGTCTCTTGCTTTGGTTTTTCTTGGTTTTTGTCAAATTAAATCTTGTTTTTGTTGGGGCCATTGAGTCATTTTGAGAGTGTTTTTCATAGTGTCGTATTCAAGAGATTGTGGTAAGTTTGGTATTGTTTCATTGTCTATCATGTTAGGTTGGGGATATTGATTTGGTGATTTTGGGGTTTTCTCGAATATTAAGGCATTGGTGTGTGTTTCGTTGTTGGAGATTTTGATCTGTTCGCGCCCTTGACTAATTAGAGTTGTTGTTTCCTTAAAGGTAAATCGTTAATCGAGTAGTCAAGGTCTTAATTTTGTTAATTTTGAGCAGAAATGTTCTTGAATTTTTATGAATTGGGTTTGGTAAATCGTGTTATTGGATTTGTAATTGAATGGTTAGGTTCCGGAATACTTGTGAGTGATTTCGCATCGAAAACAGTTAAGGTGTGTATCGAAAACACGGAAAAATATTAATTGGCGAAATCCGAAAAAGTAGTCTGTTGACTCCACATGGCCGTGTGGTAGGACGTGTGTGACACACGGTCCAGGCAAATTTGGGGTGTGTGGGCCCAAAATTTAGAAAATTTTCCTAGGGCTATGTATGTCGTTTCGATCGACCGTGGGCCTTTCGTGTGGTCAGTATGTGCTTAAGTAGACTGTAATCTATGAAATCTGGTCATCTGTTTGCATGAATTCTGATATATGTTATGTATCTGAAATGATTTATGATGAGTAAATTGTTCAATGGGCTATAGGAACAACCAAAAATACCGTACATGCTTTATATAAGTTATGTTATGCATATATTTGATGATTATGTCGGATTACTGTTATGTTACGTAACTGTTTCTGGGATGAATTTTGCTATGTGGAGGAAGTATCTAGAAAAGGCGATAATTCACCATTTATCTGGCAGCTCAGCTGCAACTATTCTGTTAAGTGTCATACCGACACTAAGTGGTGTGTAGGAATGGATGAGTGTTTTATACCCTATATGGTGTGTTAGGAGTGTTGAAACCATTTTTTTGTTTTTGGAAAATCGGGAGTCGACTTTAAAACGAGGTATAGAGTCACCACCAATCCTTTTTGTTTAGATGTGATCGGATCACCTAATAAAATATTTTATTTTAAAATATCAATTTTGGCCTACGAAATTTGAGAAAATAGGTTCGGGTGTCGGTTACATACGAGGAAGGATTAGCACCCTCGTTACGCCCAAGATTGGTACCTAGATGATTAAATAATGTCCTTATGTCTAAATTTGAAAAGATTTTGAAATACAGTTTCTTTTAAAAACATTTGATTAACTCGAATTGGACGCTAAAATTCTCTTGTTTCGAAGGAATACAATATCACATCCATCACGTTAGGACATAATCTTTTAACCCTCGAAACCACGATCAATTCTTGATTTACAAAATCTCATACATTTGAAAATTACAAAAGGAAATTCAATTATATGGTCTAACAAAAACCGAAACCCAACATGTTAAGGCATGATTTCTCGAATTTCTAAACATAGAATATTGCCTTGTGTTGAAGTTTGGAAAACACGGTCGAAATTTAAAAGGGATATTTGATTATTTAGATAAACGGAAAATCGAAACCTAGCACGTTAGGACACGGTTTCCTAAATTTTCCGAACATCGAACATCGCTTTTGTTTTATAAGCTAGCTTAAAACGCATTAGTTTGACTCGAAATAAAGTGGAATAGTTAATTTTGGACTAATATTGGAAATCACAATGCTATATTCGGGAATGAAAGGCAAAGTTATAAACATGAAACAATATACATGGATAAAATACTATACAAATGAATGACAATAGTATAAAAAAATAAAGATACACACAATAGCAATAAGTTCACGTCATACATTATGCAAATGTTAACAATCAAAGACTTATGAATCAAAGAATCGATTTTAAAAGAAATATAGAGTCAATTAATACAAATAAAATGCGACAAGTTTTGAAACGATGATAAATGAGTTTGAAATTAATAATGAAAAATAAGACATTTGAAATTATAATATATATATATTGATTTAATTTTAAAATAAGTTATAAACATGAAAGTTTGAAATAGATCAAAAAGATAACATAAGTAAAATAAATAATATACAAAATAGTAATATATATACAAGTGAATTTTAAAATAAATATCAAAACAAGAAAATTAAAGTAATTAATATACAAAAATAATATGCATTAATTTAAACAAAGAATATACATAAATTAAAAAATTAATATAAATAACATGTATAAAAAATAATAAAGTATAAAACACTTCACTGAATATGATATAAATTTTTAAAACAAGGTAGTATAAAAGAGGATTTTAAATAAATAACTATATAATAAGACAAAAAATATATATATAAACAAATGTAAGTATAAGAATAACATACTAAAACAATGTAGAGTTGATAAACATTATATGTTAAAATAGTGTTTTTTTAAAAAAACTAAATATCAAATAAATTAAAGGAAATAATGAATTACATAAACTAAAATAAACAAATTCAATTGAGAGAAATACAAACTAAAAGGGGTAATTAATAAAATAAACCATTGAAACATAATTAGGGACCAAAGCACAATGTGCGTTAATCAAAGAGGGTTAAAAATGCAAATAAACCAAATCCCGAAATGAAGCGTTTAAAAGTAGATTAGAATGAAATCGACATAAAATTCCTGGGCCAGATTTAAAAAAAAAGAAGAACAGGGGCCTAATCCAATAGCGGCGCAAAAGAGAAGGACTGGCCATGGAAATCACCCATTTTAGTCACACAGACCTCTTCTCCTTCACCCAAACGGCGTCGCTTTAAAGTTCTATAAGAACCGTGTTTTTTTCTTGTTTAAAACATTTCACTTCATATTTAAAAAAATCAAAACCTAGAAAAGAAATCCTCTCTTAAGATCCCCCAATCCCCGGTGAAGCAAATTCGGCCAACTTCGTTATGGCTCCGCCTTATACGGTGGCCGTAGACCTAAAAACCCACCTTTTTCACCGATTTTTTTGAGTCCATCATCTATAAAGCATATGTTCAAGGCCAAAACTCCAAGAACATGGTCAAAGTCGGTGGAGCAACCAAGAAACGCATGTTTCTTCTCCTTTCCGATTTGACTCGAATGGAGAACAGCCACCAACAAGGTAAGTTTTCTTCCCCCCTTTATTTTACTATTATATTATTACCGTATTAAAAAAACAGAAAAGCAATCAGAATAAACAAGAAGAACGAAGCCAAAACCACCCAAGAAAATCACATTTTTAATCTTTCTGTATATTTCTTTTTCGTTTGTATGCATGCGTTTGTAATGATTTTTTTGTGCGTAAAAGAAAATTACAATGATCCCTAGGGCTTTTATATAGCCGAAAATAAAACAAGAAATGTCGAAACCATTTTTAAATCGAGTTTTGTAAAATGGGAATCGACTTTAAAAAACGAGAACGGGAGTCGCCACCAATCTTTTTAGGTGTGATTGGATCACCTTTAAAATATTTTTTTGTTTTAAAATCATTAGTTTTGGTCTACGAAATCAGAAAACAAGTTCGGGAGCCGGTTACGTACGAGGAACGGTTAGCAGCCTCGTAACGCCCAAAATTGGTACCAAATTGATTATCAAATGTCTTTAATGCTGGAAATTCAAAAATTTTAAGATGTAGCCCTCTTTAAAATATTTTAATTTTGAAAATTGAGGTTCACTCATATCAAAGTACTAAGTTAACCCTTTCTGGAAATTCCTATCTCGAAACAACGAAACGCTATATCCAATAAGTTAGGACATATTGTTTTGAAATTCCAAGATAGTGGCTTGCATTTAGAAAACCTTTTAAAAACTTAGAAGGATACTTGATTATTCGAACTCGACGAGAAAAGTCGCAACCCAATAAGTAAGGGCACTACTCTTCTCGAAGCTTCCAAACACCAAGCATTGCCTTTTTATTCTTGAAAACTTTAAAGTCTCATTTTTAAACCGATGTATAAAGGAGTACATTAACATAACATACGAGATAACATATTCTAACATAGGTAAATAAAAGCATAAAAGCATAAGTATCATACACTCACTAACATATATATAAGCAATAAAATATGACAAATTTTAAATAAGAAAAATATGCACAAAATGCAAGACATAAAGAAGTGTAAAAACCTAAACATATAATCCTATATATTTAAACATACAAATGATGCATGACATATAATTCTAATACATATATATATAATGTATTTGTAAATAAACTATAAAAGTCATATAAAACATAACATAGTAATTTATTCTAAAGTAAAAGCAAATATTGTATAATAATAAAACATAGGTTCTAAAAATATATATAATATATAGAATGAGCATACATAAAAATGTGATATTTAATAGTATAATATATGATAAAAAAATATTTACAAGAAAAATAATTATGTGAAAATATAAAATATATTGGTATATAAAATATCAAATGTAAAAGAATTGATATTTAATAAAATGATTTTAATGTAAGTTTAGCATAATATAAAATAAGTAATTAATGATGAAATATACATGTTATACAAATTATAATATTATAATATCTTCAAAATATGTAATAATAGAATACGCATAAAGTAATTATTAATGTATAAATAAAGATAAGTATGAAATACAAGTTAAATCCTTTAATAATGATAATATATAGATAAAAATATATAATAGTATACAAAATGACATAATAATATAGAATAATATATAATATGTATGTAAAAATAACGTATAGTATATATGCAAATAATTAATATAAGTAGAAATATAATATCCATATATAAATAGTGATGTAAAATAATAATAATACAAAATAATATATTGTTAAAGCGTAAGATAATATAAAGATAAAGATATTTAAACATTAAGTGATAAAATATAGTATAGATATATATATAGGAAAATAATATATGATAAAAATATAAATAGTATCTTTAATAATAATATATGTATAAAAAAAATTTTATAAATAAATTATATAAAATAACATAATTTAAAAAATAGTAAAATAAAGGTTAAAATTGAATTTAAATAGAATTATAAGGCTAATTTGCAAAATAGCACAAGTTCTGGGCCTGATTTGCGAGAATTAGAACTGCAAAGGACTCACTGGGCAATTTGCCCTAATCCTAAACGACGCTGTTTCCAGGATGTAATAACTGTTTGGATTAAATTAAAACGAAAACAAAATAATAGGGCCAAATCATAAATAAAATAAAATGTAATTATAAACTAAAAAAAGGGTGGAATGATTGATCGGGTAATTAACCCAATTCTAAAAATGCGCGGATCCTCCCTGGGTAATCGGGTCAACGAGCGGATCCTGAGGGTCTAAAACGTCGTCGTTTCGCTGGGGCTATATAAACCTAAGCTTTAGCCCAAAAATCATTTTACACTGGGTTTTAAAAAAAAACTTAAAATTCTCTCTGAAACGAGAGGGGAGAGAGAGGAAACTTGACTCTGGTCTCTGTCGAGCCAAGCTTCGGTCCTCAGCTTTACGCGCTCACGCGCCGTCGCCGATTCCTCCCTGTTCGGTGGCCGAAGAACCAAAATCCCGATTTTTCCACGCAAATAAAGGGTTCGACCTTTTCCTTTTCATTATTTACAGTTATATAAGTACATATATGTAAAATACTTTACCTTTGTGTATCTCAATTAACTGTAGTATCTTGCTTTGTATACGTATGTAAAAATAAGATTTTTATTGCATCTATGTATGTATTTTAGAAACCTTTCTCAAAAAATTCCCCTTTACATTGTTTGATTCGGGCTTTTATAGCCACTGCTGTTATTACAAAACTAGGAAAGAAATCTTTTTATATCTTCCCATATTTGCTTTGCTTGTTGCTGTGGCTCTTTCCTTCTTTCACAGGTATCCAGAAAGATTTAGCAACAACGAACATCGGCATTGACTCAGGCATAGACCACGGCATGATTCGAAACCTGGAATCACGGCCTGAAATTACGGTGCTGATGGCGTAAGACGAACTGACGCATTGATTGCAGTGTTTAACTTCTGGAGCCTTCTATTTGCGGCGCCTAGGGTTTCTGAAACCCTAGATCTCTCTGTTGTCTGTTAACAAATTGGGCCACTTGGGCCTCGTTTGTTTTTGGGTCTGGGTATAAATGGGTTTTTGGGTAGTTTAAATGGGTCATGGGTGTAACGGGTTATTGGGTTTGAGTCTGCTGTAAGTTTAAGTATTGGGTTAAATCTGGCTGATGGTTTAGGTTAAACTGGGCTACGGATGTATTTGGGTCTGCTGGGTAGGGTCACGGGTAGTGCTTTTAAACCAAAACACTTGGGCTTTGTAATTGGACTTTTAAATGGACTCTTTAAACAAATAAATACTTATTTATTTAATTTTACTCTATTTTTAGCCCGGTCAAATTTGGGCTATTACAAGAAAAATACAATTGTTTCCGTCCTTTTTTTTTGTTGTTGTCCCTTTTGTTTTCTTACAGGTAAGGTGTTGGCTACGTGGAGGTATACGAGGTATGGAGGCACTGGAGGCTGCTGGAGGCCAGTTGTGGTGCAAGTAAAAATTAGGGTTCTGATATTTTTTTGGTCAATTTGGGTTAGGGTTTGTTTGGGTTTAGGGTTAATTTGGGCCTTTGAAAAGTTTGGGTAATGGGTTTTAAGTTTATGACTTTGATAATGGACTATTAATGGACTGTTTATTTATTTGGTTTTATTTATTTTCAAGCCCAAGCCAAAATTGGCCTAATACAGCTGCCTCTCTTTGCTCATTGTCGTGTAACGAGAATGGAGCAAAGATTATAAAAGGATCAATTTTGTCTGGACCTGTTGAGTCTTGGCGCTTCTTTTCTTCTTCCTTAAGTAACCTCGTTCTAATCCATTGTATCTTCAGAGGTATTGGGATTGGTGCTTTGATCCGCTCCAATGTAATTTCAGGGAGAAGAGATTTGTAGCTTTGATTTACTCCGCTAGAACTTAACGGGGACAAGAATTTGTAATTTCAACCTGCTCCACTACAACTCAGAGAGATAACGTTTGCGTATTTTTATCCTGCTCTACTACAACTTCAGAGAGATAAGGATTATGGTTTCGATCTACTCCACTGCAACTTCAAGGAAATAAGAATCAGTGATTTCAACCTGCTCCACTGCAATCTCAAGGAGATAAGGCTGGTGACTTCAATTTGCTCCTTTACTACCTTGGGAAGATAACATTCGCCGTCTTTGATCTACTCTACTGCTATATCAGGGAAATAAGATCTACAATCTTCGGTCTGCTTCCTTGCTACCTTAGAAAGATAAGACTACAATCGTCAACCTGCTCTCTTGCTACCTTAGAGAGATAAGGCTAGTGGCTAAAATCTGCTCCATTGTCCATACATGGAGATAAGATTCACCATCTTCGATCTGCTCCACTACTGCTTAGAGAGATAAGATTCGTATTTTTCAGTCTACTCCATTGTAATCTTAGGGATATAATACTTGTATATTGAGCCTGCTCCACTGCAACTTTAGGGAGATAAGGCTTATGGCTTAAATCTGCTCCATTGCCGATACATGGAGATAAGATTTGCCGTCTTTGGTCTACTCCACTGCAACCTCAGGGAAATAAGACCTGTCACTTCAACCTGCTCCACTGCAACTTCAGGGAGATAGGGCTTGCTATGATATGCTCTACTGCAACTTCAAAGAGATAAGATCTATTTATTTATAGCTTCAATCTGTTCCACTGCAACTTCAGGGAAATAAGGCTTATGGCTTAAATCTGCTCCATTGCCGATACATGGAGATAAGATTTGCCGTTTTTGGTCTGCTCCACTACAACTTCAGGGAAATAAGACCTGTCATTTTAACCTGTTCCACTGCAACTTTAGAGAGATAGGGCTTACTATGATCTGCTCTACTGCAATTTCAAAGAGATAAGATCTGTTTATTTATAGCTTCAATCTGTTCCACTGCAACTTCAGGGAAATAAGATTCGCTATCTTCAGTTTGCTCGACTACAACTTCAGGGAGATAAGGCTTGTCACTTCAACTTTCTCTACTGCAACTTCAGGGAGATAAGTTGTGAATACCGATGTTGCTACACCGTCCTCTAGGGACATGATCTGTAGAATCGGTTTCATATACCTATGCTTATGTTAAATGATTAGGATGCTATGATCGAAATGAATCAAATGTTCCTAACTAGATGTGTTATGAATGATGAATACAGAAATGAGAATGATCCTTTTTTTAAATGTTTAAGGTGTCATTGCTCATTGTTCATTAGGGCATTATCACTGTTGTATCATACTGCCATCTTGTTCAGCTGGTATTCTTGACAGAAAACCCAAAAAAGACAATCACTTGCCCCGCTGTAATTTTAGAGTCCCTTACACTATAACTTCTGGGACATAAAGTTTGTACCTCTCACCGCCACTTCAGGGGAGTAACATTTGGTTTCTTCCCTCCATCCTGCTACAACTCAGAGGTATAGGATTTGTATCATCTTCAATAAATTTGATTTGTTACACCATTCTCTGGGTGTAATGACCAGATGTTTATGTTTGATATCTGTATGTCATTTTCCTTTTCCTGAGAATGATCCCATTGCTCGTTCTTCGTCGGGACTATAACACCAATATCTTTGATAGAAAATCCAAGGAAATAATCTCAATTTGGTCTTAAATATTTCCAACCCTTAGGCTTGGTGAGTTTTAAACATAGTCCTGTTTCAGTTTTTTTTAGAAGCTTCCAAAGTAATATACGAAACTCCTTTTATGAACGTATTATTAGTCCACTAATCGTTATTTCAATGTAAAATGCTTGAAAAATATCATAACAATGAACCAGAAGAAAATTAGGAGTATAGCTCGAAGCAAGTAAGCAAATGCAACTAAAAAGGAAATTTATTGGGACGTATCTTGAAAAGAATAACGTAATCAAAGATAGCAAATTCAAAATTGGGTAAAATGGAAAACTAGGTGCCCCAAATATCGTAGCCTGAGCTTCTCTGTCCAAACTTCTTGAGGACCATTCTGAGCTTAATTGTGTTCAGGGGATTCGGAGTACTTTTTCGATGCCCCAAAATGTAGCATACCTCTTCATTATTAATTCAGGAATAGCAAGACTACTGTGTGCCCCACTTTAATCCAAATTTGAGCCACCCTTTTCGAGTTTTCAACTCAAATCCCCTTTGGTCTCAAGGCGCCCTTTACGGGTTTTCGCCTTGGCCTTTCCTCTTTCTTTCTTCTCTTTTTGTTGATTGAATCTTTTTTTTAATTTTTCCTCTTTTTTTGATAATTTTGATGATTTTTTTAAGGTCTCAAGGCGCCATTTGCGGGTTTTCACCTTGGCCTTTCCCTTTTTAGGTAGAATACTCATTGACTGGATTTGCCATCAGTCTTAGTCAATATCAATGCTCCTCCAGAACAGGCCTTCTTTACTACATAAGGTCCCTCCTAATTTGGCATATTTCTTCATTTGAAGTCCTTTTGTATAGGAAAGATCTTCTTCAATATCAAGTTCCCCTTATGGAATTTTCTAGGATGAACCTCTTTATTGTAAACTCACATTATTCATCATTTATGTGCATTGGACCACGACAGAATCTCCTCTCTTCGAATTCAACTAATCTTATCGAGCTTAGATCCATTTTGCCGTATCTAATTTCCACTCTAACAAGACCCGAAGAAAAAAGAATCTCGTCTTTAAAATTGTTTCTATCCTATAACCAAATGAGCAATGTGTTGCCCCAGCGAAGGTCCTGGCCGATGTTCGATAAGCATAGAGGGTAAATGGTAACTTCTTTATGCCAATCTTGACAAGTCTTGATTGCTTTTCACTATGACCTTTGTTTTACTGTTTTTCTCTTTTTTTTTCTTTTTTTCTTTGTTTTTTGTACTTTTATTTTTCTTTTTGGTTGCCTTTGTTGCACTGTGATACAGTGTCTAATCTTTGAACAGACTGCAAGCTTTTTGACATTGTGCAGTTATATTAGACATGATCCTTTCTGATATTCCTTGTTGACATCTTTTCTTTTTTTGATTTTTGGTGACTATCGACCTTGTAATATTGGCATATGATGCGACCTTCACCCTCTTCGTGAAGCCATCAACGACTACCAAGATGAATTGATGTATATTAGACGAGAAAGACCTGATAACATCCATGCCCCATATAGAGAAAGTCTGTGAAGAAATGAATAAAGCACATGAATTTTGTCTCCCTAAATACAGTATAACTGATAGAATCTCCTTCCATGGTGGATCAATAGTGCCTGAACCTCATGATTAGCGTAGCTACCGTGAAACCATTAACATATGTCCTTCGACATCTATATAGACATTTTAGCGCCACAAGTCTTAATATCCTAGGTATATCTCGACATGATTATGTGAAGACATCTTTGAATTATTGGAATAACTCAATGACGATTCGCTTTGTCTTTGCGGTGACTCAGGCTTCGATTTTTGCTTCTTGCTCACAATGTCTACTGACCCTTTGTAGAGTAGGATCTGTTTTTCATCTTGTTCTACCATCCTTAACAAAATCAGGACATAGGCTACAATCTTTGTCATCTTCAAAGTCTTGAGATCCACTTAAACACATATCTCACCCCAAAAGGGAGTCAGTTACAGCGTTGCTCATGTCATTGATATCTAGGGACCTATTGTAGGTACAAAGGCATATTTCCAAAGAATAAATTATTCTAAGGATGATTATTTGTATGATATGATCATGAATGAAGAACAAAAGCATATTTAAAAGACAATCCAAAGAACAAAAGAATATATCAAGAATGAAAGAAAATTTACTCAAAAAGATGCATTTTGATTGAAATAAAGATTTTGAACACAAGCCTATTTCACAAAAGGATTCTTATTGCCCTTAGGCTTAAAGCAATAAGCGCATTTTGAACATTACTCTAGATCAGCTCTAAAAATACAGGGATTTTTTCCACAGTCCCATTATTCAAAACACCCTAAGTATGCAAGGGTTTGGAAACTTTTATTCCCCAATTCCCTCTTTGGATATGTCATTCAGATTCCCCGATATTCCTTCCAGGCTTTCGACTTGTTCAAGGCATCGCAACTCTTTTGCCCCCACTTTAAAATATTGCATTTACTTAATTGTCAGAGTAATTAGGTTCTGACGAATCGTAGAACTTCACAATTCCCATTTCAATGAACCTTTAGACCAACTTTTTAAATGTAGTGCAGTTTTCAATTGAGTGCCCAGTTATTCCCACGTGGTATTTGCATTGGTCATTCTCATTATGGCATTTTGGGAATGGAGGTTGCACAAGTTCCAAGTAAAAAGAGACACCACATGTACATAAAAAAGATTCTGATACAACTCATTATATGACATCGGAATGGGTGTAAATCGAAGCTTTTCTGCTTTATCGGGGTCGATCTTTTAGCGTTTTCTCCCACATCTATCTTCTCACTTTTTATAGCATTTTCAATAATCTCACCAGAAATTACTATATCTAAAAAGCTTATAGTAGCGCTTCCCAACATATGGTTAATGAAGGAGGCTTTCAGAGTATTGATGAAAAGCATCGTAGTCTCCTTTTACTGAAAAGGCGGCTAGACTTGTATTGCTACCCCTCTCTACCTTTGGGCGTACTGCCTAAAGCTCTTATTTTGTTTTTTTTTTCCATATTCTGCAGGGTGATTCTATTGGGTGCCATGTCTGTTACATGGCTATACTACTTCATAAAAGCTTGTGCTAAGTCCTTCCATGAATTGATTTTAGCACGACTCAAATAATTGTACCATTTAGCTGCTGACCCGATCAGACTGTCTTAGAAGCAATGAATTAATAATTGGTCGTTATTAACATATCCTGTCATCCTTTGACAGAACATTGTGATGTGAGCTTCTGGACAACTAGTCCCATTGTACTTTTCAAAGTCTAGAGTATTAAATTTTGGCAGGAATACTAGATTAGGAACCAAACTCAGACCCTTGGCGTCAATCCCACAGTAGAAGTCAACACTCTCCATTTCCCTAAATCTTTCCTCCAACCACCTATACCGATCCTCAAGTTGTCTTGGCAGTTCCCTCTTTGTTTTTTCCATTTCATCCAGATCAGGAACTAAAAGAGTGGTTAGATTGCCCCCTAGATTGAAGCCTGAGCCTATCGAGTAATTTACTGGTGCCGAGGTATCGGCCCGATATTGCTGGGATCTGATAGCAATAGGTACACCTTGTGTACATGTCTGAGCATTTGTCGGGGTGAAACCCGGAGGGTAGAGAAGCTCCTCATATTTTCCCAGCATTGATCATAGGGTTTCTTTTTCCTAGCTCCTTAGTCAGCAATTGGGACAACTGATTCATCATATTCCTTGGAGACTCTAGAACTTGGTCTCTCATATCTTGCCGGGTCTTTGCCAGTTGCTCTTGCATTTGCATTTGCAACTGGTCTTGCATCTCTTTTTGAAGTTGTTCAAGTCTTTCCAATCGTTGGCCCATATCTTTTATCTTAGCACAGGTACCGTAACGATGCTCAGTTGGTAAGTTTTTATTGGTTCTCAGATTAACTAAAATGATTTCAACTAATTAGGGACTCTTTTATGAAAATCTAATGCAAATGATGTAATGATGCAATGCAATGCAAATGCATGGGATGAATGCAAAAGAAAGAAAGGTGTTAATTTTGAATTCAATTCCATTAGAACAACTTTCCTAGAAAACAAATTCCTTCCTAGAAAATAAATTCCTTTACATAAAATGGATTACATATACGGCCTTGCTTTCATATTCCAAGCGAAGACGCCAATCCTTTTTCTTCGTAGAAGTCAAATCTTGCAAGCTTCCAATAAATGCCTCCACTAGCTCATTTTTACTTGATCCAGGCTGCGACTTATTATCCTCGCAATGTTTGTTAGCTCCTTTAAGCAAGTCAGGACGCGACGGCTCTCAAACAATCTTTATCGGCTTGAATCCTCAGGTAAAGTCTTGTTTTCCTTAGCGAACCATCAGCCTTTTTCTGTTGTGTTTACTTGAACCATATTCGGACAACCGTAAAATAATCCACTTTATCAAGAAATTCATTTTCTTATGTCAAACTGTTCTATTTAGCAATCAAATATGAATCAACACCTCCTTTCTATGATGATGTAATGCAATGCAGTCATAAACAAACAAAAAGAAAACACATTAGTATAGAAATAAATAACAAATAAAGTACCTATTCGAGTGACCACTAAATTTTGGCAAGGTTCTACCTAAGGTGGACTCTCAAGGTTCACTATATGTGGCTCAGTTCTAGAGAAAGGGTACCTGAATCAGCAGATTCCTCAATCCTCACCCATTATAGGCTTATATAGATTGAGTTTAGTTCAGGGGAATACATTTCCCTATGACCATGCGGAGATGAAAATCTCACGAAATCATAGGTACGGATGTATCCCGGAAGTAATCCACTAGCCCATGCGGAGATAAAAACCTCACGAAGGCGTAGTTTCTCACTCCCAGTTAGAAGGTGTGACCATAACGGTCATGCAATGCAATGCAAAAGTACACTACAAGACTCGGACAACAATCATACAAATGAATGCAACAAAGAATCATGATTTTCAAATCAAATTTTCAATTTTAGACAAAAGGACAGAAAATAATCAATTTTATGGCTTGACTCTCTTGTTCAATCCAGTGGAGTCGCCAAGCTGAAACCATTTTTTTGTTTTTAGAAAACCGGGAGTCGACTTTAAAACGAGGTATGGAGTCGCCACTAATCCTTTTTGTTTAGGTGTGATCGAATCACCTAATAAAACATTTTATTTTAAAATATCAATTTTGGCCTACGAAATTTGAGAAAATAGGTTCAGGAGTCGGTTACATACGAGGAAGGATTAACACCCTCGTTACGCCCAAGATTGGTACCTAATTGATTAAATAATGTCCTTATGTCTAAATTTGAAAAGATTTTGAAATACAGTTTCTTTTAAAAACATTTGATTAACTCGAATTGGACGTTAAAATTCTCTTGTTTCGAAGGAATACAATATCACATCCAGCACGTTAGGACATAATCTTTTAACCCTCGAAACCACGATCAATTCTTGATTTACAAAAGCTCATACATTTGAAAATTACAAAAGGATATTCAATTATTTGGTCTAACGAAAAACTGAAACCCAACACGTTAGGGCACAATTTCTCGAATTTCCAAACATAGAACATTGCCTTGTTTTGAAGTTTGGAAAACACGGTCGAAATTTAAAAGGGATATTTGATTATTTGGATAAACGAAAAATCAAAACCCAGCACGTTAGGGCACGATTTCATGAATTTTTCAAACATCAAACATCGCTTTTGTTTTATAAGCTAGCTTAAGATGCATTGGTTTCGCTCGAAATAAAGTGGAATATTTAATTTTGGATCAATAAGTTGGAAATCACAACGCTATATTTTGGAATGAAAGACAAAGTTATAAACATGAAACAATATACATGGATAAAATACTATACAAATGAATGACAATAGTGCAAAAAAAATAAAGATACACACAATAGCAATAAGTTCACGTCATACATTATGCAAATGTTAACAATCAAAGACTTATGAATCAAAGAATCGATTTTAAAAGAAATATAGAGCCAATTAATACAAATAAAATGCGACAAGTTTTGAAACTATGATAAATGAGTTTGAAATTAATAATGAAATATAAGACATTTGAAATTATAATATATATATTGATTCCATTTTAAAATAAGTTATAAACGTGAAAGTTTGAAATAGATAAAAAAGATAACATAAGTAAAATAAATGATATACAAAATAGTAATGTACAAGTGAATTTTAAAACAAATATCCAAAAGAAGAAAATTAAAGTAAGTAATATGCAAAAATAATATGCATTAATTTAAACAAATAATATACATAAATTTAAAAATTAATATAAATAACATGTATAAAAAATAATAAAGTATAGAGCACTTCAATGAATATGATATAAATTTTTAAAACAAGGTAGTATAAAAGAGGATTTTAAATAAATAACTATATAATAAGACAAATAAAAAATATATATACAAATGTAAGTATAAGAATAACATACTAAAACAATGTAGAGTTGATAAACATTATATGTTAAAATAGTATTTTAAAAAAAACTAAATAACAAATAAATTAAAGGAAATAATGAATTACATAAACTAAAATAAACAAATTCAATTGAGAGAAATACAAACTAAAAGGGGTAATTAATAAAATAAACCATAGAAACATAATTAGGGACCAAAGCACAATATGCGTAAATCAAAGAGGGTTAAAAATGCAAATAAATCAAATCTCGAAATGAAGCGTTTAAAAGCAGATTAGAATGAAATCGACATAAAATTCCTAGGCCAGATTTAAAAAAAAAAGAAGAAGAACAGGGGCCTAATCCACTAGCAACGCAAAAGAGAAGGACTGGCCACGCAAATCACCCATTTTAGGCGTACAGACCTCTTCTCCTTCACCCAAACGGCGTCGCTTTAAAGATCTATAAGAACCATGTTTTTTTTTGTTTAAAACATTTCACTTCACATTTAAAAAAATCAAAACCTAGAAAAGAAATCTCTCCTAAGAACCCCCAATCCCCGGTGAAACAAATCCGGCCAACTCCGCGATAGCTCCGCCCGATACGGTGGCCGGAGACCTAAAAACCCACCTTTTTCACCGTTTTTTTGAGCCCGTCGTCTATGAAGCATAGGTTCAAGGCCAATACTCCAAGAACATGGCCAAAGTCGGTGGAGCAACCAAGAAACGCATGTTTCTTCTCCTTTTTCGATTTGACCCGAATGGAGAACAGCCACCAACAAGGTAAGTTTTCTTCCCCCCTTTATTTTACTACTATATTATTATCGTATTAAAAAAATAGAAAAGCAATCAGAATAAATAAGAAGAACGAAGCCAAAACCACCCAAGAAAATCACCTTTTTAATCTCTCTGTATATTTCTTTTTCGTTTGTAAACATGCGTTCATAATGATTTTTTTGTGCGTAAAAAAAATTACAATGATCCCTAGGGATTTTATATAGCCGAAAATAAAACAAGAAAAATACAATTTGTTTTCGTCCTCTTTTTTTTGTTGTTGTCCCTTTTGTTTTCTTGCAGGTACGGTGCTGGCTACCTGGAGGTATACGACGTACGAAGGCTGCTGGAGGCCAGTTGCGGTGTAAGTAGAAATTAGGGTTCTAATATTTTTTAATTTTGGGCCAATTTGGGTTAGGGTTTGTTTGGGTTTAGGTTAATTTGGGCCTTTGAAAAGTTTGGGTAGTGGGTTTTAAGTTTATGTAATTTGGACTTTGATAATAGACTATTAATGGACTGTTTATTTATTTGGTTTTATTTATTTTCAAGCCCAGGAAAAATTGGCCTAATACAGGGAGGGTTGGAGTTGGTGTGTAGTGGATGAGGCTAATATTATATGTCTGTATCTTTACTACTCTGATATGATTCTATTTTTGCTAAAATTTGTATGATATGCACTATTATTTAAGTTATTTGTTATACGTTGTGTTTTAAAAACTCATATTTTGTTTGATTGATAATTTTAGGTAATTCTTAGACTTAGGCAGGTCGGTGTGATGGGAGCTCGGATATAAAACTTATTTTCGGTTTACGCATGAAAGTTGTTTAAACATTTTTTCTGAAAATATTGATTTTTCTGTAAATCAATTGATTTTGAAACAATGAATTGGATTTTCCAAAAGAACATCGTAAGAATTTCTGCTACAAAGTATCTGATTTTAGTTAAATTAAAAATAATTTCTATTAAATTTGAGTTTTTAAGTAACAGAAATTGTGTTGTTTTTCAACATTTCCAAAAAGTTAAATTTTTAACCATTTTACGTAATCACTCCAGGTTTGACGATAATATCTAGGCTGGATTTGGGGTGTTATAATAAATGTTTAATCCTATTTCGATTACTAAGCCATTGACCTATGGACCTCCCTACCACAAACATTTTAGCACATTGTAGATTTGGAAGTAATGTAAAAGATATAAAAATAGTACCTAACGAAAAAAAAAACTAAGAAAACTTACTTTCTTGAAAGTGAAACTAATTAAATTTAATATTAAATAAATCTCAATTAAGTTATTACAATCCACGAGCAAATCCAAAGTTCAATAATCCTTCCCTAAGAATTATGAAAATAAACTAAAGAAAACTATTTTAATCTAAGATGGCCTCTCTCTCTATAACATCTTGATTTTGGGCTTAGTCGGAACAGTAGTTTCGGGACCACAAATTCGATGAGGAAAATTTCATTTTTATTATATTTTTATTGTCTACGATTTCATGAAATGATTTCGTGAAAATTTTGTTCGAAAATTTCGACGTTTGGGCACTCAATTTAGTAAAAAAGGACTAAATTGTAAAAAGTGCAAAAGTTGAGTTCAACATGTTAGACGTATCAAATTGTTATGAAATTTTAAATGGGAGGTCCTTAAATGATAATTAAACCATTGTATAACTTGTTGGGCAAAAATGACCTTGATTGGGTAAAATTTGAAAGAATAGTAAAAAGGGCATTTTGGTTATTTAGGGGTAAAATGAATTAAAAGACAAATTTTAAACTCCAAATGTGTCCCTTTCTTCTTGCTACAGTAGAATGTACCAAGAGCAGTCATGGTTAGGGTTTGGCCAAGCTTCCAAACTTAATATTAAGTGATTACGAGCTCCGTTTTTAATGTTCTATGTATTTTTGAAATCCTGGTAACATGATCTGCTCATTTCTACCATTATTTTGAGCTAGGATTTATATTTAAAAATTTACCCATCAATGATATGCATGTATTTTGATGTTTAATGGTAGAATATGAAGCTTGAAATTGTGTTAAACAACTTTTTCTAAGTGATTTTACGTGAAAACGAGTAAAATGGTATAATCGGTAAAAATACCTAATGTTCATAAGTACATGTTAGAGTGATAATTTGATGTTGCCATAGAAGGGAAAATGATCAGCATATCATAAAACATAAGAAAATAGGAAGAAATTTAATTTCCGAACTTTGGGGTAAAAGTGCAAATATGATTTTTAGGGGTCTAAATGTAAATTTGTAAAAATATGATTTTTAGACACATATGAATAGTGTGACTAATTAGTAGGCTAAATGTGATATTATAGATCAAGGAAATCGAGATTTGGTCTTAAATCGGGAAAATATAAGGTTATGGACTAGAATGGTAAATTGCCATTTTTGGATTCGAGGTAAATTTGTACGTAAATAATTTATCAATTCTTTTTATTTTATTATATTTTGTTATCATATGAAATTTGGCTGCCTATAGAATGATTATTTGTTGTAAATTGAAAATTGAAAAAGGACTATGAATAAATTGTAACATGTTAGAAAGTAAGGAGTTTCTCGGTTGAGCCTTCAGAATAGAAACGATAGAATGATCTATTGTAAGGTCACGTGTGTAGTACTAAGTGCAGGCTACTATGCGTACCTGATAACTTTGATCACGTGTGTAGTACTAAGTGCAGGCAACTACGTGTATCAGATGGTTAGGTCACGTGTGTAGTACTAAGTACAGGCTACTACGTGTACCGGATAATTGGTCGCATGTGTAGTACTAAGTGCAGGCTACTATGCGTACCAGATAGCTTTGGCTACAAGTGTGAAAATATGTGCAGGCAACTGAGTATCAATTATTATTCCGAAGAGTTTAACGAGAAAATCGATTAAGTAAAAATACATGTGAACATGATTATATGATGAATAAGTGCAGCTATATGTTTAAGAAAATTTTGAGCAATATGCTCGATATTTGAGTGAACTTCGATAAGACAAAATGGATTAAGTGAAATTATGTAAGAGTGAATTTTAGTAGTAAAACAGTATTGGACAGCAGCAGTTGTGTGACTTTGAAAATTCACCAAAAATTATGTAAGTTGAATTAAATTTCAAATAAATTATGAAATTAAATCTTAATGAGTCTATAAACAGGGGGAGAAAAGGAGTTGTATATTATGTGATATTCTAATTTTTGTGAGATAATGTCAGAATAAATTCGAGATCCCCTGTTTTGACTTGGAAAAATTGTTAAAAATTTTAGAAAAATAATTATGGGTTATAATTTATATTCTTATAATATTTTATGAGTCTACTTTTAGTAAAAACAAACGGGCACATTATCCGAGTCTCGTACTATGAGATAAATAAATTTTAGTGAAGAAAGGTCGAAGCTGTCAAACAGCAAAACAGGGGAGACTTTGAATAATAAACTGTACTTATTGACTAGACTAAAAATTCTGAAAATTTTATGGTAGAAAGACATATGAGTCTAGTTTCTGGGAAAATTTACGGATATTAATTTGGAGTTCTGTAACTCCAGATATAAATGATTTGGTGACTGTGACTCAAGAAAGCAGCTTAACCAGAACATGTGTAAATGTACAATTGGGTTAGTTTTACTATGGAAAACATGTTACTAAATTGCTTATTATTATTTCATGCGAGCTTACTAAGCGTAAAGCTTACCCCCTCCTTTCCATTTCTTTTAGTGTTGTCAGGTTAGCTCAGGGTTGGAGATCGTCGGAGGCAGCATCACACTATCAAGCCAACACCTTGACAGTATAAACACATATGCTCGAATTATCAAGTGAGTGGCATGTATAGTGACCTAGTTTTATAACATGTGTTATTATAATTTGGCCAAATATATTGGTCTTTAGTGAGCTAATAATTCTGACTTATAAATCTAGCTATTTATGTTATGTTGGATATTGGTAATGTGCATATGCTTGTTTGCCATGCATGATTGGTAATATGTTATGTGTTGTTATGAATGTTTAAGTTCGTTAACACTTCGAACCCTGTCCCAACCTAGGATACGGGTGAGGAGTGTTACACACTCTCTCTCTTCTGGACGCTAAAAAACACTTCATACAAGGATTTTATGGCAACATCACGTATTGAGGTGGAAAGATCACATTCCATTGTTTAAAACGAGATAAGAAATACAATGCAAAAATCGAGGCCAAGCCGCGGCTTCATGAGGTAAAATACACTTTCGCCTTTTTCTAGCTTTTTTTTTTTTTCGCAGCCTCCAAGTTCGTTCTTCCTTCCTCAAAACTTGTTTCTTTGCCTACAAAATACATTGCAAAAGTTTATTAAATAAAAAGTAAAAAATAAAAATAAAAAATTCTAAAATACTCATTCTATAACTATTTATAAAATCAACTAAAAAACTCAAAACTAACTAAAAATCAGTTTAAAACAATGCATAACTAAGAGAATAAGAGAATAAAATGCATAACAAATATTTGCTTATCAAATCTGATGAAGGGCAGACAAGAAAGTTAACAAAGAGGTATCTAATGGCCTAAGTAGTTTGATGCACAAGTATTGGTCCTCACCAAAGCCTGGACCACTACTCCAAAGGTATAAGGAGAGAGAGAAGGCTTATCTCCATCTCTTTTGGCTTTATACAGCAGATTTGATGAACATTTTTACTAAAGCATGGGAAAGTCCAGGAGCGCAAGTCCTAACACTCCATAATTTACTATTTGTTTTACAGGCCCTTATTAATACCCAGCCCAACCTTGTATCAAAGTAATTGAACAAATATTGCTATAATGTGTATTTGGGCATTAATACAAGGACCGGTCTCATACTCGTATCAAATGGCCATATTCAAATATGAATAACTTAGTTCCTACCAGATTCTGCAAAAAATATTAATATCTACTCCTCATCAACCAAACTTGAGAAAAAAAAAATGGAAACCAAAAAGACAAACAGCAAGAGAGGAAATGTGGAACGAATGAAGGTTTTAATTAAATATGATTATATGAATATTTGTTTTGATATTCAATTTTTCGTGTTGACCTTAGAACTTAAAAGTCTAACTCTGAAGTAGCTTAGTGGGACGAACATAATCAGTGATGTTATACATTATTTGAATTTGCAATGGAATATCAAACATAAGCATGTGCTTGATACACATATGTTCAATTTTAATATATTCTTATGACTCTCTATTAGACCATGACGCTAACATAATCTACATGATAAGCTTATTCTTTACTATCTCTTTTTCCAAAATCAAAGTATCCACAATAAATAGTTGTGATTAATATTTTCATTTCAAGTGTTCTCTGAAAAATTAAATAAATAATTATGAAATGTACTCAAATGACATAAGAGAAAATCGAACTTTCGATCACAAAATTAGAAAATAAATTAAACAACTCTTATATCATACATCATGATAAATTTATTCTCAATAAAGCTGTGGACCACATAAAAATTATTTAATCCACTTCCTTAACCATGGGAAGAATCCACTTCCAACAAGCTCAAGGTGCATTGATGCAATATTCCATGTTCGCTAGATTCAATTATTCGCTTGTCTGACACTATATCACTCCATTGCGACTAACTTAAATAAGTTATCCTAAGTTACATTGCCGGATTTTATTATTTGAAAATATTTATATTCAATATATAAGTAGGGTAGGTATAATTCTCAAATAAATAAAAAAATTCAATACAACCTTTGCAAATACATTGTATTGAATAAAAATATAATATACAATATTCTCATTTATCTATCAAAATTTTATAAGTTATATACAAGTAGCTATATATTTATAACAATATTTGAAATTCAGGTCATATTTAATTTTTTTAACAAATTCAACTTAAAAAATTATAATGTATTAATAATGTTATTAATTAATGAGATTTAGATTGTAACTTTAATAAAATTTAAAAATTTAGTTTCATGTATTAAAATTTATTTCCATTTAATAAAATATAATTAATGTATCTTTTATATAAAATATATATATTTTATTGAAATAACATATTAACTAAACTTTATTATTTTTATTTCATTAAGAATAGAATTAATTTTATTAAAATTTGAAACAATAAATTTTTATAAGGAACTAATTTAGTGAAAATTGTATTTTATATTTTATAGTTGTTAATATTATAAATAAAAAGTTGTTAAAAAGATAAAAATAAAACATAAAAAAATTGAATTTATAATAAAATATTGTTATAGAAGATAATTGAGCCGGATTAGTTTGGCAAGATTAAAAATGCAGGGAATCCAAATTTTTATTATTTCAACATGTGAAAAGGACTTATATTACACATGATTTGTTCCTTAAAAGGCCTTGGAATTAAAAAATGATGCTAAGCTTATTACACTCCTAAAAATGGCCAAAGCTTTAAGAATCTTCACCAGAGTCAACGGATTAAGGATGAGACAGAAATAGGAATCTGAAAATAGAACAAGTAGGCCAAAAGGATTTGTTTGGTAATGTCCAACCCTAAGAAAAAAATAAAATAACATCCATTGCATTCTTCCGATTCCTTTCATGGAATCCCTTAGGTTTTTCATTGATTCGTTATGAATAGTTTTTCTTAAATTATTATTTTATTCTGAAAATACTTTAACAATACACAACATATATACACACATGAAAATGTTTGGTTTCAAGACTGTTCTTCACACATGTTATAATATATATTGAAACAGTAAGTTATAAAAAATTAGTGAAAATTAAAATGTTAAATTTATGTCCCTGGGATCTTTTGTAGTGAATAAATGTATTATGCAAAATTTCAGTATAATACTTGATTACAACTCAATTTGTGTCTGCATTCCATCTCTACATTACTGTGTTCAAACATTTTCAAAATATATGTAGGGCTTTAATAGTTATCAATGAAAAGTTATAAATAATTAAAAATTATTTCTTTTAAATTTAAAAATTATGTCACTTAATTATCAATAAATAGTCATAATTATCCAAATAGATATTTATTGAATAATTATGTTTATTATTAAAGATATCACTATTCATTTGGATAGTTATGTCCATATAAAGAGACATGATACCTCCTATAAATAGAAGTGAACTTTCATTTGTATGACACACCCAAAAACATAGAAACAAAATTTCTTTCTATTCTCCCACCATCTTTTATATTCCTAGATTTTTCAATAAAGAATTAATGCAGAATTTTTTTTTAGAAATCGATATCCTTGTTATACTCCGGTCAATGCTTAGTGGCTATTTCCATAAGTACAAAACGTAGACAAACATTGGGCTTCAGTGTATCCTCGAGGTTCATTTGTCAGTAACTCTTTTGCACACCATAATATAGTGGGGGGTGAATAGAACATTAAAGAAAGTGACATTGATACATGCATTGAAACTTTTATTAATTTCTCATAAGTTTATTTTATCCCCACACACCAACAATTTTAAGGTTCTATTTTTGCAATTTATGAGAAATTAAATAGGCTTCTTTGTTCGCTGTGCATTCACATGCCACTACAAGCATGGTACTATGAGGATGAATATCGACAAATGTGATTGCATCAAGGTCAGTGATCTTGTCAAATTTTGATTTAGAATAAATCTTTATCACAAGAAAAGGTATGTAAAATATATAGGTGTCTAATGTATCAATTACTTGACAAAAAAAAATCAAATGCTAGTTCATTGTATGCATGACTTTTTAAGATGCATGATTATGACTGGTATAAATTATACAATATTTATTATATATCATGCAAGAAAGAATGAAAGAAAGGAAAACGATGGATGGAATGCATTGATAGAATGAAAATGCACAGTTGAGAAATGATCTATTAATAGATCAAAACAATATTTTTTGTTTCAAATAGTGATGCATGATTCAAACATTAGTTGAACAGACTTCTATCCAATACAAACATTATGACCATTCAGGAAAACCTTCCAAAGCCAAAAAGTTTTGTTATTGAATCCAACAATTACTTTCTAAAGGTTGGGTTGAAAAAATCTTTTGAAACCAAAAAGTGCAACTTGAAAAATGATGTCATATTACTGCATTATAAATAAACATTAAGTCTGGAAAATTGAAATTTAATTTATTCCATTCGATTTGTGAGTGATTTTTTTGTACAAAAGTATTTTTTTGTGATATATATTTAATTATATGAAATTATTTTTTATTTAAATCATGATATTATCAACTAGAATTTGGATGATATTGATGAGACATTATTTTCATTGCTAAAAATGAAAGTTTGTAGATGAATGTATAATATAAATAATGTTGACTTTTGTTTTTGTTAAATAACCATAAGCTAAATGGATTTTATATATGATTACACATTTTCATTCTGTTTTATAAGTTTGGACTATAAGTGGTTTTGACTAGAAATGAAATATGTTACATGCATATGCATGCCTATTTTTTTTTCGTCAATGTAGAATAGTGGAAAGTATTGGCTTATATAATAAGATCACTATTCTAGTATGAAACCTTCTAGTGAGAATATATAACATGATAATCATAAATTTGAAATCGAGATCATATTGTGCATATTTACGATGGTGCATGTGGGTTTTTATATATTACTTGGATATGATCTATAATCTCGTGGTTCTATAAATTTTGAGATGTAGTAAATAAATTTACTTTTGGAAGCCATGAATCAAAGATCTTGTGAGTATGAAAATAGCAATATGAATGCTATTTGACCCTTATAGGTGATGAACATGATTTTGATCATAGCCATAAAATAATTGATAATGTCCATGGTGAAGGGTGAATAAAATGGGTGATTTTACAGTCACTTAATGGCCTTTTAATATGACTATATATGTTATGCCCTTTTGTATATATGCGTCGTGTTAAGAAAAATAATGTTATTTGACTATGAATGCAAAAAGATTTTAAAGTCATGTATATAGACTTTGAAAAGAAGCTATGACAAATAGCAAATATGTTGTCTAGTTTCACCAAGGGATTTGAGGCCTCTTTATAACAACTTGGTGAAAAAGTCATGATGTATGGTTTCATATTTTTGGCGATTGTGTTATTAATTTCTTGGATATCAAAAATTAAATAAAGTAGTCAAATGTGAAATTTTAATGATAAGAAAAGATAAAGTAATCACTTTAATTTGACAATAGTAGAAAGGATATCGTTAATAGCATTCTTTTGTAAAAGATTGAGTATTTGAACATGGTGGGGATGTTGGCGTTGTGAATTTTCAAGACACAAATATATATAAAGTTTCATCATGTGGTATAGATAATTAACATAACCACGTTGAAATTTGGAAATTTAGGGATGAGGTACAAGCTTATAATATTTTAGTCACCCATGATGGAAACTCAACTCAACGCTTGGTATAACGTCAAGTCTTGAGTTTAATGAGAAAAAGTAGATCATTAATACGTGACTGCTAGAACTATAAAATAATATATAATATATCATCACAAGGTAAAAAGTATTAGGTACCTGTAAAGATAAGGAAATGATAAGAGTATTATACTTTTAATAGACTCATAACATAAATATGTTAGAGTGTTGTTCAAGGGCTTGGCTCTGACAACACTCATGAAAAGAGGTTACAAACACATGGTCATAATAGTGTCACTAGATACTGTGCATTGACTGGTGTTGAAATCATTGTGTGAGATTTGTATTTGCCTTGTATTTTTAATTCTCTAAAGAAAGGTAAGCATTGATCTACCTTTCTCATATGGATATGTTCAAAGAAACCACTCTTTTTATTTGTTTTTGAAATTCCTTTGTGCTATTGGGAGTTTAGATATAATATGCCTTTATATTTTTCAAAGTTTTAGTATCACTTTCTAAGACTATAAACCCCAAGAAATTAAAGCAAAGGTGCACTTGGTTAGGTTTAACATCATGGTGTAGCCTTTTAAGGTCTCAAAGGCTTCTTGCATATATTTTATGTGTTGCTTCATAGAGAAGCTCTTGACTAGCATGTTGATTGATGGAAGTGGAAAGTTGTCTTTTAGCTAATCTTTGTTAAAATTTTTGAAATCTATGCATATGCATCATTTTTTGTTTGGTTTTATTACTATCTCGACAGTAGAAAACTACCTAGGAGATGTGACTTCTTTATTAAAGTCAATTGTCATCAATTTTTGCATTTTTTTCTTCGACTACTCGAACACTTTTCTGCTCAAGTTTTCACTTCTTTACTTGACGGGCCTAGCCATTGTGTTGACGTTAAAGGATTGATCGATGATTTTTGGGTTGATTCCTAGCATGCATGCCACTAACCAAGTGAATAGGTTTATGTTTCCTTTGAATAGGCTCATTGTACTAGGTTTCTCTTACTTGGGCAATGTGTTGGATCTGGTGCCCTAAATGTAATATATTTGTTTGTATACTTGTAATTTTTTCGAACAGATTAGTTTAATAAAATTATTCATGAATTACATTAATACCCTTTGTATATTGTCCTCAATGATTTTTGCATGTAAAGCAAAATGGAAGAAAATATTAACTCACTAGTTGTCTAATGTTTAACTAATACTAAGCAGTATCACGTGGTTCGATCGTAGTACAAAAAGATAGCTTATATCAGTAGATGAACCTAAACATGTCATTTATCAAGTCCAGTTGGAGAGATACTTTATCTTAGGCATTTGAGAGGATGACTCCCATAAGATAGAGACATGAATGTGATTGACTAGATGACCGCGCCCTGGCGTACATGCATCGTGTGACAGCCCAAAATTGACCCTAGTCGGGAAGTGGTTTCGGGACCACAAAACCGAGTCATAAAAATAATTGATTTCCATATTCTATGCTTATTATGTGTGTACATGAGTATGTGGAAGTTTCATTCTCCAATTTTGCCAATTGCATGAGAAATTATTAAATAGGGATTGATATGAGACATGGTGAAAATATGATAGGCTAATTTAAAATGGTCTATTAATGCATGTTGTGAAAATGATGGGTTTGCATGTCAAATTACCCAAAATTTGAGCTAGTGGTTGGCCATGCTATGGGTGGAAACATGTTGGGAACATGTTGGCCTAGTGAGGTATGTAGGAAAAAAATAAAATAAGGGGCATGGGCATAAAATAATGAAAAGGAGTATGATGAATACAAAAAAAAATGTGTGTAGTTGTTTCCCCCCCCCATTGCCGTGAGCTAAAGAAAAGAAAGGAGAAAATTTTTGTTCATCCTTTCTCATCTTCATTTAGCCGAAACTAGAAAGAAAAAAACAAAGAAAAAAAATGCTCATCCTTTGGTTCATCCTTGGCCAAAAATTTTAAGGAGGAAGGAAGAAGAAAGGTTGAAGAGGTTCGGCCATGCATGCAGCTAGGCTAAGGTATGTTTGATGACGTTCCATGAGATGCATGCATGTTTTAGTTGTTAGCTTGAGTTCTACCTAGCCCATGGTCTAAATCTTGCTATGTGATGGAAATGACACTCGGCCATGGATGCATCATTCTTGGTTGATGTTTGATGTTGTGGTGATGAGGCATGAGGATGAGTTAAGATTCGGCCTAGGTGGAGTTTGTGTTAATGCCATTGCATGCTAAATATGAAGCTTGTTAATGATGCATGTGATGGTGGCTTGATGATTCTTGAACCTCCTTTTTAGCATTTTTGAGTGAGCACATATGTGCATTGGTTGCTAAATGGAGAAGAATCGGCTAGCAAGCTGTGTGCTAAGGCCGAATATAACTTTTGCATGTTAATGAGCAATGCATGTGTTAAATTGATGGAAAGGGAGAGGATGCTTTACTAGTGTGTATATGTGTGTATTAGCCAAGTTTTGAACTTGAAATAAAAGGGTGTTTAGTCAATACAAGTGACCATACTTGTAGAATGTATTAAGTGTTGAAATCGGCCCCAAAATAGACATGCATATTCGGCCAAGGGGGAAAAATTAGCTAAAATGTTGAGTTTGATTCATGATTCCGTACATATGTGACTTTAATGTCTAATGTATAAATATGGGCTAAGTGCCTTGTATTCCTCTTTTCGATGCTCAAATGATTAAATCAATTTATTTGTTTAATTAAGCTCAAGAGCAAAGGGGAACTAAATCCGATAAAGGGAAGGAAAAAGTGGTCGAATAGCTATCGGAATCGTTCGACAACACCCGAGGTAAGTTCTTGAGTAAAAGAGCTTAAATTATGATGTGATTAGATCATGTTTTGAGCAAATTAAAATCATGCTCTTTGTGTGGCTATTGAGCCGAATTTGCAAGAATGATAAATGTCTTGTGTTTGAGTTTTGCTAACGAAAATGAAATACGAATGGGCCATGATTTATTGTTAAATGTGCATGGTTATTTGAATGCTGTCCGGGCTAAGTCCCGAAGGCTTGTGCTAAGTGACAATATCCGGACTAAGATCCGAAGGCATTTGTGCGAGATACTAATTCCGGGCTAAGCCCGAAGGCATTTGTACGAGTTACTAAATCCGGGTTAAGTCCCGAAGGCATTTGTGCGAGTTACTAAATCCGGGTTAAGTCCCGAAGGCATTTGTGCGAATTACTATAACCGGGCTATGTCCCGAAGGCATTTGAACGAGGAGCTATATCCGGTTAAATTCCGAAGGTACGTGATTTGGGAATGAATGAACTTGCTGTAAAATTCCAGTTAATACTCTCGAAACATCCCAACATTGAGGTATGTTTCGTATGTGCTTGAATTTAGTTGAGCCCTTACAAATAAGTATTCGCTCAGTGGATAAACGAGCTACCGGCCTTTGGCTGAGTTGATCTTTTGTGTATGTACATAAGGGTTGATAATGTGAAGCAAGTACGATATCGTAAATTTGTGCATATGAAATTATCCGTTTAGCTATATGAATGCTATACTTTTGTTGTGCTGGAATTCCTTGCTCAAAACTTACTAAGCATAAATTGCTTACTCCGTTTCATTGCTCCTCTGTTTTATAGATTTGGTTCTCCAGCTATCGGACTCGGGATCTTGAGGTCAAAGTCGCCCACACTATCAAAGCCCCCTTTTGGTACAATTTTGGTTGAACTTCGAAATGGCATGTATAGGACTACCCGTTTGTTGTGGGTCGTGGACCCTTTGGACTTGTATAAATTTTGGATAGCCATGCGAAAATGGCTTATATGTGTTTGAGTATATTGTTATAATCATTTGGTGTAGATATGCTTGACAAGGATTGGCCATGGGGATGGTTAATCACTTTCATAAATTGTGCTATTTATGCAAAAAGGGCTAGTTGAATCATGGAAACCATGAAATAGGTAAAGTCTACCTTAAAGGCAGATGCTGACAGCAGCAGTGATGTAGATTTGGAAAATCACTAAAAATAGTAGGAATGGAATTAAATAGTGAATAAATTATGTAAACAAACCTTGATGAATCTACTTTCATAGGAAAGTAACAAAACAATCATACGGACAGTATGTTAAGAGATATTCAGGTTCTCGTGAGACAGGGCCAGAACGGTTTCTGGATTTCCTGTTCCGACTTTGAAAATTAATTATAAATTAACCAGAGATAATTAGGAGTCATACCATATATGTATAGATTCCTCTCTGAGTCTAGTTTCTATAGAAACAAACGGCATCAGTATTGAAGCCCTGTACAGGGAGATATCCAAGTCGTAATGCGCAAAGGTCAGGGTAGTCGATCCCTTTAACATGGGAGACTTTGACTAATAAACTGTACTAATTGGCCAGACCAAAAATTCTAGAAAAAAATATGTAGATGAGCATATGAGTCTAGTTTCAGGGAAAATTTACGGAACTGGATTCCGAGTTGTGAAACTCAAGATATGATTTTTAAAGCGACTAGTATGCAGATTGGCAGTGTCTGGGAAATTTTTTTATAAGGGGCTTAAAGTCTGTTAACACCTCGTGTTCGACTCCGGTGTCGGTCTCGGGTTCGGGGTGTTACATTTGATTGGTATCAGAGCTACGGTTTAGTCGATTCTAGGACTACCGTAATGCGTTGGGTCTAGCTATACATGCCATTTTATGTGATTACTTGATAGTGTGGTGATTTCTGACAATTGTAAATGTGTTTATTTATAGTAATGGATCCCGATCCCGACCGAGAGGTAGCTGATGATCTTGAGAGTGTAGCGCTTGCTCCCGCACAAGGGACAGCGCCGGCGGACTCTCAACCTAATGCTAGTAACCCGAATGAGGAAGCTAGACAAGCTTTCTATAGCGTGATGAATGATTGGTTCAACCAATACATTCGAACTAATACGGCTGTTCCACAACCTCCATTCCCGACTAATACCACCCCCGCACCTACAATACCTCCGGTAACTGACCAAATAAGGTCAAATAAGCCCCCAGTTGACAGAATCCGAAAACATGGGGCTACTGAATTTAAGGCTACGGATAGCGAGGATGCCGAGCAAGCTGAATTTTGGTTGGACAACACTATTCGGGTACTCGATGAGCTATCTTGTACACCCGATGAATGCCTAAAGTGTACTATCTCCTTGCTACGCGATTCTGCCTACTATTGGTGGAGTACTCTGACTTCTGTTGTGCCCCGAGAGCAAGTAACTTGGGAGTTTTTCCAAACTGAGTTTCGGAAAAAGTATATCAGTCAGAGATTTGTTGATCAAAAACGGAAGGAATTTCTTGAGCTTAAGCAAGGTTCTATGTCAGTTACTGATTACGAGTGAAAATTTGTTAGACTTAGTAGATACGCTCGGGAATGTGTTTCGTCCGAGGCTATTATGTGTAAACGCTTCGAGGATGGGCTGAATGAAGATATAAAAATGTTCGTTGGCGTTCTTGAAATACGAGAGTTCGTAGTACTTGTCGAGCGAGCTTGTAAAGCCGAAGAGCTTAGAAAAGAAAAACAAAAAGTTGATGAGGGAACTGGAGAGTTTCGTAAAAGATCTTCGGGAAAGTCTCTTCAACAGGCATCGAAGAAATTTCGAGATGATGTGGGCTGGTCGAGAGGCACTTCGGGCCTTTTTAGACGAGATCGTGATCGACCCCCTGTGGGTACACGAGGCACTTCGGTCGCCAGTGTTGGGAATGAACGTCGAGACAGAACGAAATGTCGATATTGCGGTAAATGGCATTCGGGGAGTTGTAGATTCCCTGACCGCTCCTGTTACAAGTGCGGATCGGTTGACCACTTCATTAAAGATTGCCCGAGGTTGTCTGAACAGAATGTAAATCAGAGTGGGAAACCGGGTGCTACCACTGCTCGAGGTAGACCATCTGGAAATACGGGCAATGCTGGTGGTGGTCAGAGAGGATCTAGAGATGCTACGACCAGATCCGAGGCTCGTGCGCCTGCTAGAGCTTATGCTATACGTGCCCGCGAGGATGCTTCTTCGCCTGATGTTATTACCGGTACTTTTACTCTCTTGGATACTAATGTAATTGCTTTGATTGACCCTGGTCCTACTCATTCTTACATATGTGAAACCTTAGCATCCAGTAAGACTTTACCTATTGAGTCTACTGAGTTCGTAATTCGGGTGTCAAATCCCTTGGGTCGTTACGTGCTTGTCGACAAAGTGTGTAAGAAATGTCCCCTAGAAATTCGAGGTTCCTGTTTTCCGGTGGACTTGATGCTTTTGCCGTTTGATGAATTTGATGTTATTCTTGGTTTGGATTGGTTGACCGCGCATGATGCGGTTGTGAATTGCAAAAGCAAGACTATTGATTTGAGGTGCGCAAATAACGAAGTAATCCGAGTTGAGTCTATGGACTTGGAGGGGATGCCAGCTGTAATATCAGCAATGTTGGCCCAGAAATATGTAAGAAAAGGGTACGAAGCATACCTTGCGTATGTACTGGATGACAAAGAATTAGACAAGAAACCCGAATCTGTGCCGGTGGTTTGTGAATACCCGGATGTTTTTCCTGAAGGATTACCGGGTTTACCACCTGTTCGGGAGGTAGAGTTTGGTATTGAGCTTGTACCTGGGACTACGCCGATTTCGATAGCTCCGTATCGTATGGCACCCACCGAGTTAAAAGAGTTGAAAGCTCAGTTGCAAGAATTGACGGATAGAGGTTTTGCTCGACCAAGTTTCTCACCTTGGGGTGCACCAGTATTGTTCGTGAAAAAAGGACAGAACCATGAGGTTGTGCATTGTGTAACACCCAGAACCCGAAACCGACACCGGAGTCGAACACGAGGTGTTATCTGGCTTTAACCCCTTACAAAATTTATTTTCCAGACACTGCCCAATCTGTGTACTAGCCGCTTTAAAAATCATATCTTGAGTTTCGTAACTTGAAAATCAGTTTTGTAATTTTTCCCAGAAACTAGACTCATGTGCCCATCTATGTATTTTTTTCTAGAATTTTTGGTTGGGCCAATTAGTACAGTTTATTAGTCAAAGTCCCCCAAGTTGCAGGTGTCGACTACACTGACCTTTGCCCATTACGACTGGGATATCTCCCTGCACGGGGCTTCAATACTGTTGCCGTTTGTTTCTATGAAAACTAGACTCAGAGAGGAATCTGTACATATATGGTACGACCCCTAATTATCTCTGGTTAATTTATAATGAATTTCCAAAGTAGGAGCAGGGAATCCAGAAACCGTTCTGGCCCTGTCCCACAAAAATCTGATTATCTCTTAACATACTGCCCATATGATCATTTCGTTACTTCCTCATGAAAGCAGACTCATCGAGCTTCGATTACATAATTTATTCATCAATTAATTCCACTCCTACTATTTTTAGTGATTTTTCAATCTCATGACACTGCTGCTGCCAGCATCTGTTACGAAAGTAACTATGTCCATTTCATGCCTACCCTTGATCCAACTCAATCGAACATTCGTGCCATTTTCGCATGGCTTAAAGTTTACATGCCATAATTCAAACACAACGTACTAGCTTATACATGCCAAAATGATCTTCTAAGCACACTAAGAAGAAAGTACCAAAACTTGCTATCCGGTGTGATGACTTCAATGACGGCCCGACCCCGCAAAAATAGATGAGTCCAAGCAACCTATAGTGGGTGACAAGGAAACATCGAGTGAGTTTATAACTCAGTAAGTCATAAGCAATGCACTACCATCTATCAACGACATTATCACAAGAGGAAACAAAATGGAACGAGACAATTTACTCCATCCATACCGAACCATACCATAGTTCCTCCAACTTATCAATTCAATTTCATATCAATTCATGCATTCACATTCTATATACTCATCAATAGGACATTGAAGCAATTTCGTAAATTGATTTATTTTCGTTACAACCAAACGACTATACGGCCTTTCACCCATCCTACGATAAATTTTATGTATGTGACTTCAAGTATATTTGTCACATAGGTTCGAACTTACCGAGCTCAACACCAAGTATAAGCATAGCACATAATAGCCATGTACTCAAAACACTTACCCGATCCGCTGTCCGCGATCGACTCAATAGTGTCGCACACATAGTGTCCGTAATGATTCACGAATATTTATTGAGCCCGCACACTCAGTGCTATATAATCAACTCGCACACTTAGTGCTACGTAATCAAATCGCACACTTAGTGCTACGTAATCAAATCGCACACTTAGTGCCACATAGTCCATCTCGCACACTTAGTGCCGCATGGTCAATTCGCACACTTAGTGCATCATATCCATTTCGCACACTTAGTGCAACATAGTCGAATCGCACACTTAGTGCTGTACAATTTAATCCCGCGCACTTAGCGCCAATCTCATGGTCATAAATGGTTATCTCGCACGTTTAGTGCCGAGATCAACAACTCAGTACATCTTACCTCTTTTCATTCATTCAACAATTTCATCATCACATACGTACATGCATATATATATATGTATATTTATTCATTCCAATCAGCATCAATACATACACATTATGACCATTTAAAATAACACCCACTACATGCTTAATGACTTACCTCGTGTTGGGTAAGACGGTTCCAACTCGGCTACTCGATAACCTTTTCTTTGCCTTTGCTCGATTCACCTCCTTTAGCTCCTTGAGCTATATCAATAATTTAACTAGTTTAACCACCTTGCTAAATATTTACAATCCAATCTCACATGTATATGTATGTTAGTATATTCGGCTAATAATCTCATGCAACTACCAAAGCCGAATCAACTAAATATACTTATGTATATACACATATATCATCATCGAAATCACCTAAGCTTAGACATCGATTTTTAATTTCAAGTAAGTTGCCGAATGCAACCTTACTAAATTCTCATGGATTCAATATACCATTACCATGAAATCAACAACCAAATTCATAGACAATTTAGGAAAATCACATTACAAATCTCATATTCAAGCAAAGACCATGGCCGAAATGCACATATGACCTCATAACAAAAATATTGAACCTTTGGTTGCCCAATTAGCTTAACATCCATCAAATTTTAAATCAAGAAACTCACCTCATCTATAATCAACCCTCAATGCCCTAAAGCATCAAAAACAACATCAAAAAAATACAACCATCCATGGCCGAATGTCATAGCCGAATTGTTTTAACCATGAGTAACATAACAAGCATAGATCGTGTTTATGGATATACCGTGGCCGATTCAAGCTAATCACCTCCAAAATCATCAACCATTTTCGTTGCATATAACATATATAAACATGAATAAGTTTCATATAATCTCTTAATACATTAATTTCTTTCATCAACAACCTTTTGTTTTCTTGATCCATCAAAACTTAAAGGTAAGAAAGAATCAAGTTCTTCTCACACATACCATAACCGAAAGCTCCATCCAACACTTTCTCATGACCGATTGCTCATGTTATCAACAAGATTCAAGGTTTGAACATGGGCTATTTAAAACATGCATGCATCTCTAAGACAACATTAAACATACCTTGGTCTAAAGGACCACCTTGGCCGAATCTTGTTTCCCCTTCTTCCTCTAGTTAGAACAATTGCAAAAGAAAGAAAATATGAACACTCCTTCTTCCCTCCTTGTTAAGCATTCAAACTCCCTCATTTTTCATGCCACAACATCAAACACTCTCCCTAGGCAAGCAATGGCCGAATCCCCCCCCAAGTTCTTTTCTCCCCTTCTTTTTCTTGGTTTTTCGACTAGGTGATGGCAAGTATGACACCCTTTTTTTTTGTTCCCTTTTCTATTATTAATCCCATCATTTGTTCACCAAAGAAACATTTTAAATTAGAATGAGTGGAGCATTATCACTCCTTGGCCGGCCACCCATCATCTTTTGGGCAATTTGACATGCAAAACCACTCTTTTTTGGTACATGCACTAATTGACCATTTGAATTAGACTATCATATTTTTACAATGTCTCAAATTGATCCCAATTAATAATTTCTCATGCAATTGGTAAAATTAGGGAGTGAAACTTCCACATACTCATGTTCACACATAATAAGCATAGAATATAGCAAGTAATTATTTTTACGACTCGGTCTTGTGGTCCCGAAACCACTTCCCGACTAGGGTAAATTTTGGGCTGTCACACATTGACTATCGTCAACTGAATAAAGTGACGATAAAGAACAAATATCCGTTACCGCGTATCGATGATTTGTTCGACCAACTGAAGGGAGCCTCAATGTTCTAAAAAATAGATTTGAGATCGGCTTATTATCAGTTGCGAATTCGAGATTCGGACATACCCAAAACTGCTTTCAGAACGAGATATGGTCACTACGAGTTCTTAGTGATGCCGTTTGGGCTCACTAATGCCCCTGCGGTATTTATGGATTTGATGAATCGGATCTTCAGACCATATTTGGATCGGTTCATAGTTGTGTTCATTGATGACATCTTGGTCTATTCAAGAGATGAGACCGAACATGCTGAGCACCTGAGACTGGTGTTGCAAATTTTGCGGGATAAGCAGTTATATGCTAAGTTCAGTAAGTGTGAGTTTTGGTTAAGAGAGGTTAGCTTCTTGGGTCATGTGGTATCCGCATCGGGTATTCAAGTTGACCTGAGCAAAATTTCAGCCATGCTTAACTAGAAGCCTCCAAGAAATATTACCGAAGTTCGGAGCTTTTTGGGGCTCGCCGGTTATTACCGACGATTTGTCAAAGGTTTCTCGATGATAGCCACACCAATGACGAAGCTACTTCAAAAGGATGTTAAGTTCGAATGGACGGAGAAATGTCAGAAAAGTTTCGATCAACTGAAAACTCATTTGACTAAAGCTCCAATTTTAGTGCAACCCGAATCAGGCAAAGAGTTTGTCATTTATAGTGACGCATCCCTACTTGGGTTGGGTTGCGTATTGATGCAAGAAGGTCGAGTTGTGGCCTATGCGTCGAGACAATTAAAGCCACATGAGAAAAATTATCCGACCCATGATCTTGAACTAGCTGCCATCGTATTTGCTTTAAAAATATGGCGACATTACTTATTTGGTGAAAAGTGCCATGTATTTTCGGATCACAAAAGTCTCAAATATTTGATGACTCAAAGAGACTTAAATCTGCGACAAAGACGTTCGCTTGAGTTGTTGAAAGATTACGAGCTTGTCATTGATTACCACCCGGGAAAGGCTAATGTGGTTGCGGACGCCTTAAGCCGGAAGTCATTGGTTGCTTTACGAGCAATGAATGTGCATTTGTCTATTCTACCTGACAATGTGTTAGTTGCTGAATTAAAAGCCAAACCATTATTGATTCATCAAATTCGTGAAGCCCAGAAAGTTGATGATGAATTGGTTGCAAAACGGGCTGAGTGTGCTCCGAACAAGGAATCGGAGTTTCAAATTGATAATGATGATTGTTTGAGGTTCAGAAGTCGTTTGTGTGTTCCAAGGAGTTCGGAACTCATTTGGATGATTCTGAACGAAGCCCATTGTAGCTGAATGTCAAGTCACCCGGGGAGTACGAAAATGTACAACGATTTGAAACGTTGGTTTTGGTGGCATGGTATGAAACGAGACATCTCCGACCTTGTTTCGAGATGTTTAATATGTCAACAAGTGAAAGCGGAACATCAAGTGCCTTCAGGATTACTTCAGCCGATCATGATACCCGAGTGGAAATGGGATCGAGTCACAATGGACTTTGTGTCCGGACTGCCATTGTCAACAAGTAAGAAGGATGCGATTTGGGTTGTTGTCGATAGACTGACTAAGTCGGCTCACTTTATCCCCGTGTGTATGGATTTTTCATTGGATAGACTAGTTGAATTGTACGTTTCTCAGATTGTGAGATTACACGGGGTACCTATTTCTATCGTGTCGGATAGAGATCCGAGATTCACCTCGCGATTTTGGAGGAAATTGCAAGAAGCTTTGGGTACCAAGCTGCATTTTAGCACTGCTTTTCATCCCCAAACCGATGGTCAATCTGAGCGGATAATTCAGATACTTGAGGATATGTTGAGATGTTGCATCCTCGAGTTCAGTGGTTCATGGGAACGGTATTTACCTTTGATTGAATTCGCTTACAATAATAGTTTTCAATCAAGTATTAAGATGGCACCTTACGAGGCTTTGTACGGTCGTAAATGCCGTACACCATTGTTTTGGGCCGAGCTCGGTGAAAGTAAAATTTTCGGAGTTGATTTGATTAAGGATGCCGAACAGAAAGTAAAGGTAATCCGTGAAAGTCTGAAAGCAGCCACAGATCGTCAAAAATCGTATGCGGATTTGAAACGAAAGGACATTGAATATCAGGTGGGAGATAAAGTGTTCCTTAAAGTTTCGCCTTGGGAAAAGGTACTCAGGTTTGGCCGTAAGGGCAAGTTGAGCCCGAGATTCATTGGGCCGTACGAAATCTCCGAACGAGTTGGTCCGGTTGCGTATAGATTGATTTTGCCCCCTGAGCTTGAAAAGATTCACGACGTCTTTCATGTTTCGATGCTTCGACGCTATCGATCTGATCCATCGCACATAAGTAGCCCATCAGAGGTTGAAATTCAAGCCGATATGAGTTATGAAGAAGAGCCGATGCGTATCCTAGCTCGTGAAGTGAAGGAGTTGCGAAACAAAAGGGTTCCGTTAGTGAAGGTGTTACGGCTCAAACACGGGATCGAGGAGGCTACTTGGGAAACTGAGAGCTCGATGAAAGAACGATACCCAAACCTAATTACCGGTAAGATTTTCGGGGATGAAAATTTCTTAAGTGGGGGAGAGTTGTGACAGCCCAAAATTGACCCTAGTCGGGAAGTGGTTTCGGGACCACAAAACTGAGTCATAAAAATAATTGATTTCCATATTCTATGCTTATTATGTGTGTACATGAGTATGTGGAAGTTTCATTCTCCAATTTTGCCAATTGCATGAGAAATTATTAAATAGGGATTGATATGAGACATGGTGAAAATATGATAGGCTAATTTAAAATGGTCTATTAATGCATGTTGTGAAAATGATGGGTTTGCATGTCAAATTACCCAAAATTTGAGCTAGTGGTTGGCCATGCTATGGGTGGAAACATGTTGGGAACATGTTGGCCTAGTGAGGTATGTAGGAAAAAAATAAAATAAGGGGCATGGGCATAAAATAATGAAAAGGAGTATGATGAATACAAAAAAAAATGTGTGTAGTTGTTTCCCCCCATTGCCGTGAGCTAAAGAAAAGAAAGGAGAAAATTTTTGTTCATCCTTTCTCATCTTCATTTAGCCGAAACTAGAAAGAAAAAAACAAAGAAAAAAAATGCTCATCCTTTGGTTCATCCTTGGCCAAAAATTTTAAGGAGGAAGGAAGAAGAAAGGTTGAAGAGGTTCGGCCATGCATGTAGCTAGGCTAAGGTATGTTTGATGATGTTCCATGAGATGCATGCATGTTTTAGTTGTTAGCTTGAGTTCTACCTAGCCCATGGTCTAAATCTTGCTATGTGATGGAAATGACACTCGGCCATGGATGCATCATTCTTGGTTGATGTTTGATGTTGTGGTGATGAGGCATGAGGATGAGTTAAGATTCGGCCTAGGTGGAGTTTGTGTTAATGCCATTGCATGCTAAATATGAAGCTTGTTAATGATGCATGTGATGGTGGCTTGATGATTCTTGAACCTCCTTTTTAGCATTTTTGAGTGAGCACATATGTGCATTGGTTGCTAAATGGAGAAGAATCGGCTAGCAAGTTGTGTGCTAAGGCCGAATATAACTTTTGCATGTTAATGAGCAATGCATGTGTTAAATTGATGGAAAGGGAGAGGATGCTTTACTAGTGTGTATATGTGTGTATTAGCCAAGTTTTGAACTTGAAACAAAAGGGTGTTTAGTCAATACAAGTGACCATACTTGTAGAATGTATTAAGTGTTGAAATCGGCCCCAAAATAGACATGCATATTCGGCCAAGGGGGAAAAATTAGCTAAAATGTTGAGTTTGATTCATGATTCCGTACATATGTGACTTTAATGTCTAATGTATAAATATGGGCTAAGTGCCTTGTGTTCCTCTTTTCGATGCTCAAATGATTAAATCAATTTATTTGTTTAATTAAGCTCAAGAGCAAAGGGGAACTAAATCTGATAAAGGGAAGGAAAAAGTGGTCGAATAGCTATCGGAATCGTTCGACAACACCCGAGGTAAGTTCTTGAGTAAAAGAGCTTAAATTATGATGTGATTAGATCATGTTTTGAGCAAATTAAAATCATGCTCTTTGTGTGGCTATTGAGCCGAATTTGCAAGAATGATAAATGTCTTGTGTTTGAGTTTTGCTAACGAAAATGAAATACGAATGGGCCATGATTTATTGTTAAATGTGCATGGTTATTTGAATGTTGTCCGGGCTAAGTCCCGAAGGCTTGTGCTAAGTGACAATATCCGGACTAAGATCCGAAGGCATTTGTGCGAGATACTAATTCCGGGCTAAGCTCGAAGGCATTTGTACGAGTTACTAAATCCGGGTTAAGTCCCGAAGGCATTTGTGCGAGTTACTAAATCCGGGTTAAGTCCCGAAGGCATTTGTGCGAATTACTATAACCGGGCTATGTCCCGAAGGCATTTGAACGAGGAGCTATATCCGGTTAAATTCCGAAGGTACGTGATTTGGGAATGAATGAACTTGCTGTAAAATTCCAGTTAATACTCTCGAAACATCCCAACATTGAGGTATGTTTCGTATGTGCTTGAATTTAGTTGAGCCCTTACAAATAAGTATTCGCTCAGTGGATAAACGAGCTACCGGCCTTTGGCTGAGTTGATCTTTTGTGTATGTACATAAGGGTTGATAATGTGAAGCAAGTACGGTATCGTAAATTTGTGCATATGAAATTATCCGTTTAGCTATATGAATGCTATACTTTTGTTGTGCTGGAATTCCTTGCTCAAAACTTACTAAGCATAAATTGCTTACTCCGTTTCATTGCTCCTCTGTTTTATAGATTTGGTTCTCCAGCTATCGGACTCGGGATCTTGAGGTCAAAGTCGCCCACACTATCAAAGCCCCCTTTTGGTACAATTTTGGTTGAACTTCGAAATGGCATGTATAGGACTACCCGTTTGTTGTGGGTCGTGGACCCTTTGGACTTGTATAAATTTTGGATAGCCATGCGAAAATGGCTTATATGTGTTTGAGTATATTGTTATAATCATTTGGTGTAGATATGCTTGACAAGGATTGGCCATGGGGATGGTTAATCACTTTCATAAATTGTGCTATTTATGCAAAAAGGGCTAGTTGAATCATGGAAACCATGAAATAGGTAAAGTCTACCTTAAAGGCAGATGCTGACAGCAGCAGTGATGTAGATTTGGAAAATCACTAAAAATAGTAGGAATGGAATTAAATAGTGAATAAATTATGTAAACAAACCTTGATGAATCTACTTTCATAGGAAAGTAACAAAACAATCATACGGACAGTATGTTAAGAGATATTCAGGTTCTCGTGAGACAGGGCCAGAACGGTTTCTGGATTTCCTGTTCCGACTTTAGAAATTCATTATAAATTAACCGTAGATAATTAGGAGTCATACCATATATGGATAGATTCCTCTCTGAGTCTAGTTTCTATAGAAACAAACGGCATCAGTATTGAAGCCCTGTACAGGGAGATATCTAAGTCGTAATGCACAAAGGTTAGGGTAGTCGATCCCTGTAACATGGGAGACTTTGACTAATAAACTGTACTAATTGGCCCAACCAAAAATTCTAGAAAAAAATATGTAGATGGGAATATGAGTCTAGTTTCAGGGGAAATTTACAGAACTGGATTCCGAGTTGTGAAACTCAAGATATGATTTTTAAACCGACTAGTATGCAGATTGGCAGTGTCTGGGAAATTTTTTTATAAGGGTCTTAAAGTCTGTTAACACCTCGTGTTCGACTCCGGTGTCGGTCTCGGGTTCGGGGTGTTACACATCGAGCTTAGAAATATGCAATTAAATGTAGAATGATATGCAATGTGTGCAAATGTATAGGTAAATTTTTAATATAGTTAATTATACAACGAAACACTTTGAAAGTATTTCGAGGATCACACACAAAGGAGGTCTGTTTAAACTAAATTAATAGTCAACACTGTCACACTAAATTAGGTTTAGATAGCTACTAGTCTACTTATCATAGTACGTCTACCACTAAAATTCAGAGCTCAAAGTGACAGGAATTAAAGTGCAAAAATAAAGAAATTCCAAATTAATAATCAAATTTAACAAGCAGAAGGAAGATTAATACCCATGGTCGTGATTAACCTAGAGTCGGGAAGTTTACCAATTAATTATGAACTAATATGGTTAATACCTTTTGGCCTATAAATAAATTAATTAATCGACTTACTCCACTTATCTTTCGACCTGATGGAACTAAATTGGGCTAAGTTGAATATCCTTTCGATTTTATCTACCTAAATTACTTTCTAGATTCATCAATTCTAAGTTTTAAGCACATTCAACCTAATCCAATTACTTGATTTAAGAACCCTATCTCTAAGCTAACCATGCCTACTTCGGTCAATCAACCTTCCTAGGGGTTTAGTTACTGACCATTCTAGATGCAATTAATCCTACCCAATTATCAAACATTCAAACAACGAAAAATAAAAGAGTAGGTAAGAAATTCTCAAGAATCTGATAAATCCAAGAGTTGCAACGGATGGAATGACTACGTTAACCCACGACCAATTTTGATTATTGATTTGGATTAAAGCATAAAAAAACAAAATAAAATAGAACAAATAACAATACTGGAAAGAACTTCTATTAAAAACTGAAAAGTAATAGAACAAGAACTAAGAAAATCTAAAATCTGACTAAACTACTAACTAAAAACCTAAAATAAACTCCCTAAATTGATGTTTTGAGCCAACATTTGTAGTCTTAGTTTATTATGACCTAATTAGGTCGATTATAAACTGATTTACAAGTTAACTAAGGTTGTACGAAGAAAAACAACTTGCAGTATTTTTGGCTCATCAAGTCAATGTTGCAACATCCTCTAGCCAATATAGCGACTTTGTGGGTAGAAAATTAAATCTCTAGGATTGGAGTGAATGTCGCAACTTCGCTAGCTCGATGTCATGACTTTGTGTCCAATAACTTGCCTCGCGGATTTTGGTTGGAAATTTGGCTAAGAGTTGAGGTTGCTTCAAATGTTGCGACTTTCCTCTTGAATGTTGTTACATTCAGGTCAGACTTTTGACTCCTAGGCTTAGGTTGTTATCCTGCACACTCAATTAACTTGTTAGTCCCGCTTTAAGCCTAAATCGGTGTAAAAGGTCATAAGACATCATAAAATCTCACTTTATTCAATCTACACTAAAAACTAATTATTTCTCAAAGTAAATGCAAATAACATAAAAAAAACTTAAGTACAAGCTCCTTAAGTAGAGAAAAGAGCTTAATTTGTCATAATAAATTATGGCAGTCAAATGCCCCTACGCTTAAGTCTTTGCTTGTCCTCAAGCAACAAAACATACAACATGCAATAATGATGTCCCTTAAGCATGTTTGATGATAGGAAATTAGTTTGAAACATAAGTACTAAGAATTCTTTTCTTTAACATGCAATTTCAATATCTTATTCAACCTCTAATTCAATTTCCACCATTTTTTGTGATTTTTCAAAGTCACACAACTGCTGCTGTCCAAAACTATTTTATTACTAAATTTTACTCTTTCATGTTTTCTTTGTAGTCACTGTCATTGTAACACTTACTCCATATCAATCTTACCAAAGTTCGATCACATATCGAGCACATTGCTCATAAGTTTACACACACGTAACTGCACTTATTCATCACATAGTCACATTCAATTACACCTAGTAATTTCCCGTTGAACATATTGAAATAATAATGGATACTCGGTGACCTGCACATAGTACCATCCTTGTAGTCAAAGCTACCTTCTTCACAAAGTGGCCTTCACATAGTACCATCCTTGTAATCAAAGCTACCTTCTTCACAAAATGGCCTCACATAGTACTACACTTGTGACCAAAGCTATCTTTCTTCATAAACTGGCCTTCACATGGTACCACACTTGTGACCAAGCTATCTCTTCCCAAAGTGGCCTTCACATAGTACCACACTTGAGTCACTAGTGACGTGTCACTTGTATCCTATTCTGTTCCTAATGTTCAATCGGGAAATTCTCACTTTTCGATACTTGTCAATTTCTTTCAATATTCAGACACATTTCATAAAACGTAATAAAATGTGATAACGTAAGTAAAAACGATGCATTATTTACATATAAACTTACCTCGGTGCAAAATATGACGAATTTGTAATTTTGTCCTCAACCTTTTCTTTTCCTCAATCAAGGTCAATTCCTCGTCTTTCTTTATCTATAATAACTCATTTAACTCATGTAATACTCAAATTATTCAATTTAGTCCAAAAATCATACTATGGAAAAATTACATTTTTTGCCCCTAAAGTTTCACATATTTACAATTTTACCCCTTGGCTCGAAAGATGAAAAACACTTATTTTTCTCAAATCCTAAGCCTAGCTGATTCATATTCCCTCTTATAGTAGCGTACATTTTTCACTAAATCACATTTTCTACACATAATTTTACAACTTTTACAAATAGGTCCTTTTATGCACTTTCATAAAAAATCACTTAGTAAAAGTTGTTTATCACAGCCCAAACTTTCATATTCTTCCATAAAACATCAAAACACATGCATGTCATCCATGGTTAAATTTTTAAACACAAACCCTTGCTCAAAATAATGGTGAAAATAGCTAAACCGAATTACGAGGATCTAAAAAATGTAAAGGACATTAAAAATGAGGCTAAAACAGACATACAATCGGGCTTGGAAGCTTGAAAAACCCTAATTGTATCTTCCTCATGTGAAATTAAGCGAAGGGGTTGAATATGAGCAAAAATTAGCTCTTAATTTGGCTTTTTAATTCATTTAATTACTAAATTACTAAAATGCCCTTAACTTAAAATTATTCTATTTCACCTATTTCGTGTCTATTTTTGTCTAACAAATTAACCAATGGTCTAATTACCTTTTAAGGACCTCCAATTTAAATTTTCATAACAATTGGACACATCTAACATGTAGAACTCAACTTTTTCACTTTTTACAATTTAGTCCTTTTGACTAAATTGAATGCCCAAACGTCGAAATTTTCAAACGAAATTTTCACGAAATCATTCCGTGAAATTGTAGACTATAAAAATATTATAAAAATGAAATTTACTACATCATATTTGTGGTCCCGAAACCACTGTTCTGACTAGACCCAAAACCAGGCTATTACAACTCTCCCCCCTTTAGGGCTTTTCGTCCCTGAAAATCTTACCGGTAAAGAGGTTTGAATACTGTTTTCTCATGGCTTCCTCCAATTTCCACATAGCCTTTCTACTCCATGTTTTTGCCACAACACTTTCACTAAGGCTATACTTTTATTTCTCAACTATTTAACTTCCCGAGCCAAAATCTTTATTGGTTCCTCATCATAGGTCATATCCGGCCGAATGTCAATCTCTGTCGGAGAAATCACATGTGAAGGAACAGAACGATATCATTGTAACATCGATACATGAATCACATTATGAATTCTTTCTAACTCTATCGGTAAAGCTAACCGATACGCCACTAGTTCAATTCCTTCAATAACCTCATACCGCCTAATGAAACGTGGGCTCAACTTGCCCTTTCGGCCAAATCTTAGAATTTTCTTACACAGAGATACTTTCAGAAGCACTTTATCACCCACTTGAAACTCGATCTCTTTTCTTTTCAAATCTGTGTATGACTTTTGTCGATCTGAAGCAGCTTTCAGACAATCACGGATTACTTTCACTTTCTCTTTGGTTTCTCTAACCAGATCAACCCCATGAATATGTTTCTCACTGAGCTTGGCCCAATACAAAGGAGTTCGTCATTTGTGGCCATACAATGCTTCGTACGGTGCCATCTGTATACTCGATTGAAAACTGTTGTTGTAGGCAAACTTGACCAAAGGGAGATATTTCTCCCAACTACCTTCGAATTCTAAAACACAACACCAGAACATGTCTTCAAGAACTTGAATTACTCTTTCGGATTGACCGTCGATTTGTAGATGAAACGCTACTAAAATTCAATTTCGTACCCAAGGCTTCTTGCAACTTTTTCCAAAACCTCGAAGTGAACCTTGGATCTCTATCCAAAATAATTGACATAGGCACTCCGTGCAATCTCACAATTTTAGCAATATAAAACTCAGCCAACTTATCAAGTGAGTAGTCAGTACGTAACAGTATAAAGTTAGTCGATTTCGTCAATCTATCAACCACAACCCAAACGACATCTTTCTTTTTCGGAGTCAGAGGCAAACCCATCACAAAATCCATCGTGATTCCGTCCTATTTCCACTCGGGAACCATCAGAGGGCTGAAGTAAACCTGAAGGTACCTGATGCTCGGCTTTCACTTGTTGGCAAATCAAACACTTTGATATAAATTCAGAAATATCTCTTTTTATACCTGACCACCAATACAATTTCTTCAAATCATTATACATTTTCGTACTACTTGGATGAACTGATAAACAACCACTGTATGCCTCATGTAAAATTTTCCGAACCAACTCATCATCTTTCGGTACACATACCCTATCACAAAACATCAAGCAATCATCTAGTCTGATTCAAAAATCTGAGTCACAACCAATTCACATTAAGCTCGCTTGGCTTGCAATTCACTATTGTTCTTTTGAGCTTGGAAAATTTGCTGAAGAAACAGCAGTCTAGCCCTCAACTCGGCCAAAATCAAACCATCATCAGACAAAGCCAACCTCGTACTCATAGCTCTCAAAGCAAATAAGGATTTTTTGCTCAAGGCATCAGCGACTACATTCGCTTTTCTTGGGTGGTAAGCAATCACTAGCTCATAATCTTTTATTAATTCGAGCCATCCCTGTTGTCATAAATTCAAATCCTTTTGATTCATTAGATACTTCAAACTCATGTGATCTGTAAAGATTTGATGTAACACCCCGAACCCGAGACCGTCACCGGAGTCGAACACGAGGTGTTAACAGACTTTTAAAAAAATTTTCCAGACACTGCCAATCTGCGTAATAGTCTCTTTAAAAATCATATCCTGAGTTCAAAAACTCAGAATCCAGTTCCGTAAATTTTCCCTTAAACTCGACTCATATGCCCATCTACATAATTTTTTCTAGAATTTTTGGTCGGGCCAATTAGTACAGTTTATTAGTCAAAGTCTCCCATGTTACAGGGATCGACTACCCTGACCTTTGCGCATTACGACTTGGATATCTCCCTGTACAGGGCTTCAATACTGATTCCGTTTGTTTCTATAGAAACTAGACTCAGAGACGAATCTATACATATATGGCTTGACTCCTAATTGTCTCTGGTTAATTTATAATGAATTTCTAAAGTCGGAACAGGAAATCCAGAAACCGTTCTGGCCCTGTCTCACAAGAACCTGAATATCTCTTAACATACTGTCCGTATGATTGTTTCGTTACTTTCCTATGAAAATAGATTCATCAAGGTTCGTTTACATAATTTATTCACTATTTAATTCCATTCCTACTATTTTTAGTGATTTTCCAAATCTACATCACTGCTGCTGTCAGCATCTGCCTTTAAGGTAGACTTTACCTATTTCATGGTTTCCATGATTCAACTAGCCCTTTTTGCATAAATAGCACAATTTATGAAAGTGATTAACCATTCCCATGGCCAATCCTTGTCAAGCATATCCACACCAAATGATTATAACATTATACTCAAACACATATAAGCCATTTTCGCATGGCTATCCAAAATTTATACAAGTCCAAAGGGTCCACGACCCACAACAAACGGGTAGTCCTATACATGCCATTTCGAAGTTCAACCAAAATTGTACCAAAAGGGGGCTTTGATAGTGTGGGCGACTTTGACCTCAAGATCCCGAGTCCGATAGCTGGAGAACCAAATCTATAAACAGAGGAGCAATGAAACGGAGTAAGCAATTTATGCTTAGTAAGTTTTGAGCAAGGAATTCCAGCACAACAAAAGTATAGCATTCAAATAGCTAAACGGATAATTTCATATGCACAAATTTTCGATATCATACTTGCTTCACATTATCAACCCTTATGTACATACACAAAAGATCAACTTAGCCAAAGGCCGGTAGCTCGTTTATCAACTGAGCGAATACTTATTTGTAAGGGCTCAACTAAATTCAAGCACATACGAAACATACCTCAATGTTGGGATGTTTCTAGAGTATTAACTGAAATTTTTACAGCAAGATCATTCATTCCCAAATCACGTACCTTCGGAATTTAACCGGATATAGCTCCTCGTTCAAATGCCTTCGGGACATAGCCCGGTTATAGTAATTCGCACAAATGCCTTCGGGACTTAACCCGGATTTAGTAACTCGCACAAATGCCTTCGGGCTTAGCCCGGAATTAGTATCTCGCACAAATGCCTTCGGATCTTAGTCCGGATTTAGTATCTCGCACAAATGCCTTCGGATCTTAGTCCGGATATGGTCACTTAGCACAAAGCCTTCGGGACTTAGCCCGGACATCATTCAAATAACCTTGCACATTTAACAATAAATCATGGCACATTCGTATTTCGTTTTCGTTAGCAAAACTCAAACAAAAGACATTTATCATTCTTGCAATTTCGGCTCAATAGCCACACACAAAGAGCATGATTTTGTTTGCTTAAAACATGATCTAATCAAATCTTAATTTAAGCTCTCTTACTCAAGAACTTACCTCGGGTGTTGTCGAACGATTCCGATAGCTATTCGACCACTTTTTCCTTCCCTTTATCGGATTTAGTTCCCCTTTGCTCATGAGCTTAATTAAACAAATAAATTGATTTAATCATTTGAGCATCGAAAAGAGGAACACAAGGCACTTAGCCCATATTTATACATTAGACATTAAGGTCACATATGTACGGAATCATGAATCAAACTCAACATTTTTGCTAATTTTTCCCCCTTGGCCGAATATGCATGTCTATTTTGGGGCCGATTTCAACACTTAATACATTCTACAAGTATGGTCACTTGTATTAACTAAACACCCTTTTGTTTCAAGTTCAAAACTTGGCTAATACACACATATATACACTAGTAAAGCATCCTCTCCCTTTCCATCAATTTAGCACATGCATTACTCATTAACCTACAAAAATTATATTCGGCCTTAGCACACAACTTGCTAGCCGATTCTTCCCCATCTAGCAACCAATGCACATATGTGCTCACTCAAAAATGCTAAAAAGGAGATTCAAGAATCATCAATCCACCATCACATGCATCATTAACAAGCTTCATATTTAGCATGCAATGGCATTAACACAAAATCCACCTAGGCCGAATCTTAACTCATCTTCATGCCTCATCACCACAACATCAAACATCAACCAAGAATGATGCATCCATGGCCGAGTGTCATTTCCATCACATAGCAAGATTTAGACCATGGGCTAGGTAGAACTCAAGCTAACAACTAAAATATGCATGCATCTCATGGAACATCACCAAACATACCTTAGCCTAGTCACATGCATGGCCGAACCTCTTCAACCTTTCTTCTTCCTTCCTCTTTAAAATTTTTGGCCAAGGATGAACCAAAGGATGAGCATTTTTTTCTTTGTTTTTCTTTCTAGTTTCGGCAAAATGGGGGGACAACCACACACCCCTTTTTTTTGTTTTCATCACATTTCCTTTCATTATTATGCCCATGCTCCTTATTTTATTTTTTTCCACCCATGATGCACCAACAAGACATGTCTATGACATGTCTTGCCCATCACACTTGGTCTACCATGCTTGTCATGGCCGGCCACTACTAGTAGGGGGGAATTTGACATGCAAGTCCCCCCTTTTTCCACATGCTCTAATAGGTCCTTACGCATTGACCTATCACGTTTTAAAATTTTCTCACATAAGTCCTATTCGATGAAATTCACTTACAATTAACAAAATTCAAACACGAAATTTTCACACATGCACATGTACATATAATGAGCATCAATTATGACGGTTAATAATTTTTACGACTCGGTTTAGCGGTCTCGAAACCACTTCCCGACTAGGGTCAATTTTGGGCTGTCACAACTCTCCCCCACTTAAGAAATTTTCGTCCCCGAAAAGCTTACCGAAAATAGGTTTGGGTATCGTTCTTTCATCGAGCTCTCGGTTTCCCAAGTAGCTTCCTCGATCCCGTATTTGAGCCATAACACCTTCATTAACGGAACCCTTTTGTTTCGCAACTCCTTCACTTCACGAGCTAGGACACGCATCGGTTCTTCTTCATAACTCATATCGGCTTGAATTTCAACCTCTGATGGGCTAATTATGTGCGATGGATCAGATCGATAGCGTCGAAGCATCGAAACATGAAAGACGTCGTGAATCTTTTCAAGCTCAGGGGGCAAAATCAATCTATACGCAACCGGACCAACTCGTTCGGAGATTTCGTACGGCCCAATGAATCTCGGGCTCAACTTGCCCTTACGGCCAAACCTGAGTACCTTTTTCCAAGGCGAAACTTTAAGGAACACTTTATCTCCCACCTGATATTCAATGTCCTTTCGTTTCAAATCCGCATACGATTTTTGACGATCTGTGGCTGCTTTCAGACTTTCACGGATTACCTTTACTTTCTGTTCGGCATCTTTAATCAAATCAACTCCGAAAATTTTACTTTCACCGAGCTCGGTCCAAAACAATGGTGTACGGCATTTACGACCGTACAAAGCCTCGTAAGGTGCCATCTTAATACTTGATTGAAAACTATTGTTGTAAGCGAATTCAATCAAAGGTAAATATCGTTCCCATGAACCACTGAACTCGAGGATGCAACATCTCAACATATCCTCAAGTATCTGAATTATCCGCTCGGATTGACCATCGGTTTGGGGGTGAAAAGCAGTGCTAAAATGCAGCTTGGTACCCAAAGCTTCTTGCAATTTCTTCCAAAATCGTGAGGTGAATCTCGGATCTCTATCCGCCACGATAGAAATAGGTACCCCGTGTAATCTCACAATTTGAGAAACATACAATTCGGCTAGTTTATCCAATGAAAAATCCGTACACACGAGGATAAAGTGAGCCGACTTAGTCAGTCTATCAACAGCAACCCAAATCGCATCCTTCTTACTTGTTGACAATGGCAGTCCGGACACAAAGTCCATTGTGACTCGATCCCATTTCCACTCGGGTATCATGATCGGCTGAAGTAATCCTGAAGGCACTTGATGTTCCGCTTTCACTTGTTGACATATTAAACATCTCGAAACAAAGTCGGAGATGTCTCGTTTCATACCATGCCACCAAAACCAACGTTTCAAATCGTTGTACATTTTCGTACTCCCCGGGTGACTTGACATTCGGCTACAATGGGCTTCGTTCAGAATCATCGAAATGAGTTCCGAACTCCTTGGAATACAAAAACGACTTCTGAACCTCAAACAATCATCATCATCAATTTGAAACTCCGATTCCTTGTTCGGAGCACACTCAGCCCGTTTTGCAACCAATTCATCATCAACTTTCTGGGCTTCACGAATTTGATGAATCAATAATGGTTTGGCTTTTAATTCAGCTATTAACACATTGTCGGGTAGAACAGACAAGTGCACATTCATCGCTCGTAAAGCAAACAATGATTTCCGGCTTAAGGCGTCCGCAACCACATTAGCCTTTCCCGGGTGGTAATCAATGACAAGCTCGTAATCTTTCAACAACTCAAGCCAACGTCTTTGTCGCAGATTTAAGTCTCTTTGAGTCATCAAATATTTGAGACTTTTGTGATCCGAAAATACATGGCACTTTTCACCAAATAAGTAATGTCGCCATATTTTTAAAGCAAATACGATGGCAGCTAGTTCAAGATCATGGGTCGGATAATTTTTCTCATGTGGCTTTAATTGTCTCGACGCATAGGCCACCACTCGACCTTCTTGCATCAATACGCAACCCAACCCAAGTAGGGATGCGTCACTATAAATGACAAACTCTTTGCCTGATTCGGGTTGCACTAAAATTGGAGCTTCAGTCAAATAAGTTTTTAGTTGATCAAAACTTTTCTGACATTTCTCCGTCCATTCGAACTTAACATCCTTTTAAAGTAGCTTCGTCATTGGTGTGGCTATCATCGAGAAACCTTTGACAAATCGTCGGTAATAACCGGCGAGTCCCAAGAAGCTCCGAACTTCGGTAATATTTCTTGGAGGCTTCCAGTTAAGTATGACTGAAATTTTGTTCGGGTCAACTCGAATACCCGATGCGGATACCACATGACCCAAGAAGCTAACCTCTATTAACCAGAACTCACACTTACTGAACTTAGCATATAACTGCTTATCCCGCAAAATTTGCAACACCAGTCTCAGGTGCTCAGCATGTTCGGTCTCATCTCTTGAATAGACCAAGATGTCATCAATGAACACAACTACGAACCGATCCAAATATGGTCTGAAGATCCGATTCATCAAATCCATAAATACCGCAGGGGCATTAGTGAGCCCAAACGGCATCACTAAGAACTCGTAGTGACCATATCTCGTTCTGAAGGCAGTTTTGGGTATGTCCGAATCTCGAATTCGCAACTGATAATAGCCCGATCTAAAATCTATTTTTGAGAACACTGAGGCTCCCTTCAGTTGGTCGAACAAATCATCGATACGTGGTAACGGATATTTGTTCTTTATCGTCACTTTATTCAGTTGACGATAGTCAATGCACAACTTCATGGTTCCGTCCTTCTTTTTCACGAACAATACTGGTGCACCCCAAGGTGAGAAACTTGGTCGAGCAAAACCTCTATCCGTCAATTCTTGCAACTGAGCTTTCAACTCTTTTAACTCGGTTGGTGCCATACGATACGGAGCTATCGAAATCGGCGTAGTCCCAGGTACAAGCTCAATACCAAACTCTACCTCCCGAATAGGTGGTAGACCCGGTAATTCTTCAAGAAAAACATCCGGGTATTCACAAACCACCGGCACAGATTCGGGTTTCTTTTCTAATTCTTTGTCATCAAGTACATGCGCAAGGTATGCTTCGCACCCTTTTCTTACATATTTCTGGGCCAACATTGCTGATATTACAGCTGGCATCCCCTCCAAGTCCGTAGACTCAACTCGGATTACTTCGTTATTTGCGCACCTCAAATCAATAGTCTTGCTTTTGCAATTCACAACCGCATCATGCGCGGTCAACCAATCCAAACCAAGAATAACATCAAATTCATCAAACGACAAAAGCATCAAGTCCGCCGGAAAACAGGAACCTCGAATTTCTAGGGGACATTTCTTACACACTTTGTCGACAAGCACGTAACGACCCAAGGGATTTGACACACGAATTACGAACTCAGTAGACTCAATAGGTAAAGTCTTACTGGATGCTAAGGTTTCACATATGTAAGAATGAGTAGAACCGGGGTCAATCAAAGCAATTACATTAGTATCAAAGAGAGTAAAAGTACCGGTAATAACATCAGGCGAAGAAGCATCCTCGCGGGCACGTATAGCATAAGCTCTAGCAGGCGCACGAGCCTCGGATCTGGTCGTAGCATCTCTAGATCCTCTCTGACCACCACTAGCATTGCCCGTATTTCCAGATGGTCTACCTCGAGCAGTGGTAGCACCCGGTTTCCCACTCTGATTTACATTCTGTTCAGACAACCTCGGGCAATCTTTAATGAAGTGGTCAACTAATCCGCACTTGTAACAGGAGCGGTCAGGGAATCTACAACTCCCCGAATGCCATTTACCGCAATATCGACATTTCGTTCTGTCTCGACGTTCATTCCCAACACTAGCGACCGAAGTGCCTCGTGTACCCATAGGGGGTCGATCACGATCTCGTCTAAAAAGGCCCGAAGTGCCTCTCGACCAGCCCACATCATCTCGAAATTTCTTCGATGCCTGTTGAAGAGACTTTCCCGAAGATCTTTTACGAAACTCTCCAGTTCCCTCATCAACTTTTTGTTTTTCTTTTCTAAGCTCTTCGGCTTTACAAGCTCGCTCGACAAGTACTACGAACTCTCGTATTTCAAGAACGCCAACAAACATTTTTATATCTTCATTCAGCCCATCCTCGAAGCGTTTACACATGATAGCCTCGGACAAAACACATTCCCGAGCGTATTTGCTAAGTCTAACAAATCTTCGCTCGTAATCAGTAATCGACATGGAACCTTGCTTAAGCTCAAGAAATTCCTTCCGTTTTTGATCAACAAATCTCTGACTGATATACTTTTTCCGAAACTCAGTTTGGAAAAACTCCCAAGTTACTTGCTCTCGGGGCACAACAGAAGTCAGAGTACTCCACCAATAGTAGGCAGAATCGCGTAGCAAGGAGATAGTACACTTTAGGCATTCATCAGGTGTACAAGATAGCTCATCGAGTACCCGGATAGTGTTGTCCAACCAAAATTCAGCTTGCTCGGCATCCTCGCTATCCGTAGCCTTAAATTCAGTAGCCCCATGTTTTCGGATTCTGTCAACTGGGGGCTTATTTGACCTTATTTGGTCAGTTACCGGAGGTATTGTAGGTGCGGGGGTGGTATTAGTCGGGAATGGAGGTTGTGGAACAGCCGTATTAGTTCGAATGTATTGGTTGAACCAATCATTCATCACGCTATAGAAAGCTTGTCTAGCTTCATCATTCGGGTTACTAGCATTAGATTGAGAGTCCGCCGGCGCTGTCCCTTGTGCGGGAGCAGGCGCTACACTCTCAAGATCATCAGCTACCTCTCGGTCGGGATCGGGATCCATTACTATAAATAAACACATTTGCAAATGTCAAAATCACCACACTATCAAATAATCACATAAAATGGCATGTATAGCTAGACCCAACGCATTACGGTAGTCCTAGAATCGACTAAACCGTAGCTCTGATACCAATCAAATGTAACACCCCGAACCCGAGACCGTCACCGGAGTCGAACACGAGGTGTTAACAGACTTTTAAAAAAATTTTCCAGACACTGCCAATCTGCATAATAGTCTCTTTAAAAATCATATCCTGAGTTCAAAAACTCGGAATCCAGTTCCGTAAATTTTCCCTTAAACTAGACTCATATGCCCATCTACATAATTTTTTCTAGAATTTTTGGTCGGGCCAATTAGTACAGTTTATTAGTCAAAATCTCCCATGTTACAGGGATCGACTACCCTGACCTTTGCGCATTACGACTTGGATATCTCCCTGTACAGGGCTTCAATACTGATGCCGTTTGTTTCTATAGAAACTAGACTCAGAGACGAATCTATACATATATGGCTTGACTCCTAATTGTCTCTGGTTAATTTATAATGAATTTCTAAAGTCGGAACAGGAAATCCAGAAACCGTTCTGGCCCTGTCTCACAAGAACCTGAATATCTCTTAACATACTGTCCGTATGATTGTTTCGTTACTTTCCTATGAAAATAGATTCATCAAGGTTCGTTTACATAATTTATTCACTATTTAATTCCATTCCTACTATTTTTAGTGATTTTCCAAATCTACATCACTGCTGCTGTCAGCATCTGCCTTTAAGGTAGACTTTACCTATTTCATGGTTTCCATGATTCAACTAGCCCTTTTTGCATAAATAGCACAATTTATGAAAGTGATTAACCATTCCCATGGCCAATCCTTGTCAAGCATATCCACACCAAATGATTATAACATTATACTCAAACACATATAAGCCATTTTCGCATGGCTATCCAAAATTTATACAAGTCCAAAGGGTCCACGACCCACAACAAACGGGTAGTCCTATACATGCCATTTCGAAGTTCAACCAAAATTGTACCAAAAGGGGGCTTTGATAGTGTGGGCGACTTTGACCTCAAGATCCCGAGTCCGATAGCTGGAGAACCAAATCTATAAACAGAGGAGCAATGAAACGGAGTAAGCAATTTATGCTTAGTAAGTTTTGAGCAAGGAATTCCAGCACAACAAAAGTATAGCATTCAAATAGCTAAACGGATAATTTCATATGCACAAATTTTCGATATCATACTTGCTTCACATTATCAACCCTTATGTACATACACAAAAGATCAACTTAGCCAAAGGCCGGTAGCTCGTTTATCAACTGAGCGAATACTTATTTGTAAGGGCTCAACTAAATTCAAGCACATACGAAACATACCTCAATGTTGGGATGTTTCTAGAGTATTAACTGAAATTTTTACAGCAAGATCATTCATTCCCAAATCACGTACCTTCGGAATTTAACCGGATATAGCTCCTCGTTCAAATGCCTTCGGGACATAGCCCGGTTATAGTAATTCGCACAAATGCCTTCGGGACTTAACCCGGATTTAGTAACTCGCACAAATGCCTTCGGGCTTAGCCCGGAATTAGTATCTCGCACAAATGCCTTCGGATCTTAGTCCGGATTTAGTATCTCGCACAAATGCCTTCGGATCTTAGTCCGGATATGGTCACTTAGCACAAAGCCTTCGGGACTTAGCCCGGACATCATTCAAATAACCTTGCACATTTAACAATAAATCATGGCACATTCGTATTTCGTTTTCGTTAGCAAAACTCAAACACAAGACATTTATCATTCTTGCAATTTCGGCTCAATAGCCACACACAAAGAGCATGATTTTGTTTGCTTAAAACATGATCTAACCAAATCTTAATTTAAGCTCTCTTACTCAAGAACTTACCTCGGGTGTTGTCGAACGATTCCGATAGCTATTCGACCACTTTTTCCTTCCCTTTATCGGATTTAGTTCCCCTTTGCTCTTGAGCTTAATTAAACAAATAAATTGATTTAATCATTTGAGCATCGAAATGAGGAACACAAGGCACTTAGCCCATATTTATACATTAGACATTAAGGTCACATATGTACGGAATCATGAATCAAACTCAACATTTTTGCTAATTTTTCCCCCTTGGCCGAATATGCATGTCTATTTTGGGGCCGATTTCAACACTTAATACATTCTACAAGTATGGTCACTTGTATTGACTAAACACCCTTTTGTTTCAAGTTCAAAACTTGGCTAATACACACATATATACACTAGTAAAGCATCCTCTCCCTTTCCATCAATTTAGCACATGCATTACTCATTAACCTACAAAAATTATATTCAGCCTTAGCACACAACTTGCTAGCCGATTCTTCCCCATCTAGCAACCAATGCACATATGTGCTCACTCAAAAATGCTAAAAAGGAGATTCAAGAATCATCAATCCACCATCACATGCATCATTAACAAGCTTCATATTTAGCATGCAATGGCATTAACACAAAATCCACCTAGGCCGAATCTTAACTCATCTTAATGCCTCATCACCACAACATAAAACATCAACCAAGAATGATGCATCCATGGCCGAGTGTCATTTCCATCACATAGCAAGATTTAGACCATGGGCTAGGTAGAACTCAAGCTAACAACTAAAATATGCATGCATCTCATGGAACATCACCAAACATACCTTAGCCTAGTCACATGCATGGCCGAACCTCTTCAACCTTTCTTCTTCCTTCCTCCTTAAAATTTTTGGCCAAGGATGAACCAAAGGATGAGCATTTTTTTCTTTGTTTTTCTTTCTAGTTTCGACAAAATGGGGGGACAACCACACACCCCTTTTTTTTTTTTGTTTTCATCACATTTCCTTTCATTATTATGCCCATGCTCCTTATTTTATTTTTTTCCACCCATGATGCACCAACAAGACATGTCTATGACATGTCTTGCCCATCACACTTGGTCTACCATGCTTGTCATGGCCGGCCACTACTAGTAGGGGGGGAATTTGACATGCAAGTCCCCCCTTTTTCCACATGCTCTAATAGGTCCTTACGCATTGACCTATCACATTTTAAAATTTTCTCACATAAGTCCTATTCGATGAAATTCACTTACAATTAACAAAATTCAAACACGAAATTTTCACACATGCACATGTACATATAATGAGCATCAATTATGACGGTTAATAATTTTTACGACTCGGTTTAGCGGTCCCGAAACCACTTCCCGACTAGGGTCAATTTTGGGCTGTCACATTTGACATTTCTCACCATACAAATAATGACACCAAATTTTCAAAGCAAAGACGATGACAGCTAATTCCAAGTCATGTGTCGGATAATTCTTCTCGTGCAGTTTCAACTGTCTCGAGGCATAAGCTACCACTTTGTCCTCTTGCATCAACACACAACCAAGACCATTCAATGATGCATCACTATAAACCACGAACTCTTACCCCGTCTCAAGTTGCACCAAAACTGGTGCCTCAGTCAATGATGCTTTCAGTTTCTCGAAACTTTACTGACATTTATCGGTCCATTCAAAATTAACATTCTTTTGCAGTAACTTAGTCATGAAGAGGCAATAATCGAGAATCCCTTGATAAAACGTCTATAATACCCGCTAAGCCCCAAAAGCTTCTAACCACCGATATATTCTTTGGCAGTTTCCAATCAACAATTCCCGAAATTTTGCTCGGATCAACCTGAATACCATCGCCTAAAATTATTGTGTCCCAAAAATCTGACTTCACGAAGCCAAAACTCACTTTTACTGAACTTAGCAAATAGTTTCTTTTCTCTCAAAATCTGCAACACAGTTCTTATGTGTTCGACATGCTCAGACTCATCTCGGGAGTAAATCAAGATGTCATCCATAAACACAACTACAAACTTATCCAAATCCGGTTGAAAAATTTGGTTAATCAAGTCCATAAAAATCGCCGGAGCATTCATTAAACCGAAAGGCATCACAAGAAATTCATAGTGTCCATACCTCGTTCTGAAAGCAATTTTTGGCACATCTGACTCTTTAACTTTCAACTGATAGTAACCGGATGTCAAATCAATCTTTGAAAACACTATCGCCCCTTTCAACTGGTCGAACAAATCATCAATCCTCGAAAATGGATACTTGTTCTTTATAGTCACTTTGTTGAGCTGACAGTAGTCAATAGAAAGCCTCATATATTCATCTTTCTTCTTTACAAACAGTACAGGAGCACCCCAGGGAAAAAAAAAGCTTTCTTACAAATCCCTTATTTGTCAACTTTTGCAACTAAGCTTTTAATTCTTTCAATTCAGTTGGAGCCATTCTGTACGAAGCAATCGAGATTGGTGTAGTCCCAGGCAATAAATCAATAGAAAATTCAATCTCTCTAACCGAAGGCAACCCAGGCAATTCTTCTGGAAACACATCTGAGAATTCATAAACTACCAGTACTGATTCAAGTTTTGACTCAAACATTTCAGTATTCAATATATACGCAAGATAAGCTTCACACCCTTTTCTCATGTACTTCTGAGTAGACATGTGAGAGATCACCATAGGCAATTTATTTGATTCATCTGTTTCAACCCAAAGAATCTCACCATTTTCACATTTCAACTCAAGGGTTTCTATCTACAATTTACCTTGGCATCATGCAATGTCAACCAATCCATACCTAGAATAATATCAAACTCATCAAATGGTAACAACATCAGATTATCCGGAAAACAGTGACCTTGAATCATCAAAGAACAATTCTTGCAAACCTTATCAACTAACACATATTTGCCTAAGGGATTTGACACTTTAATCACAAATTCAGTAAACTCAATAGGTAAATTCTTACTAGATACCAAATTCACACAAACATAGGAATGAGTAGATCTGGGGTTAATCAAGGAAATAATAGTAGTGTCATAGAGAGAGAATGTACCAGTAATCACATCAGGAGATGACGCCTCCTCACAAACACGTATAGCATAAGCTCTAGCAGGTGCTCTAGCTTCTGATCTCACAACTGAATCTTTCATCACACTTTTACTACTAGCTCTGCTTCCGGTATTTCTCAGTGGTCTACCTCTACTGGTAGTATTACCTAGTCTAACACTCTGAAAATTTTCTTTTTTGACGTTCTCAGGGCAATCTTTAATGTAGTGCTCTTGAGAACCACACTTGAAACAAGTTTGGCTGATTAACCAACACACACCGAAATGTCGCCTACCACAATGCTGACACTCAGGTTTATTAGACCTCACATTACCCACACTTTCCATTGAAGTAGCTTGAGCTTTAGAACTCGAATATGGTCTCCCACGGTCTCGGTGCAAATACCTAGCTGAAACAGTCAATCGAGGATTCATCTCTTTAGACTTCTTTGACTGAGATTGGAATGACTTACTCATTGGCCTTTTTCTTGCATCTCAGGCCCCAATCACAGCTTTTTTCTTTTCTTTGTTTAGTTCTTCAGCTTTGTAAGCTTGATCAACTAACACAACAAATTCTTTCAATTCTAAAATCCCAACTAACAGTCTGATGTCCTCGTTTAACCCATCCTTGACTCTCTTGCACATAATAGCCTCGATAGATACACATTCCTGGGCATACTTGCTAAGTCTAATAAATTCATATTCATATTCTGCCACAGACATTTTACCTTACTTTAGCTTGAGAAACTCTTTCTGTTCTTGATCAATGAACCGCTGGCTTATTTATTTCTTTCTGAATTCATTTAGGAAGAAATCCCATGTAACTCTTTCTTTTAGAATGTAACACCCCTCACCCGTACCCGACGAGGGGATAGGGTTCAAGGCATTACCAGGACTTTACATTTTGAAACGTACCAAATTGGGTCACCAAGTTTTACTTAAATTTTAAGCTTTTCATCCATGAACAACTCGTCCCTTATATAGGTCTTCGAAGCCTATAACATACCTACAGGCAGTGCGGGACAAATTTGAGTACGTTCTATAAACCTTGGGCTCCTTAGGAAATTTTTCCTTATCATAAAGTGTCACACGCCCGTGCGACTTGGGGCACGCCCGTACGACTTCAGCCGTGGGCAACACTGACTTATCAACACGGCCACGACACACACCTATGCTGCCTGCTCGTGGACGACACTGTCTTTTTAACACGTCCATGGTGCACGCCCGTATGGCCTACCCATGTACAACTTTGAGTTAAAATTTTAAGTTCAGGGGACACACGGCCATAGCACACGCCCATGGGAGGGAACCGTCTGTCACACACGGCCTAGACTCACGCCCGTGTGTCTAACCATGTGGACTCTAATAGGCTATTTTCCAAGCCTGTAGTCACCCCTTTCTACTACTTGTGTTTAGTGGTTACCAAATTCAAAGTAAAACACAATTATACACTTGTAAATAATCTTAATTAAACTAGATGTATGAAAACCACATATCATTGGTTTCATACATGATAGGTTATTTCCCACTTAGTGTTTATGGTTTCTCATGTCACTTTAATTCGTCCGAAATTGGCTCGTTCATGCGACTCATTGCCAACTGGTAACAGCCCATCACATGTAAATAAAATCATGCATAGATTCGTAGGTCATAGCCTACTTCAATTAAGCCAATTTTCGTGGCCATATACAAAGAGATAAACATATTCTTACATGCCTTAATTTTGCAAATCAAATGACACATATAAAAAAATACTCAAAAATACTATACATGCCATTGAACAAAACAAATAAAGTCTTTATACCAAAGCTTGTCTAGTTGATAGTTTGTTGACTCTCCAATTGTCTTCCAATCCTTTCGAATCTTCAAGCTCGTGAGACAGGGAAAAAGAGAGGAGTAAGTATTTACATGCTTAGTAAGCTCGAATAACCAGAAGGTAAACTTATCGAGTAATTAGCATACATCCATATTTAAATCATGAAATCATCGATTATGAAACGATTCCCTATCACATGCACTCAATCAATGAGTTAGTTATGTAACAAAGCATCATGTAATTTATGTAGATGAGCTCATCATTCATCATCTTATTGACATACATCATAATAATCCCATTGAGTTTCTAGGAAATCTCGATGGAATACTCATTATCCATCAATTCTTACGAATGATCATTTCACAAATATGCACTCCTGCGAACCTCACTTCTTACGGCGAGATTACTAGTCCAGGTTAAATCCCTTATAACGATAAACAGCCTTAATGAGCTCGGATCTGAATTACCAGTCAAGGCTAAATTCAGACCCTAATCAGATTACCCGTCCAGGCTAAATCCATAGTGCACACATATTCTTCGAGAGGCTTGATCATTCAAGGAACACCCGTCCGGGTTAGATCCTTTTCATACTTGAGATCACGGATTACCCGTGTGGGCTAAATCCTTACTGCAACACATGCAGGATCTCTTTACACATATCAATGAGGGTTTATCCATCAAATTCCCTTTGTCAACCTCATCCGAGACATTTTTCACATATTACCATCAAATATGCATTTCTATCATATTTCATGCTAATAATAAATGCAATCATCATGCATTCATAAACCATTCAATTATGCATATTAGGGGTTTACTTTAAGTTATCCGAACTTACTTGGTATCCTTTTCGGAGTTGTGTTTCGGTTATTCCAAAACCTTGCGTTTACCTCGATCGACCTCCGAAATTTGTTCCTCAAGGACTATAACAACAAAATTTAACTCATTAATACACTACATTATACATTTCAAGTTTAATATCTACCCCTAGTCCAAATGACCATTTTGCCCCTAACTTTTCACATTTTTACGATTTAGTCCCTAGGCTCGTATAATGAAGCACATGCACTTTCTATCTTACCGAAGCGTAGTAGAACACTTTTCCTTCTTATGGTAGCCCACATTTTCCATTATTTTCTCATTTCTACCACACATTTACATCTTTTGAAAAATAGTCCCTATAAGGGTTTTCATGAAAATCACTAGGAAAAGATGTTTAATACACATTCATCTTTCATATTCCTCCATAATCCATCAAAATACAAGCAACTCATGCATGGGTAAAATTTTAAACATGAACTCTAGCATGAAATATGGGTAGAAATGGAGAGAGCAAGCTACCGGGATTTCAAAAATACAAAGAGCATGAAAAACGGGGCTTGGGAGCACTTACTATTGAACTTGGAAAGCTTGAAAACCCTAGCTATGGAAAACCTTGAAGTTTCAGCTGGACAAGGAAGAAAATGGGCCGATTTTGGTTCATTTTTCCCATTTTATTTCATTAAAATACCAAATGACCGAAATGCCCTTAAGCTCTTTCCTTAAAATTCCATCCATTCGAGCACATTTTTGTCCAAAAACTTAGAATTTGAGAAAATTGCTCTCCAAGACCTTCTAATTCATAACCCAAAGAAATTTCATACAAATTGCTTCTAGAATTCAAGTTTTGTAATTTATTCAATTTAGTCCCTAATTTCCAATTGAACACCTTACTCAAAGAATTTCTTCATGAAACTTTAACACATGCATATAACCATATTCTAGGCCTCATAATAATCATAAAATAAATATTTGATGTAGGGTTTGTGGTCTGAAAACCACCATTCCGGCTAGGCCCTATTTTAGGATGTTACACGAAACCACAAATACTAGTGTTTTCCACCAGTGATATGTCGAGTCCCTTAATAAAGATATAGCATACTTTAAGCATTCTTTGGGAGTACAAGAAAGTTCATCAAATACCCGAATAGAACTCTCAAGCCAAAACTCTGCCTTCTTGGGATCATTATCTATAATAGCCCTGAACTCTTCAGCCCTTTACTTTCAGACCTTATCAACTAGAGGCTTATTCAATCTTACCAAATCAACACCTTGAGGAACTGCAGGGAACAGTTGGGGAATAGGAGGGGGTGGAGGAGGTTGAGCATTCAGATTTGCTCGAACAAATGCTATATACCAATTACTCATGATATGGAAAAAAGCTTCCCGAGCCCCATCTCCCTGACTACGTGTTTTAGATTACTTTCAACAGGCGCAGTCCCTTGTGCGGGAGTTGGCGTATTACTCTTGAAGTCATCAACTACAGCTCGGTCGAGATCCATTTACTATATGAAAACACAATTTAAATTGTCAGGAGTCATTACACTATCACAGTATATTTATGGCATGTATAGCTAGACTCCCACACACACTATGTTAGTCTGAGAACTAACTAAACCATAGCTCTGATACCACTAAAATGTAACACCCCTTACCCGTGTTCGACGCTGGAACAGGGTACAAGGCATTACCGAAACATATACATGCAATTGTACAAAACTGAGACATAATTTTTACATCCAAATTAAAGTTTTCAATTTTCATCACTAAGTCCCTGATATGGATCTACTAGGCCCAAAACATACTATGGAAGTGGTCCAGGACTAACCCGAGAACTTTGAAAAACACAAGAAAATTTCTTGAAAATAGGGACATACGCCCATGTCCAAGGCCGTGTCCATCAGACAACCATTCACATGCCACATTTTTCATACTTTGTCATTACACACTCATTCAACCAACTCATGCCTCTCAAAAAATGCATCATCATAACATATAACTTATGTGACAGCCCTAAATTGACCCTAGTCGGGAAGTGGTTTCGGGACCGCTAAACCGAGTCACCGAAGTATTTGAGTATGATATTTATTGTCTAAAATATGTGAATATGAATGTGTGAAAGTTTTAAGCTTCGATTTAGTCGATTGCATGTGAATTTAGTTAATAGGACTTATGTGTGACACTTTTGAAATGTGATAGGTTAATCTATAAGGATCTATTAAAGCATGTAGTGAAAACAATGGTTTTGCATGTCAAATACTCCTTTTTTTTATACATAGTGGCCGGCCATGATGGTACATATATTAAAATATGTAGTAAATCTTAATTAAATGGTTATTATTTTATGTAAAAGAAAGGAAATAAATAAAAGAAATAATAAGGATAATAAAAGAAAAGAAGAATGAAAGGGAGAAATCGGTTCTTCTTGGCCGAAATGAAAAGAGGAAGAAGGGAGGGAGGCATTCGGTCATCTTAGGTTAATATTAAGGTAAGGAGTTTATACTAGTTCTTGAAAATTTAGTTGATCTTGGGTGAGATATCAAGTTATTTTTGTAACCCATGTTGAAATTTTGATTTTGGAATGAGTAAGGTTTTCGGCTATGGTAATTAACAAGGGTGATGGTTGTTGTTTCATGCTAAATCTAGATGAACAATGATAGTTTGCTTATATCGTGATATTTATGAGTTCCTTTCTTGGTTCTACCTTAAACCCATGAAGTATATTTTTATTTGGTGTTGTTGGAGGTTTCGGTCATGGGTAGAAAAAAGAAAAAGAAAATTATAGATTTTGAGATTTATGATAGAAATTAATGAGTGAGAGTTGGATAGATATTATGATGTTAAAATTCATGGGATTATAAGCTTGTAAGTTTGATGGTGAAATTTATGCTTTGTGAGGGTAAATGGTTTAAAAGGGAGCATTCGGCCATGATGTAAAATTATGATGAAGTGATGTTAAATGTTTTGAATATTGAGTATATATTGTTATAAGTTGAATTTAAGGTTTGTTAAATTAATTGTATTAAATTGCTTAATGTGATTAAAAATGCGTATGACCATTTTGTATTTGAGCTAAAAGTAGCTATATGACCTATTAAATTTCTTGTCATATTCGGCCATAAGCTAGCATAATGAGACTTTAATAAGTTAAATTTGTCTGAATTAGCTCAAGAGCTTAGAGGATCAAAGTTGGATAAGGGAAAGGAAAAAGTGATCGAATAGCCGTCGAAATCGTTCGACAACATCCGAGGTAAGTCTTTGAGTAATGGAACGTAGTTTATGATTTGAATAAGTTATGACGTATAAGCATAACAAATAAACGGTGATATAATGATTCTATTTGAATTATATGTCGAGATAATTAGTTTATACTTATGACGGGTAGCCGAATGTGCATAGATATCATGTCATAAAGCAAATCAAATCATGCTCTTTGTATGTGCCTATTGAGCCGAAAAATGGGAATGGTTGACAAGTGTCTTGTGTTTGAGTTCTAGTGATGAGAATGAAATATAGATGTGATATGATTTATTGATATATGTGCATGAATATTCGGATGGTAACCAGGCTAAGTCCCGAAGGCATTTGTGCAAGTTACTATATCCGGGCTAAGTCCCGAAGGCATTTGTGCGAGTTACTATATCCGGGCTAAGTCTCGAAGGCATTTGTGCGAGTTACTATATCCGGGCTAAGTCCCGAAGGCATTTGAGCGAGTAGCTATATCCGGCTAAATCCTGAAGGTACTTGGTTTGGGAATGAGTGATCTTGCTGTAATACTTTCAATTAATACGCTCGTAAAATCCCAACGATGAGGTATGTTTCGTATATGCATTGGAATAGTTGATTCCTTTTAAATAGTATTCGCTCAATCGATTAACAAGCTTCCGGCCTTTAGCCAAGTTGATTCCTTATGTATGAATATAAGGGTTGGAAATGTGAAGTAGGTATGATTTTGAGAATATGTGTATATGAAATTATTCGTTTAGTCATATGAATGCTATACTTCAGTTGTGCATGATTTCATTACTCAAACTTACTAAGCATTAAATGCTTATTCCGTTGCTTTGATTCTCTGTTTTATAGATTTTGCTCGTCAGCTATCGGACTCGGGAGTGTCAAAGTCGAAGTCGCCCACACTATCAAAGCCCTTTTGGTACTCTTCTGGTTGAACCTTGATAATGGCATGTATAGGACTGCCCTTTGTTGTTAGTCAAGTACTTTTGGTAATGTATATATTTGGATAGCCATGCGAAAATGGCTTATATATATTTTGAGCATAGCGTTATAATCATTTTGTATATTGTTCATTGAGTGGTATGGAAATGCTTGGTAATGCTTAGCCATTGGAATGGTTAATCATGATCATTTTGGTGCTTTGTATGACAAATGGCTAGTTGATCCATGGAAAACCATGAAATAGGTAAAGCCTACCTTAAAAATAGATACTGACTGCAGCAGTGAAGTGAATTTGAAAAATCACTAAAAATAGTAGAAATGGAATTAATTAGTGAATAAATTATGTAATCGAACCTTGATAAGTATATTTTCATATGAAAGAAGCAAAACGACCATATGAGCCGTAATTTATGAGATGTTTAAGTTTTCGTGAAACAGGGCCAGAGCGATTACTGGATCCCCTGTTCTGACTTTGGAAATTTACCATAAATTAACCACAGATAATTAGAAGTCATGCTTTATATGTACGGATTCCTTTTTGAGTCTAGTTTCATTAGAAACCAACGGAATATGTATTGAAGCCCTGTTCAAGGAGATATCTAAATCGTAATGCATGAAGGTCAGAGTAGTCAAACCCTAAAACAGGGGAGACTTTAACTAATAAACTGTACTAATTGGCCCAACCAAAAATTCTAGAAAACAATTTGTAGTTGGATATATGAGTCTAGTTTCAGGGAAAATTTACGGAATCAGTTTTCGAGTTTTGGAGCTCGAGATATGATTTTTAAGGTGACAGTGACGCAGTTAGCCAGCTTGTCTGGAAATTTTAAAATGAACTGTATAAATAAATGAATTAAGTCCGTTAACACCTCGTGTCCGACTCCGGCAACGGTCTTGGGTATGGGGCGTTACAACTTAACTCATATTAGCCAACATCGATGGCCTTATACAAAATGGGTTATCAAATATTAAAGGCCAACATTTTAGGCCAAATCAATTATGACATATAACAAAATAACCAAGTCCACTATACATGACATAATTTATAATATGAATTTCAAAATACCAAGAGAATGATGATAGTGTGGATGGATCTCCGACGATCTCCGTACCTCGAGCTAGCTTGGTGACACTATAAAACAAGGGAAAAGAGAGGGGAGTAAGCATATAGCTTAGTAAGTAGGTATGTAAATAATAAACAAATTATTAACATGTTTTTATAAATCCTCAAAATATGTTTTCAAAACAATACAATCATAACTACACATAGATCCACTATTTACTCAAGCTCAAAACAAGTTGTCTATTCAAGTCACAGTCACTAAATTATTTATATCTGGAGCTATGGAACTCCAAATTAAGATCCGCTAATTTTTTCAAAAACTAGACTCGCATATATTTTTACCATAAAATTTTCAGAATTTTTAGTTTAGCCAATAAGTACAGTTTATTTTTTAAAGTCACCCCTGTTTCTTTGTCTAACAGTTCTGACCCCTCTTCACTAAAAATTATTATCTCCTCATAGGAATTCAGATGATGTTTCCGTTTGTTTCTTTTGAAAATAGACTCACTAATGATTTTAAGCATTTAAATTATAACCCATAATTAATTTTTTACAATTTTTAATGATTTTCCCAAATCAGAATAGGGGATTCCAAAATCATTCTGAATCTGTCACACAAAAATTCAAATATCTCATAATTTGAAATTCTTTTGCTTATACCGTTTCCTTTATATGAAAGTAGACTCAATAAGATTTAATTTCATATCTTATTCAACCTCTAATTTGATTTCCACCATTTTTGGTCATTTTTCAAAGTCACTGAACTAGTGCTGTCCAAAAAAGTTTAATTACTAAATTTCACTCTTTCATGTTTTCTTTGTAGCAACTTTCATTGTAACACTTACTCGATATCAATCTTACCAAAGTTCGATCACATATCGAGCATATTGCTCATAAGTTTACATACGTACCTGCACTTATTCATCACATAGTCACATTCAATTACACCTAGTCATTTCCCGTTGAACACATCAAAATAATAATGGATACCCGGTGGCTTGCACATAGTACCATCCTTGTAATCAAAGCTACCTTCTTCACAAAGTGGCCTTCACATAGTACTACACTTGTGACCAAAGCTATCTTTCTTCATAAACTGGCCTTCACATAGTACCACACTTGTGACCAAGCTATCTCTTCCCAAAGTGGCCTTCACATAGTACCACACTTGAGTCACTAGTGATGTGTCACTTGTATCCTATTCTGTTCCTAATGTTCAATCGGAAAATTTCTCACTTTTCGATACTTGTCAATTTCTTTCAATATTCAGACACATTTCATAAAACATAATAAAATGTGATAACGTAATTAAAATTGATGCATTATTTACATACAAACTTACCTAGGTGCAAAATATGATGAATTTGCAATTTAGTCCACAACCTTTTCTTTTCCCCGATCAAGTTCAATTCCTCATCTTTCTTGATCTATAATAACACATTTAACTATTTAGTGCTCACATTATTCAATTTAGTCAAAAATACACTATGGAAAAATTACATTTTTACCCCTAAAGTTTCACATATTTACAATTTTGCTCCTAAGCTCGTAAGATGAAAAGCACTTATTTTTCTCAAATCCTAAGCCTAGCCGATTCATATTCCCTCTCATAGAAACTCACATTTTTCACTAAATCACATTTTCTACACATAATTTTACAACTTTTACAAATGGGTCCTTTTATGCAATTTCATCAAAAATCACTTAGTAAAAGTTATTTATCACAGCCCAAACTTTCATATTCTTCCATAAAACATCAAAACACTTGCATGTCATCCATGGGTAAATTTTTAAACACAAACCCTAGCTTAAAATAATGGTGGAAATAACTAAACCGAGCTACGAGGATCTTAAAAATGTTAAGAACATTAAAAACGGGGCTAAAACAGACTTACAATCAAGCTTGGAAGCTTGAAAAACCCTAGCTATGTCTTCCTCATGTGAAATTTGGCCATGTGGTTGAAGATGAGCGAAAATTGGCTCTTAATTTGGCTTTTTAATTCATTTAATTACTAAATTACTAAAATGCCCTTAACCTAAAATTGTTCTATTTCACCTATTTCATGTCCATTTTTATCCAAAAAATTAACCAATGGTCTAATTACCTTTTAAGGACCTCCAATTTAAAATTCATAAAAATTGGACACCTTAACATGTAGAACTCAACTTTTGCACTTTTTTACAATTTAGTTCTTTTGACTAAATTGAGTGCCCAAACGTCGAAATTTGCGAACGAAATTTTTACGAAATTGTTCCGTGAAATTGTAGACTATAAAATATAATAAAAGTGAACTTTACTACGTCGGATTCGTGGTCCCAAAACCACTGTTCTGACTAGACCCAAAATCAGGCTGTTACACAAGTCCTAACATAAAATTTCTGACCAATCAATTACATCACTATAAGCTCAATCACCAAGCATAAAAGTTAAAAATTTTGGACCAAGCTTAAAAAAATAACAGTAAAAACTAGCAAGAAAGAAAACAAATAGCAACACTTTAGAATGCACATTGTCCCTAATATGCCCCAATGTAAAGATAAGTGGTAAAACTTCCCTTTTTATCTTGAAGATGTTGCGAGGTATGGTCGAGATGTCCTCCTCTTGTAACTTCATATCAAAAAGTTGTGCATCATCATGTGGGGAACCTACATAGAAGCAGCATATTTTTTTTAACTTCGTTAACAAATATATAAAAGAAATACTAAAGAAATCCTAATCTAAAGTAGAAAAGTGAAAAAAAATCCATGTATAATTATTTACAACCAAAAACAACGAATAAATTCAATAATTGTCGTTGAACTTAGATTCCAACAACTCCACCATTCCCATCTTTCCCTTATCCTTCCTCCTAGTAGCTTGTCTAGAATCTTGTTCACCAGATGAACGAGGTTGATCACCTTGTGTGGGGCTACGTGTTAAAGATATGTGACCTAAATTCTTGTTCAAATAAAATACAACTGGCAAGATAAGGGATCTATAAGGGCAAAGGCCGAGGGTTGACCTTACTACCTCTATTTGATGTTTATTAGAATATGGTGTTTTAACCTTATTGCATTACTTCTATTTGACTTTGATTAGAATATAGTTTTACAAACATATAAATAGACACAGCCATCTCTCCCTTTATATCATTCGAATTCAACATAGTAAAATTTTCTTCTCTTTTACCCATAGTTTTTTCCCAAAAAGGGTTTCCACGTAAAATTTGTGTGTGTTCTATATTTCTTTCTTTTCTTTGCGGAACATTTCCATTATCGACAATATATTTTCACAAATTGGTATCAGAGATTGTTCATCTTGATCACTATAATGACATCACTAAAGTATGAAATTTCGTTGTTGGATAGCAACACCAGATTCGCATTGTGGCAGATTAAGATGCAGACAGTTTTTGTGTAGATGGATTTGGATGATACCCTGCTAGGGATAAATAAGATGCCTTCAACATTGATGGAGGAAGAAAAGAAGTGTAAAGGTTAAAAAGCTTTAACGCAATTACATTTGCATTTTTCTAACAAAATTTTGTAGGATGTGATGAAGGAAAAGACTGCCACTGCATTATGGGCGAAATTGAAGCAGCTATGCATGTCAAAAACCTTGACTAGTAAGTTACATATGAAACAACATTTTTATGTCATTGTTTGGAGAAAGGTGAATTTTTGCACAAACACGTAACTATGTTTAAAGAAATCCTATCAAACGTAGAGGTCTGAAGGTTGAGTATGATAAAGAAGATCTAGGGTTGATTCTACTTTGTTCGTTGCCCTCGTCTTATTCAACCTTTAGAGACACGATTTTGTATAGTCACAAATCTCTTACAGTTGATGAGGCTATGATTCTTTAACCTCATATGACAAGATGAAGCATATTATGGTTAAATCCAACACTTAAGGAGATGGTCTCATTATTCATGAGAAACAAGAATGGAATATTGATGATGATCATGGAAAGACATAAGAACAGAATCCTCGTAGTAAATCTAAGGGTAGATCAAGATCTTCAAATAGAGATAAAACCTATGACTTCTGCAAGAAGATAAAACATAAAGTTTGAATGCTAGAAGTTACAGAACAAGATCAAAAGGGAGGTTGTGAATCAAAAAGAAAAAGAACCAAAAAAATTCGATAAAGCAGATGTTGTAGAATACTACAGCAACGGTGAACTTCTAGTTGCTTCTGTCAACAATTCTAAAATGAGTGAAGATTGGATCCTTGATTTTGGCAGGACTTTCCATATGAGCACCAGTCATTATTGGTTTACAACTAATAAAACAATGTCTGAAGGTGTTACTTTGATGGGAAACAATGCTTCGTGTAAAATCTTAGGTGTTGGAATAATTAACTTTAAGATGTTTGATGGAGTTGTCAAAACACTTAGTGATGTACGACATGTTCCAGAACTGAAGAGAAATTTGATTTCGTTGAGTACTCTTAATTCAAAAGGGTACAAATACACAGCTGAAAATAGGGTCTTGAAAATTTTCAAAGGTTCTTTTGTTGTAATGAAAGGGTAGAGAAAACCTGTCAAGTGATATGTTTTGCAAGGTTCTACTATTACTGGTGATGTAGCAGTTGCTTCCTCTTCCCTGTACTACACTTTGGCATATGTGTCTAGGGCATATGAGTGAAAACAAAATTGCATAATTGAGCAAAAGAGGACTTCTTGATGTGCAAAGCATTAGCAAACTGAAGTTCTGTAAGCACTGCATTGTTGGGAAGAAAAATAGAGTTCGATTCACTAGAGGAATCCATAAAATAAAGGGAACATTGGATTATATCCATTCTAATCTTCGGGGACCATTCAAAGTGCCTTCGAGAGCTAGAGCTAATTATATGCTAACTCTTATTGATGATTTTTCTAGAAAAGTTTGGGCGTTCTTTCTAAAGCAAAAAATTCATGTGTTTTCTGCATTCAAGTATTGGAAAACTATGGTTGAGAAACAAAAAGAAAAATAGATAAGACATTTCCATACAAATAACGGCTTGGAGTTTTATTCTGACGAGTTTAGCTAATTGTGCAAATCAGAAGAGATCGTGAGATATTTGATAGTTCGTCATACTCTATAGTAAAATGGCATTGCAAAATGAATGAATAGAATGATCATAAAGATGGTTCGATGTATTTTTTCAAATGCTAATTTACTGAAGTCATTTTGGGCTGAGGCAGCCTCTACTACATGCTTTTTGATCAACCGATCTTGTAATGCCCAAAAAATCCCGAAATCCCAAACTTTTTTTTTCGATTTTGATAAAAATTATGCTTAACATTCTTAGTCAAGTGTAAATTATGTGATAGTAGGTTTTGGTTAAGGTTTGAGTTCGAATTTAGGGGTGAAGGAAATAATGGTTTAATTATTAAAAGAACCTTGTTGGTAAGTATGTTTGCTTTTAAATAAATGAAGGAAGAATTAGACACAAGAAAGCCTTGTGGTGGAGTGGCAAGTGGCATCACATGCAAGGCAAGGAGGTAAGGATTTATTTTTGCTTAAGGGATGGATGCTGGTGGCGTTGAGTGTAAACTCTGTAAGGAGTGATAAGAGGAGAAATTTGAGGAGGAGATTAAGGGGTTATCAGGGAGAAAAATTAAGAGATAAGGAGTATAAAAAGGTGGAGCCGAATTGGGGATTAGGGGATACGATATTCGGCTAGAGGCTGTATATAGATGTCGAGTGTGAGGCTGCCAGGCTAATACCAAATTATCCCTCACCTTGTTGCTAGAAAACACCTTTTTCTCCAAAGATATAAAAGCCAAAAATCCTTGTTCTTCCTTCTTTTTCTTTGTGTTGATTCTCCATTCTTCCCTACTCAAAGTTTTTTTTTGATTCACCTCTGGTTTTAAACGATTTCTACTTTTCTTTGTGCCGAATAACCTTTTTCACCATACAAGTTTCAAGAGCCGAATATCCTCTGTGCCGCCAATACCCTTTCCACTCGGTCAATTCTAGTGTAAATGCTTTGTTCTCTCAATCGGTTTTGCTAGTATTGATTACCTCTGTCCCTCACTTCTTCTAATTGGTTTTGGTAGGACTAGTATCAAATCCCAGTCTTTTGGATCCCTGCTGATTTGCTCCTTAGGTGTAAGATTTTGGTAAGTATTCTTCACTTCGGTAAGGGTTGGCTGAATAGGCTTTAGTAGAAGAGGGTGACATATGTTGGATACAAGTCACCTATTATGTTTTTAACGATAAGGTTAATGCAGACCTAGGAAGTGCTCGTGATTAGTGAGCAAGAAAGAGCCATTAAGGCTTGGCGTTTCAAGTAAGGTTAAGGTGAGATTTCGGCTTTTGGTAAAAGTATTCGATAAACATGTGCGATTAATCATTGAGTGACATCAATTGTAGGTTTGTGGCTAGGGAGATCGTAGCACCTTCTATTACCAGGTGTGTACATACACTACACACACACATAAGTAGATCAACAAATCCCGAAATGTCGAAAAGCCAAAAGTTTAGCTACGGTAGTCTTGCGAGTGTGTGAACAATAATAAGGGGAAAACTAATAGGTTATCTGAGGCCACATGGGCGTTTCCTAAAACTTGGGTCGTGTTTTGGCCAACCGGGCCAGGATGGTCTATTGGGCCAATAGTAGGCAAAATTGGCAACTTGATGTTAAGTGATGGAAATTATATAAAAGCATGTATATGAATGTGATTTGGGCCTAATGGGACATACGAATGTGATTTGGGCCTAATGGGCTATATGAATGAGAGTGGGCCTAGTGGGCCATATGCATGTATGTAGACTTGTTTGGGCTCTGTAAGGGGTTTTGGGCCTAGTATCTGATAACTGTTTAATTAACATAAAACTTAATTAATTAATTGCGGCCGTGGACGAGTCATAAGATTAAGGTGTGGTAATGGGTATATGCATGTCTAAGATTGGATCTAGGGAGAGCTTGGTACTTAAGCGGTCTTAATGACTCACCTCCTCTTCTCTGGAATCCTACCTGGTGCATAGTATCTGTTCACTTTAGCCAATGGGGACTTGTTAATGGGCCAAGGTAAGTAACAAACCCATAACAAGAGAAATTATCGAAATTCCCCTAAGTGCAAAAATGACTAAAATACCCCTATGTGCGGAATGTAAGACTTATGGATGTTCATGTATATCTGCTGCATCAATGCAATATTCTATTTAGGTTGCATATGGGTTGGGAATTATGGAACAGAGGAAGTATATGGGGATCGCATGCTTGCTTGACAATGGTGGATCCACTGACAGCTATTATGCTCAATATGTGATTGGCAGCTTGCTGCAGTGAAGGTAGTACCGCAACCGGGCTACCATTGATGTGTATCGGATGGGTGGATCGATATTTATATCCCCACATGATGTGTATCGAGGGACGGAGTTGATGTGTAATGGTTGGATTATTGGGGTGGGTTGCACTGCATTGCATTGCATGTATGATTTTATGGATTGATGAATGCTTATTACTCATCAAGGGTTGTACACACTGAGTTTTTGAAAACTCACCCCCCTCTTTTATTTTTCTCAGGTGATGCTCAGTAGAAGGTTCGATGTTTGGAGGGACTTGAAGGTGGCCAGCTAGCAAGACCATTTGGGCTTGTTCTTTTAAAAAGAGCATATAGTTTCTTGTTTATTAAGTAATTTCAGACTGGAATGTAATAAGACCTTCCCTTTTAATATTATTTGGATTGTTGTTTTTATGCATTGCAATTATGAGAAGTTGAACATGGGTTTCCTAAATCATAGTTTGTTTTTCTACGTTTCTGCAACTTAATTTTAAAATAACAGGTTTTCATAAATCATATGTTTTAAACAAGCTTTCGCGATTGAAAAAGAGTTTTTATAAATTAATTAAGGTTCTCATTTTAAGGAATACTTTTCAATGAAAACAAGGTTTTCGCTAGAACATATCAATGTGACGCACCAGATTCAGCCATAACGTCCGGGTCGGGTTTAGGGTGTTGCAGATCTCTATCTATAGCCATTGAGAAAAAGACTCCACAAGAGGTATGGTCTGGTAAGCCTATTAATTATTTTGATTTAAAGACTATGTATGCTCATATTGATAATGGAAAATTGGAACCGAGATCTGTTGAATGTGTTTTTCTTGGTTATAAGGTTGGTGTAAAATGGTATAATATAGTGTCTTAAAAATAGAAAAGTTGTGATTAGAATAGATGTTATTTTTCATGAAGCTGCTATGATGCCTAACTTATCTCTTAAAGACTCTTCAAATAAAGAACAACAAAAGTAGGTAGAGCTTCAGATTGGTCTAACATCTACAACAGAGTCGACTTATCAAGTTAGTATAGAAATTTAGAACAGAGCCTCTTCACCACAACATTCTATTGCCAAAAATAGAACTAGAAGAGAAATTAAACATCCAAAGAGGTATGTCGAGGCTGATCTAGTTGTTTATGCTTTAAATGTGGCTGAAGATATAGATGCAAATCAAGAGTCATCCCCAGGCTATTAACTCTGAAGACTCAGAAAAGTGGATGTTTGTTATGTAAGAAGAAATGGAATCAGTCCACAAGAATAGAACATAATACTTGTAAAGCTTCTTAAGGGTAAGAAGGTTGTTTATTGTAAATGGGTGTTCAAGAGGAAAGAAAGGACTCCAGGAGTTGAAAAACCAATATATAAAGCAAGGCTTGCTATAAAGGGTTATAGTCAGATTCCAAGTGTGGATGTCATAGATGTGTTTTTCAGTTGTGAAGCACAGTTCGATTCAAGCCTTGCTTGATATTGTGGCCAAGTATGATTTGGAGCTCGAATAGTTAGATGTGAAAACAACTTCTTGCATGGAGAACTTGAAGAGGGTATTTTCATGCAACAACTAGAGGGGTTTAAAGCTAAAAAAAAAGACTATGTTTGTTTGCTGAAAAAGTCCCTTTACAGTTTGAAATAGTCACCAAGACAATAGTACAAGAGGTTTGATTCCTTTATAACTTCTCATGATTTCAAAAGGAGTAGCTTTGATAGTTGTGTTTATTTTAAGAAAAAATAGTGATGGTTCTTTTGTGTATCTACTCCTCTATGTTGATGACATGTTGATAGAAAAAAAATGAGAGATAAGAAATGCCAAAGCTTAGCTTAATGAAGAATTTGAGATAAAGGATTTGGGAGCATAAAAAAGATACTTGGTATTTAGATTCTCAGAAATAAAAAGGCAAGTAAATTGTACCTATGTTAGAAAGGGTACATTAAGAAAGTTCTTTACAGGTTCAATATGTAGAATGCTAAGTCTGTTAGTACTCCTTTAGCTGCCCATTTCAGACTTTCATCAGCTTTATCTCCACAATCAGATGATGAGACTGATTACATGTCAAATGTTTCATATTCTCATGCAGTAATATCTCTTGTATTTACTATGGTTTGCTCACATCCAAATTTATCATATACAGTCAGTAGATACATGGTGAATCCCAGTAAAGAACACTAGAAACCAGTTCAGTGGATTTTAATATACTTATGAAGTACTACTGATGTTTACTTATAGTTTGGAAAAAATAGAGATGGAGTCATTGGGTAAGTTGATTCTGATTTTGTCGAAGACCTTGATAAAAGAAGATCTCTCATAGGTTATGTCTTTACAATTGAGGGTTCTGCAATCAGCTGGAAAGCCAGTTTGCAAACTAGTATTACTTTGTCTACCACTGAAGCTGAGTACATGGCGATTATTAAGGCTTGTAAAGAAGCTATTTGGTTAAAGGGGCCCTTTAGTGAACTTAGTAAAGACTTTCAAATCAGTATAGTATTTTGTGATAGTCATAGTGTCATCTTCCTTATGAAGGATCAAATGTTTCAGGAGAGAACAAAGAACATTAATGTTCATATCATTTTGTTTGTGATATTATTGCTTGTGGTGATATTGTTGTGAGCAAAATCAATACTCATGATAATCTTACAGATATGATAACTAAGTCACTTTCTATAACCAAGTTTGAGCATTCCTTAGACTTGGTTGGTATTCATTTTGAAGATAAACCCTTAAAGGGCTTCATGGGAGAGGTGGAGAACTTGTTCTTTGAAAATTCTTGTCAAGGTGGAGATTTGTTAAAGATATGTGACCTAAATTCTTATTAAAATAAGATAGGGGGATCTACGAGGGCGAAGGGCGAGGGCTGGAAGTATAAAAGTATACTACTTCTATCTTATGTTGATTAGAATAAGGTGTTTTAACCTTACTGCATTAATTTTATTCAACTTTGATTTGTAACACCCCAAATCCAGTCTAGACGTTATGACCGAATCTAGCAGTGTCACATGAAAGTGTTTTTCGTAAAATAAAATTTCGTTTGAAAACCCCATTCTGTATTAACCCTCTTTGTAATCTTAGCTCGTATTTAAGCTATCTTGTTTAGTTTTAAAACCCAAGTTGTTTTAGCAAAACGCTTAATCAATTAAATCGTAGTTACCTTTTTAAATCGTTGTTTGTTTGTGGAAGCTTTTTGAAATAGGATGCGTACTTGTGGTGTTTTGAAAAGCATTTATCATTTTGAAAACTCGTGTGCTACTTCTACTAGATATGAATCATAATTAAACAAATCCCAAATTAAAAGTTAAAAAATTAAAGATGCCTTAATACATAACCAAATACCCAAATTAAATTATAAAGTAAAATTTAATAAAAAGTCCATGCAGTTGTGTGGCCACCTTTGAGTCCCTCGCAGCACCAACCCGCCTGAGGATTACTTGCGCAGAAAACAGAAGGGTGAGTTTATGAAAACTCAGTGCACAATCCCTTAACAACAGACAGTCATACAGTAGGCATTTATAGTCTGAGCCTAAGCCCGCTTTAGTAACAGTTTAATCTCAGATAGGGCCTTAGCCCATTACAGTATCAGAATCAGTGGGGGCCATAGCCCAATTCAGTAGCAGTCACAGTACAAATATGCAAACAGGAATCCCACCCAGCCAGCCTCTACACACCACTCCGTCCAACCCTATACACCATGTGGGGATAAAATCAACCCACCCATCCCTACATACCAAAAATAGCACTGATGGTGGCACTAAATAGAAATTGCAGCAGAGCTGCCAGAACAGTACACTTCCTCCAATCATAATAACCCAACCCCATGCATTAAATCATAATATCCTACATGTATGCAGCATAAATAAAATGGCATGCAACATAGGGGCATATTTTTCATTTTACCTCATAGGGGCAAAACAATCATTTCATCAGATCGGGGTCTAGATATACGCCGGTGTGGCTCACGAAACTTAAAAATGGCCTTGGCCGTATGGACTACACAGCCTAGCCCAATAATCACCACACATCCGTGTGGGGCTCGCACGGTCTATTTCGGCCCAACGCGGCCCAGAACGGCCTAAGCCCATGAAATCGCTCATGGTGGCCTCTACGATCAAACGTCCATGTTTTAGGCACACGGATTACCACAAAAGCGAACGCACGCTCGTGTAGCGTCAATAATCCTATTTTTGGGCTTTTGCCGATTTACGATGATAGCAGTGTGGGTACACACCTGATTGCAAAAAGAGCGCAAATCTCCACGAACACCGACCTATAATGAAACATGACCCAATATCAGTCCTTTAGTTGATAGGGTTAATACCCTCTTATTAACACTTAATTCCCAACTGATAATTATTACCTGCCTTGATTTGAATGAAAGTGATTTATCTATCTTAAACCACTAATTAAGATGAACTTCAAGATCCTTGGCAAAAATCTACATTACCATCGAATCTTGTTAACCAATACCATATATGCAAATAACTTGAACCAAGTAAAACAACTTACTAAAACATGGAACTAAGAAAGGTAGATAAAATTATTCATCCTACAATAGCACACCCTAAAAATGAGGTACGAGATGAGCAATCACACCCTTGTCAAAGACGGTAGACAAAAGATGGTGTTAGAGGGGAAAGCTATTACGACATAGAGAAAAGAAAAGGAAAAAGAATAATCGAGAACCCAAAGTAGTGGTGGCGCAACAGCAAGATTCGACATAAGCCAAAAAGAACCAAGACCTTAATCGAGTGCAGGGAGATTTGACTTCAAGAGAAGAGGATATTCGACTAGCAATAAAGGGAATGGTGTTGGTTCAGAACCAAATGAAAGAGAGCTAGCAGAGATTTGGAAAAGGTTATGAGGTAGAAGAAAAGTATTCGGTCAAAAAGAGAAACAGTTGAGAGAAGAAGAAGAAGTAACCAACCAAGAGGGAAACTGATTAGAGAATAAGGAGAAAGTTGCCTATTCGGCACAAACAAAGAACAACCCTAAGAAAAACCCGAATGGTCAAGCAATATTCAGCTACTACACAACCAATACTCAAAAGAATGAAACCAAAACAATGGAGAGCCAAAACTAAAACACAATTATGCACTAAGGGTAAAAGGTCCTATGACCGAATTGGTACAAAGGAGTTCCCACATTCGGCACACTACTCACACAGCCCTCAATTTCCCTTAGTTCTCTCCCAAAATCTCTCCACAATCTCCTCTTAGAATTCGGCTACACACTCCCTACTCCCTCAAACACTCCAACCGTCCATGAGAAACAGAATCCTACTGACGTACAACCTCTTAGATGGCACAGTAGCAAAATAATCACTCCTTTTTCATCGCCAAGCCTTGAACCTCAAACCCCAAGGCACACTCCATATATCACTTACCCCTAGACTAGCAGGCTCTTTATGACATGTTTTAACCACATTATTTAAGAAGTCTATAGAGCAGAGACAAGGTTTATTCAAGCAAAAACAAAATTCTGTACAAGCCAAGGCTTGAACTCAGGACTTCTCAGACACTCCCAAAACACTCAACCATTGAAGCAGACATGCATTTGTATAACACAACATGCAAAAATAAATACTTAGAATTTTGGGATTTACATGATTCGAATATGGTTTTACAAACCTATAAATATACATAGTCGTCTCTCCTCTTGTATCATTCGAATTCGACATAGTAAATTTTCTTCTCCTCTGTCCGTGGTTTTTTCCCAAAAGGGTTTCTATGTAAATCTGTGTGTCATTTTTTCTTTCTTTTCTTTGCGATACATTGCCATTATCAACAATATATTTTCACACTACGAAGGGTTACCCCTTTTGTTGAGGATTATTCAGGTTTGAACACCTCTTCAAAATTTTAAATTGGGGGATTATTATTATTATTCTTATTATTACTCTTCCTCTTTCCCAAACTATCCTATTGGTGATGTGGGTACATATTTACATGGTGGGAATAGCAGATTCCTCAAACCGTGTCTCTCGATATAATCCCCATAGATTGCACCAAATGAAACCACCTAACCACATTCTCATAACCATGCATGTCACCTTGCCTTTGAGCTTCCTATTGCCTTGTTGCTTTGCTTTTTCTCTTATTTGCTGATAATGATAATGGTACATCCATATTTTGTTTGCGTAGTTGGTTCCAATATTTCATCAACCTTCTTTGAGTCTCCCAATATTTAGTGAAAATTAAGTCCCCTATAAGAACCTTGGATGGCGTCAAAAATTATTCTATGGTAGTCATCAGAACATTGGCCTTACGACATACGATGATCACGAGGTGAGGGAAAAATATCTTTGCCTTCAGGCCACTGACGCATTTGATCATAAAGTATGGATACACGTCCCTATACTAACCTTTTCCTTTTTCAAAGAAGAAAACAACAAGATAGCTCGAAAAGCATTGACATTATAAAATTTTAAAGCAAGTGAAATCTGAGTGTGGAAACACGAAAATTTACACACTTTTTCATGCCCTTTTTAACTTAAATTCATGCAGTTTTGATAAAATTCCTGTCGGAAAATAATTAATTTTTATAAAATTATTAAAGTGTACTTAAAATATGAACATGTTGAATTTTAATTAATTTTTTAATTAATTTTCATGAATTTTGGTTATTTTCGACAAATTTGCACAAAGGGAAAAAAATGGCTCGGCAGACGCTGCTAGAAGCACAAAACTGAGAAGCAATTTGAAGTATCAAGGCGAATTAATTTTGAGCCTAAGACGGTCCAAAATTATGTGTATTAATTCATAATATAATTAATTTTAATTTATATCCAATTTAATTTGGGTTAATAAATTATTATTAATAAAATATGAAAAGTAGTCCAGTTGAGCCGAACCGAGTGAACCGAACCGACCAGGTAATGGATAGCCCAAAACCGCCCCATGTGCTGACCCAAGTCAGCTTATTGGTTGATTATTTAGCTTGCAAAGAGGCCCTTGAAGACTTGTTAAAATAGCATTCAAACCCTTCCACAAATGGCGGCTTTCTAGATTTGCCCCAAGCTTAATTTAGCAAGTTTGAAATTATCAAACTTGCCACATGTGTGGAAGGCCAAGGGAGGGCTCTTTGGCTACTAATTTTAGCTATTTTTATATATTTTAGCAGCCCTCTTTATCTATAAAACCCCCCTTAATCTGATCATTTGAAACATACCTCAATTTATTCACATCTTTTCTCTCTTCTTTCCAATTTCTCTCTTCTTTGCCATTCTAAATTCTCTTGCTCTCTTGCCAATTTCTTCCCTTGGAAAAGGGGTGTTCATCAGTCATATTGGAGCAACATTGAAGTGTTCATAGTCGCTTTGATTGATGAGGACAAAAGAGAATGAAGAACAGAGCAAGCTAGTCAAGCCACGGAAAAACACTGGATTTGATTCTTGTTCCCTATCTCTTTAATTTTTGTTGTTGTTATGATGAACATATCTATGAATATTTATGTTGTTGGAGTGGTTAATTTAATCAATTTAGTTTGAATTTACTTCATGTTAGGTTGATTGCATTTCATCTTCTTAAATTGTTAAAATTGTGTTTATGTTGTTATAGGCCTCAGTAAGATGCTTGATTAAGTAAAATCATGACTAAATTTTCTTGCATTACAATTGTTAGGTAAATAATGAATTAATTATTTAAACGGATTGAAATTGTAATAAATAGACACAGTACTTAATCAGTGCATGTTTATTCTTCTAAGGTAGCTGAAGGTTAAATCAACATTGTATTTGGCAATACATTTGCCTTGCATAACTTGCAAGTTTATTGTAATTAAACTGTTTCAAGGTAAGGATACCTTGTTACCTCACATAGTCTTTCATGCTCTTATTAGATTTAATTAATTATTTGAATTGACATAGGAATTTGCAAGAGATTAGTTTAATTTAATGAGTATATATGTGCAATAACATGTTTGCTTACTAGAATCTATTTAATCGACTGAATTAACATAGGGATATGTTAAGAGATGAATGGATTTGTGTAAGTGAGTATGTTCATAAGTTACCAAATTACCGAGTTGGCATGAATTTATTCGTAACAATATAAACATGAGTTTAATAATTCTAAGTTAAAGAAATGTAATTAATCCTATGTCATCTTGATTAAGTCATATTTTGAAATCGTGCATTAGAACTTTTATTTTTATTTAGTTTAAAATCTTATTTTTTTTAGTCACCCTTTTCAAAACAAAATATTTTTTTTACCTAAGTGTTTTAAATTGCATTCATAAATAATTCTTTTCATAGTCCCTGTGGGTACGATAACTCAACATTTACTTGTCACTTTATTACTTGTTGCGATTGCGTACACTTGCACATTTCCGTCATTCCAGAGTGCAAATTAATTTAATCCAAATTTTAGCAACCAAAAATATGATTGCTTGATTAAATGAAAGGGGGAGGTTGGTACGTGGTTAGCGTTTCTATTTTCCCTTATCTTTTGTTAAGTAATTGATACTCCATATCAATGTTTCTATAAAATTTCTTATCAATTGTCCCAATAAAATCATCTTTATGATGTAATAGCCCAAATTCACCCAAGCCCGTAAAAAATGAAAAAAAAAACAAAAAATTAAAATAATAAAGTTTTACAGTCCTTTTACAAAACCCAAAACTGCTAGCCCATTTACATAGCCCAAATACTTGAACTACCCAGCAGCCCATTACACCCTTGACCCAAAGATATACGGCCCAAAAGGCCCAAATTAGTTAGCAGGTTAGGAAACCCTAGGGTTCCAGAAGCTTCGTGCCGCAAGCACTCCAATCGCCACGCCTCTTCGTCTCGCGCCGTTCTAGTGGCCTTTCATTAGCACCGTGACTCCGACCCCATATCGTGCCGTGATCGGTGCACGAATCAAAGCTAGCGCCTTCACCGCCGTGATATCCTCGCTAGTACCTGCAAAAAGGAAAGAGCCACAGCAGAAAAGAGAAGCAAAATATGGAAAGAAATCAAAGATTTCTTTCCTAAATTGTAATGATTTACAAAGGGCTGTAAAAGCCTTTCTTTTTTAAATTGTAAAGGGACACAAAAAAAAATAAAAATAGAACAAGAGAATAGATTATAGATTTCTTCACTTTGCCAGAAAACAGAGGTGATTCTTTCTTAGATATCAACGTTTCATACATGTGAAATACTATAAAAAAATAAATAAAAGAGATTACCTTTTTTGCTATAAAAAGCGAAACGTTTCGTATTCTGACCGCCGTACCTGGCGGAGTTAGCGGCGGTAGCACGTGGGAGCCCAATGATGGAGGCTCGACAGAGCTCCGAGGGTTTGCTCTCGGCCGCCTTTCAGAGATTCCTTTTGTTTTTTTTAAATCAGTTTTAAAATGATTCTTTTGGCTGAAACTTGGCTTTTATAGCCTCATGGAAACGGCGTCGTTTTGCTTAAAACAATAAGCTTTAAAATGGCGTCATTCCAAAGCTAGGATCTGCGCGTTGACCCGAGATCTGGGTAGGATCAGCGCGTTTTTTGGGAAATGGGCAAATTGCCCAATTGGTCCTTCCATATTTTTAATATTTATAATTTTATTTTATTTTTATTATAATTTTACCCTGATTTTTTGTTCCTGTTTTAATTTAGTCCTAGCTGCTATAATAAGGCTTATTTTGGAAACGGTTTCGTTTTCGGGATTAGGGCTAATTGCCCAGTGAGTCCCTCATATTTTAGTAAGCATTTCAATTAGGCTCAAAAATTTTATTTTTTTGTAAATTAACCCTAGATTTTTAATTAAATTCAATTTTAATTCCCTTTTTATATATATTTAATTCATTTAAAAAACTATATGTATTATTTATTTTTATAAACATTAGTCACATGTAAATAGTATATATATTATTTATATATTATCTATCATATTGTTTATATTATTATATATTTTTGTTTATAAATTTTATTATATGTTATATATTTTACCATATATTATTCCTTACATTACTTTTATTTTATTATAAGATATACATTATTTTATCACCTATTAATTACGTATGTTTTTAAATTTTTTTAACTTATTATTATTAAATAAATATGTGTAATATCAATATTTATCACTTAACATTCTTAAAATTATTATAAAATTATGTTTCTATTTAGCACATTTTTTATATACATTAAGTTATTATATCCTATAATGTAACACCCCTATCCCGTAACCGTCGCCAGAATAGGTAAGGGGCATTACCGGACTTGTAACTCATGTCAGAACAGTAAAATTTTGAACTTTTTCTTGAAATAAAGATCGTTCATTTAGATAAGTACTAAGCACAACCAGAGGTAAAATTTAAACTTCACTAAGTAAACATTCAAAAAATGCCATTTTCGCATGGCTTATATACATTAACCAAAAATATTCTTCCGCCACTAGTCTATTCTATACATGCCATAAAATAATTCTAAACATAACAGTAACAAGCGGTGGATAGTGATAGTGTGACTAGTTGCTGACGATCCCCGAGCCTGTAGCTTCGCAATGAGATCTATAAAACAGAGGAAACAGAGTAAACGGAGTAAGCATTACAATGCTTAGTAAGTTTTAAGCAGTGTCAACAGATAACAATCAAATTATAACATAGTTGTTCGTATATTTTATTTCACTCTTCCTTCGGGCATACCATCCTTTTACCGAATATGCACATCTCATCATATACAATAGGCAGATAAACTTTCACATAAAAGTGAGCTCATGTGACATAAATATATTGTATGATTTCACATAACCTCTCACACTGATCCGATGTCACATAATCATAGGAATAGTCTCATAGATTGCTCTCGTATGCATCACATAACTACCTTATGATTTAGTTCAAATCAAGCACACATATAAACTTGGAGTACATACCTGTTTAACCTTTCGCATTGAATATATTTATAAGCAATTCTTATTACGAAGTCTTATAGCTTTAACCTCTACTCAGATTATCGGCGAGACCTTTAGCTCAGACGAAATCTCCACACGAAGTTATCGGGTCTTATCCGGACAAAATCTCCACACGTAGTCATTGGGTCTTACCCGGACATAATCTCCACACGTAGTCATCGGGTCTTACCCGGAATATATTTCCAAGTTTCATGTACATTTAATCACATGTTACAACATTCACATCGACTGTCATATTTGTAATTCATTTGCCTCATCAAATATCTAATAATACACACCTTTCACATTGGTCGTTCGACCACAATATACGCACATCGCCTACATATTTCACACTAGCCATTCGGCTTTACCACATATACATATCTCATATATATATTTCACATTGACCATTCGGCTTTACCACATATGCATATCTCATACATGTTTCGCATTAGCCATTCGGCTTTACCATATATACATATCTCATACATATTTCACATTAGCCATTCGATTTTACCACATATATGCATGTTCATATTCACCACATTGGCCATTCGGCCTTATCACACATATGCATGCTCACATTCATCACATTGGCCATTCGGCCTTATCACATATATGCATGTTCACATTCATCACATTAGCCATTCGGCCTTATCTCATATATACACATTCACATTCATCACATAAAATCCTAAATCAAAATATAAATTTTCATGTATTCACATCACAATTATCCAAATATACTTCACATACCACATATACTATCATGTATACACTTTGTCTTGGCCGAATCTACATCAATCATTTTCCAATGAATAATTCAATTTCACGCCATACTATCATTTCATATTCGAATACTCATAAACTTACAATTTCACAAATTTTAATATCAAAGGTCCGTCTAACACTCATATATCGTTTTACAATATCACGATTTAGAATTCACATATGGGTTTAATCAATAGCTTATGAGCAACTGAAACAAGTTTTATCCATGTTTACAACAAAATCACATATTCACTACGAGCTGTTTTCCTGAGCAATAGTCACTAAATTATTTATAACTGGAGCTACAAAACTCCAAATCACTTGCTGTTAATTTTCCCTGAATATAGACTCGTATATCTTCCATCCATAAAATTTCCAGAATTTTAGGTTTGGCCAATCAATACCAGATTTTTCTTAAAGTTTTCCCTGTTTCACTGTTTGACTAATCTGACCACTCTTCACTACGAATCAAATTTTTCATTGTACAGAATTCATAATGTGTTCTATTTGATTTCATTTGAAACTAGACTCATTAAGGAGTCTAAGCATATAAATATTATCTTATAACCATTTTTGTACAAATTATAATGATTTTCCAAAAATAGAACAGGGGATTTCGGAGTCATTCTGACACTGTCCCACACAACTTTAAATATCTATTTATAGGAAATTTCTTTGCTTCCACGGTCTCTTTTATAAGAAACTAGACTAACTAAGCTTTGATTACATATTTTATTCAGCCTATAATTCCACACCAACAATTTATAGTGATTTTCTAAAATCACATTACTGTTGCTGTCCAAAGCAAATTATAACAATTTGCTCTTAAATTTCTAAGTCCAAACACTTATGAACTTACCATTTGAGTTTAAGACATATCATGGTCACATCATATCTTATTAAATCAACTCATTATGTCCTATTATGATTGAATTTACTCAACGTTTAATCACTTAAACCTTACCTCGGAAGTGGTCGACGATTAGATGTCCACGGCTATTCGTTTACTTTCTCTTTTCCCCTATCCGACTTTGATCCTCTTTGCTCTTAAGCTTAAGTAAAACAATAGATTGTTTAAGTACTTAACTAATATTATTCACTTAACAATCACATTTGGCAATCACATATCATTTAATCTTTGATTAACCAATTTAACACATACCAAAATCCAATCATACATCTAACCTTTATCTCAATACCAAACCGAGTTATAAGATCATACATTATACTAAGCATATCATTAAACATACCTATTCAATTTAGCTAATTTCATAGCCGATTAATCACCTTACCCCACATTACTCAATGCTGAATATTAACCCAACATCACAAGCATAATCACCATGAAACTTACCTTAATACACATTTTATCCCATTGCCGAATACATATATATATATCATCAAACAAATATTTATTCACATAACAACAATTCAAGCACATCAAAGCATAGTCGAATGTATCATTCTTCTTAAATTCAAAAATAAATACATGGGCTAACTTCAAAATCTATTTAACAACTCAACTTTATAAACACATATTCGGCTAGGAAGAAAGATTGATAATTTAACAACCTTAGCTTAACATATAATTTGTTGTGACACATCTTTAAGCATTCTTTTATTCCATCAACTCAAAACACATTCATCACTCTCAAAAACTAAACTCATATTCGGCAATGGCCTCCAATATAGTGACCGATTCTTCTCAACTAGCACCTAGTGTACACACATGATCATTTGTTTGATTCAAGCACCTATCCACCAAAAATTCATCCAAATTAACAAGAACAACAACCACATTCTTTGTTATCTACCATGACCGAAACCCATATTCATTCACCAAATATAAAAAATTTATCATCAATTTGACATATAAGGACATAACCAAATGTTTCTTGCAACACAAACTCAAAAATTAACACATGGGTCATGTTATGAGCACCAAAACAAACTCAACTTCACAAAATTTCCAAAAGAATCACTTGATATCATACCTTAATTCCCCACACAAGATGGCCGAATGCCTTAGGTGTGCTTTCTTCCATTTCTTGGTTAGTTTCGGCTTGAGAGAGGTAGGAGAAGAAGATGAACATTTTTTTTTCTTTTCTTTTGTTTTCTTCCTTCAATTCACGGCAATGGAGGGGGGGCATGGATGAGACAACTTTGTTTTCATCACCCCTCTCTTTTCATTACTTTATTACTAACCTCTTATTTTATTCTTTCTAACATAACACACTAACACAACATGTTTCCAACATGTTTCACCCCATAGCATGGCCGGCCACTAGCTCTAATTTTGGGTAATTTGACATGCAAACCCATCATTTTCATAACATGCATTAATAGGCCACTTTACATTTGCCTAGCACATTTCTAAATTTTCTCACATAAGTCCTATTTAATAAAATTCACTTACAATTAACAAAATTCAAACATGAAATTTTTACACATGCATATATACATATAATAAGCATCAACTATGACGGTTAATTATTTTTATGACTCGATTTTGTGGTCCCGAAACTACTTTTCGATTAGGGTCAAATTAGGGGTGTCACAACTCTTCCCCCCTTTAGGGATTTTCGTCCCCGAAAATTTCTACCGATGCATAGTTTAGGATAACGTCCTCTTATTGAATTATATTCATATAAACATTAGCTCATCGATAGCAATTGTAATTCATTATTGATTTCGCATCGATCTATAAAATCATTTTCTTATCTTAAAACAAATACATAAACATTTCTACAAGTATGCACATATATCTCATTTTCTTGATTTCATAAGCAATAATCACTTAATTTAATTCACAAATGCATTTCAAACACATATTAAGCACATATTAACGTGTATAATTCACATCATCAACCCACATTTTCATTCATGTATAAGCTGTAACCTGACCGAAAGTACACATATACTCAAACATCCCAATAAATATCCTTTATAACTCCATCATATCTCACTATTCAACTTAACCTATTTCCAACAGAAAATCAACTTCCACATACCTGAACATTGAATTCATTTAGCACATTCAATCACCGTTAACGATACCCGTATACAATCGATTTGGCATAAAGCCTCATATAGTATACCGGCATGGGATTTATTTTAGCACATAACCCATATATCCAAAATTATCAGCATTCATCAAAAATTCTTACAGACTTTCAAATGTCGAACTTAATCAAAATAATTTCTTGAATATGATTAACAAAAAAAATAGGGGTCATTTAGCAATAGCACATATGACTTCATATACCAAGCATTCCATAGACTACATCCGTAACACATTTATAACATGAATTCATTTCTTAACAACATATCCACCATCTTTTTACGTATTCACTTATTTAGTATACATAACATAATATAATATGAACTCACAGATTTTTACTTTCATTTGATTTTCACATACCTTCCGTACATACATGTATCACTTATTCTGATATTACTTTATTTACCATCTTAAATATACCCGTTGAATCATTCGAAATCATTACGGATACTCATTAAGCACATATAGCTCTTACAATGCAATATCCTAGATATGGTCTTACATATTCTCACATATCGAGCCGATGCCATGTCCCAGACATGGTCTTACACACTATCTCAAATCAATGCCTTCGTCCCAGACGAGGTCTTACATGAATTCCACTTCACACACTTAGTGCCCACTGACCGATCTCGCACTCATAGTGCTCGGTTAAAGGAATTCGCACATACACAGTGCCTCTAATCATTCACACACATAGTGTTCTTATTCATTCGTTATTACACATTGAAATGACTTAACCAAGTCTATAAACATCATGTATGTACACTTTTAAACATATTATCTCATTTAAGTTTGAATTCGTATAGTAATGAACACTTAAACTTTGCTCAAATTACCGGCACGAATCCTACTAGGCACGAAGGCCCGAATACACGTCACCAGCATGATTGCTCTTCGGGACCTAGCCCGGATATAACACTAGCACGAATGCTCTTCGGAACTTAGTTCGGATACATCATTTTTTATAGCATTTTCAACCCGGTCATTTTTTATATATCGCAAAGGTCGATTCCATCGTTTAGAATCAAAAAGAAGTGTCACAAGAGGTTTTTCAATCCATAATAAATATTTATCTTCTTTTTTTTTAATATTTCTAACTTCGAACTTTCTTGATTCCCATCCAGATAAGAAGTTTCATAAACCGGTCTATTTTTATAGTATGTCTCTTTAAAACGAAAGTGGAATTCGCCCTTTATTTTTTTTTTCTTTCCAGTCACTCGTAGCTTTTCTGTTTCTTTGCTCGGATCCACCTCTTCCTCCGAAAAAAGGGAAGAAGAAGTATTTTCTTCGGTCCCCTGTTTCTGGTTAGCCCCTCCCCCCTCGGAAATAGTTTCTATTTCTATGTTTCTTTCTTCCTCACTTTCCCCCACTTCTTCCGGTTCGGAAATTCCTTTTAGTTTCTTAGTTAGAATGGGTGACGGTATTCTGCCTAAATAGTAAACACAGGTAATAAATAACAGAATACTAAAGATTCGAGCCATAGAATTTCTAAATTCTGATACAAGATACTTATTAGATCGAATAAGTACATTAGACCTAATTAAATTATTTTGTTGTATCCAGACTAATACCAACCCAACCCATTTCATCAATAAAATATGACCAATTAACCAACCAACAAAACTACTTGTTACAAATAACATATTGTTGTTGCATCGAAACATATAGATGTTGACTAATCTGGCTAACATTGAACTTGGTAAAATGAAATGGTTGAATAATTGAATAATGAGATTATTCAGGAATACACATTGAATGCTAAGATTACGCATTGAATTTCTGGTAGGACGTCTATGATCAAAAAAGTCTTTGTGATTGTTCCAGAAGAAATGAAACAAAAGATACGGTAGAGCTAGGACAGTTATTGTATGAGGTTTACCCAATGCTAAATGCAGAGGTACATAGTAGATTGATATGAACATCATGAGCTGGCCTGCAATAAACCCAGTTGTTGCTGATACTCTCTTCTCGGTTCCTTCTTCTCCTTCTTCCATAAACCGAGCTCGTAGAAGGAAGATATAAGAGGGACCTATGGATAGTGTGGTCAGAAATCCATAATAGAGTCCGACCATAACGACCGAATTGATGACTAAAAATAGTTTTCTTTTCTTTAATGTGACAATGAAACTCTATTATGAAATGAAAAACTGGCAGAATCATTATTCTAGAAAATATATTTAATTCTTAAAGAATTAGAGTCTCTCTAGTTTTTGGCAGAATAACGATATCTTATATATGTGTAAAGAACCCTACAGAGCCATCTATTTATAGAGATAAAAGTGAGAACCCTTGTTGTAACACCCTATACTTGGCCAGGTCGCCGAGCCCAAATACTAGGATGCTACACCATCATCTCCTTTTTGTATTCATCACAAATTGTCACATTATTACACATGCATCCTTTTTTTTCTTTTAATATAATAACATTTACATGAAATACAAGTCATACACACTCCAAGGAGGTTGAGTCATGCTAAACATTTATTGAATAATCAGAAAACAAGCATTAAACATGCATTAGGACCATTTGCCAAAATTTCGCAAAATTGTTATGTAGGTATTGATACTGGAAATGAGGTATTCGACCGCTTGGTAAACCAATACAATATTAGCTTACTATTTCTCATATTAAAAAACCTAGCTTTCAAAAAATATTGGTACCACTAAAAAAGTATCAATAATTCTACCCTAGTATCAATACTCGTGGCAAAATATTGATACAAACTAGCCAAACTGACTTCATACACTTCGAAAATTGTAGAGGTATCATTTTTAAAACTCGAATATCAATACCTCTGTTCCAAACCTTAAAAACACAACTTATATCATCATATAAATCATTCCAAACTAGTTCAAAACGTCATGCATCAAATACAACATAAATTTAGCACCCAAAATGTCCCAAATATTAGTCCCGACATCATATTTCAAGTCCACAATTTTCAAGTATAATAGGTATGCAAACAACTGAAAATCATAGCAAAGCCAACATAACATCTACCACATTTCCTTTTATTCCCAAAATAAAGTAATCAAGTAACACCTACTAATAGTAGCTAAAGTTTTTGGCTTGGATCACCCTTCAAGACCACACTGCTCATACCGATACTACTTATCTACAATGGTTAAAAATAAGAAGGTAAGCTTAACAAGCTCAGTGAATGCTTAAAATAACCACTCCACAAACAAGTAATTATACATTGACTAAGCAGACATGTCACATAATAATAACATATTTAACTCTAATATCATATTTCACACTTTTAATCATCTTCTATTTATACTATTACACATTTGTCACATTAATCACATGATTATTTAAGCTTATATCACAGCACATATAAATCATATTTACTCACATTTAGTCACATTATATGATAGTTTGGCTCTTGAGGTTATGAAACATAATGTGGACTGTATCACCTCATATCGAATACACGGATCTCTACCACAGCAAAATGACTCATAGAGTCGAACATTCCCCATAAGTGAAGCATATAGTTAACACTCTACAACACACCAAACATACATATCCCAGCGAATGAAGCTTAGCTCATGTTCCCTTATCTCTCCAAAAACTATCCCTCAGCCTCAATGCCCTAAAATCACATCACAAAGGTGAGTGCTCACAATCCTATGTCATGCCAATTATATCCAACAGTCTCATAAGATCACAATGTCAAAATATCCAATTATTATCACAAATTTATTTAGTAATTTTTCACACATATTGAATGCATATTCACTTTGTTAGCACATTATACTCACTGACACATGGTATGAAAACATACCTACATATTTACTATCACATGGCATGAATAACATACCCACATATTCTCTTTTACAACAGTCTTCACACGCTTATGGCACATGTCATAGCATCTTATATATGTTTATATTTTCACAATCACACAAACACACATATATCATATTTAGTCATAGGCGTGAGAACACTTACACTGTAACAACCTATTTTCAGTGAAATCGGAAAGTGGTTTTGAGACCACAAATCCGAGTCAGAAAGAAAATTCATTTTAATAATATTGTATGGTCTGCATTATGATAGGAAATACATATGAAAATTTTGATAAGAAAATTTTACTAATTACATGTTTAATTATAGAAAGGACCAAATTGCATAAAATGCAAAAGTTGAGTTCTAGTAGTTATAAGTATCAAATAGCTAAGAAATTCAAAATTGGAGGTATTTATATGGCAATTAGACCATTAAAAAAGTTAGTATATATTTTTGATGATTCATCCATGGAAAATTAAGTAAAGAAAAAGACTAAATTGGAAAAAGAAAAAATAAAAGATGATATCTTAATTAAATAGAAAATATCATCATTTTATATCATCTTCTTCCCCAAATTCTATGGAAACCCTAGGAAAGAGAAAAAAAATCAAGCAAGTCTAATTGGGTAAGTAACCTTGTCCCGTTTTTAGTAATTTGTATAGTTTTGAGATCGAAATAACCTAATCTAGCTATTTTGGGGATTAATTTGTAAAGTTATCAAAGTATTAAAATTTTTCCATGGATGAATATGCTGAAATTTTGAAATTTATAGTAGAAATTGAAAGGTTGTTGATAGATAACTTTTGTAAAGTGAATTTTCATGAAATTGTGATTTAGGGACTAAATTTTAAAGAAGTAAAATTCATGGAAATTTTTAGATTTTTGTGAAATACATGTTCTGTAAATGTTATATGTAAAAATTAGTTAGGCTTGGAATAAGTATTTAATTGGACGAATTTCATTTTCCGAGCCTAGGGACAAAATTATCATTTATGAAAAGTATAGGGGCAAAATGGTCATTTTACCTAAAATATGAATTGAATTAAATTAAGTATGAAATGGATTAAATTGACTTAAATTCATTTATATAGATCCGAAAAGACCTAGTACTGAGTTGGATCGAGGAAAACAAAAAGTGTTGGATTAGTAGATTCTTGAAACTAACAAGTATTGAGGTAAGTTCGTGTAACTAAATTTTGTATATTTACATGCTTGAATTGAATGTTGTGTATGTGAATTGTATAATTGTCACATACATGAAATCAATTACATATCCGAAAAAGCCCGATAAATATTAAATCTCGTTTGAATAATGGAATTTGATGGATATAGGATTTTTCCGATTGGTTGTGGTCCTGCATATGTTGTGGACACACCATAGCTCTTACAAGCATTCTGTTATAAGCCCTCCTGAGTTTCCTATTACATGGTTCCTTCGAGCATCCTAATCGATAGTGATCGTGATCCTGCATGTGTTGCAAACTACTACAACTCTTTGTGAGCGTCCTATTATACAATCAATTGTGATCTTGCAAATATGACGAACACAAATGCAGCTCTTTATGAGCATCCTGCTATAGGCTCTTCTTGAGGTTCCTAATATGGCTCACTTGAACTTCCTGTTATATGGCTATCTAGAGCTTCCTGATAATAACTTTTCGGAGTTACCTGTTAAGGTCAATGAGATTCTTGTTCTAAACTCTTATGAGTTTCCTATTATAGCTCAAATAAACTTCCTGTTACATGGCTCACATGAGCACCCTATTATATGGCTCAAGAGAGTTTTTCCTGGTTATGTGCCCTAATGGGTACCTCTGGATATATATTGATAGATTTTCAGTTTTGTACACTTTAAGTGTACTATATGAATTTATCCATCGATATTTCAAATAAATTCAACGGGTAAAGTTCTGACATGGCTAAATTAACTTGAAATGATCTGTCATGGAAATGTACATGTAATATGAAAGTTACCATATGATGAGCTCATCTTTGATTCCTGAAATTTATGTGGAATAATGACTAACATGTTTGACGAAGGTGTGTATTTTAGGCTATTAGCTAAATTGTTTGGATACATTTTTGTATGATTACCTTAAATGAAAAATGAATGGTAAGTTAAATTCTCATTATGTGAACTTATTAAGAATTAATTGTTTTCTCGGTTTTATAGTGCTCAGAAGCTCGTAAAGGTTGGAATCAATCGGAGCACCATCACACTATCCTTCAGCTCATTTTGGTATAAATAGTTGGTATTTTGGCATGTATAAGCTAATTTGGCCAATGTTGGCATATAAATGATTATTTGTAATCTAGCTATTAGAATGGTTAATGATGGTACTTTTAGTGAATATATATATGAGGTTATAAAACGGTTAATATATGTTTTCTTGGTATGGTTAGATTGAATTATAGAAAGCATATATGTCTTACAAGAGGTAAGTTTGAATATATGAGATGATATATCTTATATAATGATAATATTGGCTTGGTTTTAATGTCTTGATTTGGTTGATATATGTATGTAAGTATTGATGTAAGTAGAAGGCAATTTGGGTGAGAAAAGTTATAACACCCCTAACCCGTATCCGCCATCGGAATAGGGTTATGAGGAATTACCGGACAATACATCACATTCTCATACATTTATGCATTCAATATTATAAACTATTCACAACCATTCACAATGTCCCTTAAAAGGTTTTACTAGACCATAAATCATGCTTAGAAGTGGTTCAAGATGAAACCAATCACATATAAAAACTTTAAGAAACTTAGAAAATTTTCTTTAATTATAGGGTCACACGCCCATATGAATAGGCCGTGTGCCTCACAAGACCACCAGACACGCCCGTGTGCCAGTCCGTGTGAAAATCAGGGAGGTTACTAACATGGGCCACATGACCGACCACACTCCCATGTACCAGCCGGTGTGCCACACACGGCCAATAGACAGGCCTGTGTGTCTAGGCCATGCCAAAACTGTAGGATATGCTGACTTTAATTTGAAGCGTACCCCAGGGGACACATGGTCGTGTAACATAGCCGTCTGTCATACACGGCCGAGAAACACGCCCGTGTCTCTGCCCGTGTGGACAAAAATAGGTCATTTGCAAAGCCAATTTGCCACCCTTTTCTCTTGTATACAAATCAACCTAAATGGTACCATTTCAAGACATCTATAAGCAACCAAAACCAACCAATTCATACACATAATATGTCATCTTTACACAAAATTTCAACTACTCAATTCTATAACCAAAATATACCAAAATCATTAAACTTGCATGACTTCTAAATACATTTAATCATCACCTATTTTATATCACAAAACTCATCATATCATAATCTCAAACCAAACCAATTCATAAAGCCTTATATACATCACATATAACACTTATCAAACACATAATTCAAGCCAACTTAGATGGCTATACATACCACATTTACAAGCCAAATATCTCATGGCTAATATTATAACTCAAAACATAACAAGATAACACTAACCTATACATGCCATATGCCATATATACAAAGCTTCAAAAGTACCAACAAGTTGATTCGATAGAGTGATGATAGTTCCCAATGATCCTTGACGTCTGAGTTAGCTTCAATACTCTATAATACAAAAACAAATAACACACACAGTAAGCTTCATAGCTTAGTAAGTTCGTACTAAAAATGCTCAACAATTCATAATATACAAAACATCAATTAATAAAAACTTAGTAGTTCTTATATCATCATTCAATTCTAATCTATAACCATTTAATATGTATATACAAATTTGTGTAGCTTCACACACATATTATTAACTTTGGCATAGGTATTGTATATACCTGAACTTTCTCGTATTTATTTATTTCATTCTCACCTCTTTGTTCAACACATTAATTCGTTTGGAAGTCTTTTAATACTCTAATAACTCGCACACTTAGTGCATTAGTGATTAGCCGAAGCTATAACGATCTCACACACTTAGTGCCATCACATTAAATGAAGTTATCTTGGTATCGCACAATTAGTGCCTCATATAGCCGAAGTTATTCCAATTCACACACTAAGAGTTATTTATAGCCGAAGCTGTTCTCAATCTCACACTAAGAGCCAAACATCGTAGATTTATCGTTGTATGCAATCGTAGTCACATATATACAATATATGCATTATTAAAGCATTAATAACATAATTGTAACAACATTTACCACTTACGAACTTACCTTGCACTCAGAATTGACAAATCGGATCAATTACTCGATAACCTTCAATTTTCCCCGATCTAAATCTGAGTTCTTTCTTTCTTGATCTATATGTATTCAAAATTAACCCATTTAATCACCAATTCATTCAATTTAATCCATAAACACATATTTGGGCATTTTTGCACTTTAGCCCTTAAAATTCAACATTCATTCAATTTAGTCCCTATTTCATAAAAACACAAATTACTCAAAATTCCATTAAACCCATGCTTAGCCAAATTCTCTATAGGTCAGTATCAACCCAAAACTTTCATTTATTTCAAAATTTAACCCCTCCATTTACACTTTTCTGAATTTAATCCCTAATATGCATTTTTTTCTCAAAATCACTTTATAAAACATGTATATCAAGCACCAATCTTTCATAATTCATCAATGGAAACTCAAAAATTCATCGAAAAATTCAGAAATTGGGGTACGGGCTAGCTAGTATTCAAAGCAACGATCACAAAAATATAGAAATCATAAAAAAATCGAGCTCAAAACACTTACAAATTGAAGCTGACAAGTGCCGAACCCTAAGTTGACATGAAAGCTTCCTTTTCTCTTCTTCAAATTCGACTAAATGATGATAATAAGAGAAAAATGGCTTTTGTTTTATTTATTTTATGTATAATTGCTAAATTACAAATTTAACCTTAAATAAAAACTATTTAAAATATCCATTTAATTCCTCTTTCTGTCAATTTCCACTATCCACGGTCTAATATCAACATAAGAGCCTTTAATTTAAGGTCTCATAACACTTAAACACCTTTAGAAATTAGAATGCAACTTTTGCATTTTACGTGATTAAGTCTTTTTTCTCAAATTGAGCTATTAAACGATAAAATTAGCTCCCGAAATTTTCACACAAATATATTCACATGCTATAAACACTAAAAATAATATTAAAATAATTTTACGATCTCAGATTTGTGGTACCAAAACCACTGTTCCAATTTAACTAAAACCAGGTTTTTCCAAAAGTGGCCATGTAAATGGCCTATTTTCGTCCACACGGGTAGACATAGGGGTGTGTTTCTCAGCCGTGTGTGACATACGACCATGCGTATGGGTGTGTGGTTTAGCCGTATGTACCCTACATCTTAAGAATTGAGAAACAAAATGATTAGAATTGGTCACCTGGGTAGAGACACGGGCGTGTGTCTCAGCCATGTGAAACACAGCCCAACACACCGGCATGTGTCATGTCCGTGTGAATCTTGCACCTAATTTTTAAAAATTAAATTGTCCACACAGCCTAGCACATGGGCGTGTGGTTGGCCGTGTAACCCAAGTCAGTAGCTACCTTAATTTGAACACGGGCTGGGACACGACCGTGTGCCTCACATCGAATGCCCACACGGCCTAAGACATGGGCGTGTCACCTGGCCGTGTAAGCCACATGGCCTGACAATACGGGCATGTGTCCCTTACACTTAAGAAGAATTTTTAAATTTTGCGAAAAATTTCCTTAGTTCCTAGTTTAGTCCTGACTTGTTTTTAGTGCATAATTTCATCCTCGAGGGTCCATTTAAGGGATGATAAGATTCAATATGATTGGTTTCGGTTATAAATAGTAAATGATATGAAATTTTCTGTAATTGATCTGTAAACTTCGGTAATGCTCTGTGACCCTATTTCAGCGACAGATAGGGATTAGGGGTGATACATACACTCAGAATTTAGAGTAGGGGTTTAAGCTACCTCTAAATTCTCAATTACACAATTAATCATCTAAGAGAAGCAATTCCAAAACACTCACCAAAAATATGCTTTTCTTTACCTTTGTCTCTACCCATTGAAGGTCCTATTGTCTCTGACACTTCAACAAGACAAACCACACAAACATACAATGAAAAATTAGTCATTTACTCACCTTAAACAGTAAAAAGCAATGGCCTATGCTATGTTCTCTTTTAACCGAAACCTTTGATTTAGAAAACTTCAAACTTGAATATATCATCCTACACTTAACCTTTCCGTACGAAATGAATTTTTTTCATCTACATATTCAAATACGACTAATTCTCAACCTTTAAACCATATAAAACTACTTAGTTCATGGTATCGACATTTTTTGACAAGTTTTGGCCATTGTGACGAAAATTCATTAAAACTTGAGAAATTCTTAACAAAACATAAAAGTAGCTTTAGAAACCTTTTAATCATGTTTAAAAAAGTTGAAAAAAACTTTGAAACGACATTTTAATCCACAAACCTGAAATCCACCATTAACAACCAAATTTTCGGCTTTTATTTAAAACATGCGCTTTAATGGCTAAAAATTTAGTTGAAGAAACTAGATATCATTTAAAACTATTAGAAAGACAAATGGCTACCCTTGATGGGAGAAAAATGAACTTTGGCGCAAATTCAGGAAAACCCACTCTTGAATAAGATGATGAAATTACTGAGTTTCAATTGAGATTTATGGTTCAAAGGATGTTGGAAATCAAGAGGGATTAGGTTTTGGAAGTAAAAATCGATTGGGAGAGTTAGAAGAATGGAATGGACAACAAGAACAACTATAGGGAGTAAACTATCATGAAATCAATTTGGATAATGGGGGTTTTAGGTTGAACTTAAAATTCTGGGTAATTTGCGTCATAAAAACTCTCAGTTTTGACTTTTTTACATTTTAGTCCTATTTTCAAAATTAAAGGTATTTAAAACTCATTTTTAGAAATTACCTTAATTTCCTAATAGCCATTGTTGAAAACATTATCAATTACCAACCTTATGAAATTTCGAGCACATATAAGCTAAAATTTCTAAAATACCCTTTAAACTTCTAGGCCCAATTGTAGTGCTACACTTGTTGAGTTGTAGAATTTTATTTCATCTAGAAAAACTAACTCCTAGTCTAACTAGAAGTATAGGTGGCGACAAACCTAGTTAATATTACTTGCATTTACCTTCCACCCCTTTTATTATGAAGGGTTTTGGGCCTCTCCTATATTGGGTCCAATTACAAATACTTTCCTAGTTTTTAACCCAAAACTTTATAACTTGATCCAACTCAATATTTGCTTTTCTATTTCCTAAAATAAACTTCTTAATATGTTTCCAATTAAATAATCTTCTCAACCCAATTCTATTTTTGTTAAAATTATGAAGACTTTACCGTAAAAGAATCCATGAGAAAATATATTTAATATATCCACATTCAACGGTTCATTATGACCAAATGATTTATTTCCATTTTCGAACTTCATTTAATTCGAAAAACATAAATTCATTTTTTAGGTCATTTTAATTTTGGAGAAAACCACTTTTTATTTCAAATGAATCCATTTCACCGTTTCCATTTTTATTTTCACTTTGGAGAAAATCATAATCATTTCCAAATGATTTCCCATTTCTCCATTTTCATCATTTCTAGTCATTTCTGTTCATTTGATTCAACATGCAATTTATTTCTGGTTTCAATGAGCTAGTGGAAGGGCCGATTGGACATGCAATTGAGGCTCAAATTATTTATAATTAAGTTTTAATTTTTACCTATTAATTATAAACTCATTTATTTATGAAGTCATTCCACTATAGTATCGTAACTAAGCTCTCCCTATTAATAGACCATTACGATGTATGTCACACTATAAACATAACAAGTGAATAAATCTACAAATAGATTCAACCTCTATTCTTCTCGGGTCTAGTCTGATGTATTGTTAGTCCAGTCAGTCACATCTATATCTCTATCTTTTGGGAGTTATCCACGTGTCGATGCCTAAAACAAAGCATCTCCCCAATTGGACTTGATAAATAACATATTAGTTGATGTGATGTAAATTGTGATAAGTTTTATAATTATGAATGTCCGTTCTTGAAAACTAACTATTATCACGACAAAGGCAACCGCACCTTATCGAACAGTAGTATAGCTTATGGCAAGACCGGGATGTCGAACCCAAAGGAACCAAAAGTACTAGTATTAACTTTCTTTTTATTATCTAGCCTAAGAACAGAGGGGCTTGTTTTATCTAAACTAATTACTAAACTAAGAATGCCAAGAAAGTAAATTGGGAATTAACTTTTGGGAAAACTGAATGATTTGGACAATACCTAAGGGAAAAATCCACCTAGACTTCACTTGTTATTGACTCTGAATTAGACAATTTATTCACTTGACTTAATCTGTAGAAATCCCTAAGTTATATTATTATCTCTCTCAAAACTAACAACATTTAACCCTAGGTTGATTAAATGAAATCTCTTTCTAATTAAAACCCCTAGTGTTGCATTAACTTGATCTATGGATTCCTTTATTAGGTTTCACCCTAATCTGGCAAAATCATGTCACCCTATGTCTAGGCATGCAATCAACTCCGCTTAATTATGATAGATCTACTCTTAGACAGGGACTTTTGCTCCTCTGAATAAGCACATCAATACTTGAATCAATATCCTGGAATATTAAAGCAAGAATTAAGAAATCATAATTCAGAACAAGTCAAATATTTATCATATAATTCAAAAAATAATAACAAGATCTGTCTTAGGTTTCATTCCCTTTAAGTATTTAGGGGGTTTAGTTCATAAGTGTAAAAGAAAACATCTCAGAAGAATAATGATAACAAAACATAAAGAAAACCTAAAACCTCCTGAAGGAAATTGAAGGGAGATCTTCAGTTTTGAAGGATAATCCGGCTTCTGAGATGGATCAATTGGCTTTCTTCGAGTTATTCCTTGCCTCCTACTCCATGTGTCTCTTTCAGGTACCTTCTGGGGTGTTTATATAGGTTTAGAATGCTTCTAAACCCTCCAGAGTGGCCTTTTTCGAATAGGACTAGACTTGGGCACGATAGGGACACACCCGTGTGCGATTGCTTCAAACTGTGTTCAAGTCTATTGAATGGACACGGGCGTGTGAACTACCCATGTAAGAAAGTCCAGGCCATGTTGATTTCCCATGTTGGCCCATTTTCTCCATTTTTGGCCTGTTTCTCGCTCTTTTTACTCTCCTATGCTCACCTAAGTATAAAACATGAAATTAAAGGATTAGGAGCATTGAATTCACCAAATCTAAGGATAATTCATCCAAAAATATGCTAAGCATGGGATAAAAAATGTATAAATTACGGTTTATCAAATACCTCCACACTTAAGAGTTTGCTTGTCCTCAAGCAAAATCCTCAACTTACAATCAAATAAATTTTTCTCAACTTATAATTCTCATCAATATTATCTCAAAATAATCCATAAGTAATCATACATTGAAAATTTAATTCGAAGAACATCAAAGTTTCAAACATTCCAAGTTAAGCATTTCATCACGAAAACCTAGGTGTCTCCCCTCATTTAAGTAATCACCTTTGATTCAAAATAGTCTTCCCTCATTTAAGTAATCACCTTTGATTCAAAATATCACAGAGTTTCACATCCTCACTAAAGATTCACTCAAATCACTTGAGGTGTTTAAGGACAAGAAATTTAGCGCTCAACAGACAATATGAAAAGTTGTTACCATAGGCTTGCGTCAAAATCAAATCTCCACCACTATATATTGAGATGATACATTAATCAAAAGGTCTTTAGAGGGTTGTAATGTGGCTTTGGTTAGGGGGTGTGGCCATAAGCTGAAAGAGAAGGTTAGAATCAAGATTAAATTGAAAAATTACCTAACTAGAAAAATACTACAATTGACAATTTACATTCCTAATTAAGCTTTTCTTTATGGATAACATTGTTTCAATCTAAGCATTACATAATTTCATAAATTCTTTTTAAGAACAAGTCAAATATTATAGGACTTTGGTAACAATAAAACATAGCTAAGCAATTTGTTCAAATTGAATCTCGACAAAAATAAGGATCAAATTAATTAAGGGGATTTCACCAATAATGGGTTATGGGTTAATATTAAGGGAAAATCAATCAATGGTTTGTTAGGCTCAAGGGGGCTCACTAAGGGTTAATTATGGAGGTAGGTTTTTTATGGAGTGAGTGGGTTAAACCTAGGTGCCTTTATCATCTCAACATATCAAATCAAAGGTGTGGTCTTGACATGCATAATCAAGCAAGTTCTAGAATAACAATTCAATATTGACGCACTCAAAGCAACAATAAAAGTAAGCATGAAAGAAATAATATATGCTTTAAAGGCTCAAGATCTCACAAAAATTATTCGGCTTTTTGATGTTTAACTTGTGAATTTCAACTCAAGATAATACCTAAACTTGGGGAAACAACCTAAAAAATTTTAATTTCTCAAGAATCAAGTTTTCATGCTTGATTCCTTAATTCATTAAAGTTTAAACAATCAAAGCATAAATGCCAATGTTTTAATTCAAGTCATATTAATAAAAATCATAAATTAATCAAAATTCATTCTAATAGTGATATGAGTGATTCACGTGAGAATAAGACAAAATTCAGAGATTTTTCTGATAATGATATAAATAACTACCCCACACTTAAGATGTACATTGTCCTCAATGTACAGAGATAGATTTACTGAAAACTATAGATATAAGAGAGGGAGAGAAGTGAAACTTCCTGAATTTGTGGATGAATTCCTTGAATCAGAGTTATGGAGAATAATTGACCAAGGCAGTGATGAGAGTGGAGGAGGATACTCCGGTGGTGGTAGAGGTTGGTTTCCACAACCATAGTGTCCAGCGAAGAGTTTATCGTGATGGTCGGGCAGGACATGGCAGTCGTGGAGAACCTTTTCTAGTGGAGTTGCAAATTCCTAAGTAATAGTGAGCTTTGGAGCTCTACATAACTGCGATAAAATCACTAACTATTTAGGAAATATAAAGAAGCATAATTACTCGTAAACAAATAGCCGAAAGCATAAATTATCTAATATAAATTATAAAACCTAAAAATGAAATAGTATTAAAGGGAAGTAAAATAAAAAGTACTTTAAAGATATAAATAAAGATAAAAGTAAAAATAGAAATAATAAATAAAAAGTCTTTAAAAATCTCATCGCTAGATGGTTCGCGAGGTGGGGACGGCGATGAGATGTGAAGGTGCTGAAAAATCTGATGTAAGGTAATATTAATGTGATCAAAGCATTGAAAACACTACTGCTCGAATCGAGTGAGACACTCAGAGATGACAGAAAGTGAAGTCGCCGTATGAACTAGACGATGAATAGGTGATGGCTGAGAGGTTGGATCCTCGTGAAATGGAGGTACATCATCAGCAATGTCCTCTAGGTCCTCCTGCTCGACTGACTGGACTAGGCGGTACTGAGGAAGATCAAATCTACAACGTCACTCGATCATCCTCATACGTAGCATACTCAAGTTGCCTTGTGGGGACATCTGACCCATGAGAGTGAAGGAGGATGCTTGTACCGTCGTGTTCAGGAGACCAAAGTACTGCGCTAGACGAGTCACATAAGGGTCGATGGATATGACTCCCTTCCTGTGCCGCTCTGTCTAATGGCGAATGGTGATGGCGATGAAATAAGCAAGGTCGAATACGTGTCCATTCACCATGCTCCATAAGAAATAGGCGTCGTGAGTGTTGACGATACCAGTGCTCTCTCTCCACCCTATCAGGGTGTGGGTTAGGATGGTGTGTAGGTACCTCAGTGATGGGGCGAGACCCGATGCCTTGGAGCGGCTGGGGTCATAGATGGCCGAAGCAAGAATGAGGGCCTTCCAGCAGTTTAAAGGCGAGTAGTGGATGTGGCGATGGAGGCTAGTGAAGTTATCATCGTCCATGAACTCCTCCGAGTATAGTCCTAACGCGACTCCGAGCTCAGGCACACTCAGTTGGCAAACTAATTTACCGAGACGGAACTGGACCGTTCTAGGATCATCGAACTCTGTCATAACGCCTTGGAGGTGAAAGGTGGAACAGAGCTTGAGTCTGGGTTCAGGGTATGTTGGGTCGACGATCTCGAAGAATAGCCCCCATGGGTCAGTCGTTAGGAGGGCCCGAACTGCATCAGCCAGTTGGATTTGTTCTGGTACAACCCAGCCAATGCAACAGCCCACACCTAGAGGTCGGGCCCGTAATATCTGGAAAAGTTCCTTCTATGGTCCCGGTGGAAATTGGAGGAATGGGTGCCTGATCTCAGTGGTAGGACTCGAGGATGATGTTGTTCCTTTCCTCTTCTTCGAGGCGGGGACAGTGGTTTTCTTGCCACGTGGATTTGACATGATATACCTGCAAGAAACATATATTAACAAGTTCAAAAAGGAATTAACCATGAATTAAAATAACAAATGTAAACAAAAATTACTAACATTAAATGGATTCAACCAAAAGAAATCAAACTTGACAGAGATTTTATGGCAAATGGCAAAATGATTTCATGACTAAATTAAAAACAAACTAGATAGAAGTAGCTAAGCATGGTAAGAATATGGTACAAAGTATGTGAACTAAATCCTAAGAATAAGGATGATAATATATACAAGCAGTAGCAATATAAAAGAATAAAAATGAGGACTATCATGTTAGTAAGCATTCAAAAAAAGTAAAAGAAAAGATAAAACCGTTAGAAGGTGCGCTTGGGGTTGGCCACAAGAGTAGGTGGTGTGGCCGTGTGGGTCACACAATGGGAGAAGAGGGGATGAAAGAGAGGAAGAGAGGAGAAAAATAGAAGTAGAAAGAGGAAGGAGTTGCCGGTCGGTGGTGGGAGAGGGAATTTCGATGGCTAGGGTTAGGGTTTTTGGGGAAGGGGATGATGAATAGTGAGGGGTTTATATAGATATTGGGGCACACAGCTGTGGGGCACGCCCGTATGCCCTTATTTCAGCCCGTGTGTTTCGTGATTTTCAAATTTAGGCATGTCTGAAATTCGGCCCACGCTCGTGTTCGTTAGACGTGTTGGTGCACACGACTGTGTCCTGCTTCATTCGCTTCTCCCATGCCCGTGTATGGATGCACACGCCAGTGTTAATTTCACAATCTCGTGCATGGGTGGTTGGCACGGGCATGTCGTACGCCCGTGTTAATTTCTCAGTTTCAACCACGGCTTCTAGACACGGGCATGGCGCATGCCCCTGTCATTTTGACAGTTTCATCCACGGCCATGTCGCACAGCCGTGGCAACATATCAAATCCTATGTTGGGGAAAACTTTCACTCTGTTTTCACACGGCCGTATCGCATGAATGTGTCGACCCCATTGGTATGAGCACGGCCTAAGGCACGCCCGTGTGCCTGGCCGTGTGGATTTGGACAACCTGTGTTCAAGGACTCAGTTAGTGAATTAGATGTTAAAAACTAAAATTTAAAGAAGTTAACACTGTTAGTGCTCGGGTTGCCTCCCGAGAAGCACTTATTTAGAGTCTAAGCTCGACTTACCTCTCTGTTGCATGGTCATGGTGGTGCGAGGAGTTTACACTTCTCATTCCTACTATCAAACTAAAAATAAGGTATAAGACGAGTACGATTTACCTTAAAGGTGTCGAATTTAGGACAAATTACCTTGACTGTCCTATATGGAAAAATGCTGAGTACCGTAAGAGGGATTGCTCCATTAGGTTAAGAAGTGGCAATACGAGGGTCTGCTACATCTAGTAGTACTGTGTCTCCAACCTTAAGTTGATTTGGTAAAACATTGAGCTCATCATGGCGTGGTTTTGGTTTATCGTGTGCTCTCAGTTTCTTTGTCTGCCATTCATCTAGTTCCTTGATTTGTAGCCTTTGTTCTTCATAGATGGGTTCTTTGTTGTTACTTGAACAAGGCTAATGTATGTTTTTTGAACGTATTTCCTGCAAAGAAGGTTGCACCACATGATCAGTATTAGTAGAATTTCGAGCTTGAAGAGTGATTGTTTCATCACCCACACGAAGTGTGAGTTCACCTGTACCAACATCAATTATAGTTCTAGCAGTTGCTAAAAAGGGCCTTCCTAAAATTAAAGGCACGTCACTATCCTCTTCTATGTCTAGAATAACAAAATCAATTGGGTATATAAATTTGTCAATTTTAACGAGTACATCTTCAATAATGCCCTTAGGAAATCAAATTGTTTTATCTGTTAACTTAATGCTCATCCTAGTTTGTTTGGGTTTCCCAAGACCTAGTTGTTTAAACATTTTTTGGGCAAGACATTAATACTAGCCCCTAAATCAGCCAAAGCAAGCTACCAATTAAACAAGGAATCGTAACTCCCTGGATCTCTCAATTTGTTAGCCGGCTTATTTTATAGAATGGCTGAGAAAATTGCATTCATCTCCACATGCGACGCCTCATCCAACTTCCGCTTATTTACTAAAAGCTCCTTTAAAAATTTAACTGCGTTTGGCATCTGCGAAAGAGCTTTAATAAATGGTAAGTTAATACACAATTTTTTTAATAGTTTAAGGAATTTACCAAATTGTTCACCTGTGCAGTCTTTCCTTGTCGCATTGGGGTATGGCACCCGTGGTTGATACTCTTTACTTACCGGTTTTTGACCACTGTGGACTACCTCACCTTTACCTTTACTTACCACAATTCTATGCCTCGGTTCTGGTTCAGGTTCAACTAACTCTTCCTTCTCTTGAACGGTAATTGCGTTGAGTTGTTCCATTGGGTTAGATTCAGTGTTACTCGGCAGGCTACCTTGTGGTCATTTAGAAATTAGTTTAGCAAGCTGTCCTATCTGAGTTTTGAGCCATTGGATCGATGCTTGTTGATTCTTAAGGAGTTCGGATGGTTCCTTCAACCTACATTATGTTTGTTACCATATGGGCTATTTTGAGATCTAGAATTATTGTTACCCATATATTGGACTTGTTCCTCCTCGATGTTGGGGTTGAAGGATTGATATTCTATATGTACTCCTCCTCCATTAGAATCGCACCTTATCACGGGATGTACCTGAGTAGAACCACATAAACCATCAATCTTTTTATTTAAAAGTTCTACCTGGTTAGATAGCATAGTAACCGCATCGAGGTTGAAAACACCGGCTGCTTTTGTTGGCTTTGTCCTTATGACTTGCCACTAATAATTATTTAGTGACATCTCTTCTATAAATTAATAAGCCACTTCAGGTGTTTTGTTATTGATAGTCCCAGTAGTAGCTGCATCAATCATCTGTCTAGTTTAAGGATTCAGGCCATTGTGAAAAGTTTGAACCTATAGCTAGAGCGATAATCCATGGTAAGGGCACCTTCTCAAAAGATCCTTGTATCTCTCCCATGCATTATAAAGTGTTTCGAGATCCATCTGCACAAAAGAAGAGATGTCATTCCTCAACTTAGCCGTTTTAGCCGACAAAAAATATTTAAGTAAGAATTTTTCAATCATTTGTTCCCAAGTAGTGATTGACCCTCGTGGTAACAAGTTCAACCACTGTTTAGCTTTGTTCCTCAACAAAAAGGGAAACAATCAAAGGCAAATGGCATAATAAAAAATGCCATTGATCTTAAAAGTGTCACAAAACTCTAAGAAACTTGCCAAATGAGTGTTTGGGTCCTCGTCCTACAAAACATCAAACTGAACAAACTGTTAGGTCATTTGAATTGTGTTAGGTTTCAGTTCAAAATTATTTGCAGCGACAGCAGGCTTAACTATACTTGACTCAGTTCCTATTAAAGTAGGTTTAGCATAATCATACATAGTGTGTGGAGCAGGATTCTGATTTATTGGATTAGCGACAATTGCAGGAGATAGTGGGATTTCCTGATTTTTAGCCATCTCCTCAGTTGTGGTGGAAATATCGTCCTCTTGCTCTTTCTCTGTGTATCTTAGGCTTCGCCTTATTTCTCTTCAGTTTCTACGAGCTATACGATCGATCTCACTATCAAAAAGTAATGGTCCTGATGGGTTTCTTCTAGTCATAAACTATAAAAACCTGCCAGAAGGAAAAAGAAAATTTAGTAACAAAAATCAAAATAAATTTTAAATTGCAATAAAGTAAATGGCTAAAGTAATAAAAATTAGGTGTTCTTAATATCTTAGTTCCCTGGCAACGGCTCCAAAAACTTGATGTGATGTAAATCGTGATAAGATTTATAATTATGAATGTTCGTTCTTGAAAACTAACTATTATCAAGACAAAGGCAAGCGCACCTTATCGAACAGTAGTATAACTTATGGAAAGACTAGGATGTCGAACCCAAAGGAACCAAAAGTACTAGTATTAACTTTCTTTTTATTATCTAGCCTAAGAATAGAGGGACTTGTTTTATCTAAACTAATTCCTAGACTAATAATGCACAGAAAGTAAATTGGAGAAATAACTTTTAGGAAAACTGAATGATTTGGACAATACCTAAGGGAAAAATCCACCTGGACTTCACTTGTTATTGACTCTGAATTAGACGATTTATTCACTTGACTTGATCCGTAGAAATCCCTAAGTTATATTATTATCTCTCTCAATACTAACAACATCTAACCCTAGGTTGATTAATTGAAATCTCTTTCTAATTAAAACCCCTAGTGTTGCATTAACTTGATCTATGGATTCCTTTATTAGGTTTCACCCTAATCCGGCAAAATTATGTCACCCTCTGTCTAGGCATGCAATCAACTCCACTTAATTATGCTAGATCTACTCTTAGAATGATCACACATAGAAAAGGGTAACAATCGAAGATGAATAGCATCATCAATGACCCCATTGAATTTAAATGTATAACATAAATGAAGAAAGCATTTAAGATGTTAATCCAGGTCCTTATTCAATAAGCCCCAAAATTGTAAGTTACTCTAAGTCATTTGTATGATAGTCATCTTGATCTCAAGGTTATTTGTGTTTACGATCGGTTTGTCGATGCTGCCTCACACAACATCCAACTTGGGCATTGCGTAGTCACGAAACGTGCGATTGTGTTCTACCATTGGTTCATCAATATGTTGTATCGATTCCTTTGGTCGTGGTACTTGCTTTGGTTGTTCTTCAAATAGTGGGTTCTCTAACGGGGGATAAAAAATTGGTGGATATTCTCTCAAAATTAGATTTCTCGTTTCTCATCTTAAAGTTCTCTTAGGTTTAGGGTTTGTCTTGATTAGGTTAATCCTGCTTCGAGTCATACACTAAAAATCAAAATAGCTACGTTAATAAAAAATAAAAACAAATTGTAAAAATAAAACAAATTAATTATTGTATCTATAATTTTCAACTTCACTACTTATCCTACTAGCATCTAAGAATTCAGTAATAATTCTATTTAACAGTAAAATCTCCGTAAAAATGGTACCAACAACTTGATCGTGCTTTGACATGCATGCACCAAGGCATAAAAATATGAAATTAAATATGGAATGATGTGTGATGTCTGCAAGTTTACAGGTCAAATTCTAATATAGTTAATTATACAATGAAACACTTTGGAAGTATTCCGAGGATCATACCCAAGAGAAGTCTGCTTAAACTAAATTAATAGTAAACCCTGACATGCTAAATTAGGTCTAGATAGCTCCTAGTCTACTTATCATAGTATGGCTAAAAATAAAATTAATATTTTGAAGTGACAAGAATTAAAGTGCATAAACAACAAAATTCCAAATTAGTAATCAAATTTAACATGTAGAAGGAAGATTAACACTCATGGTTGTGATTAACCTAGAGTTATGATGCTTAGCATTAATTAAAAACTAACCTAATTAATACCTTTCGACCTAAACTAAATTAATTAATCAACTTATTCCACTTATCTTTTGACTTGATGGAACTAAACTAGGCTAAGTTGAACTGGTTATAAGTAGAATACTATTTCGATCTCATCTACCTAAACTACTTTCCAGAGTCGTCTAGTGTTTAAGCAAAGTTAACCTCATCAAATTACTTGATTTATGAACCCTAACTCTAAGATAACTATGCCTACTTTGGTCAATCAACCTTCCTCGGGTTTTAGTTACCAGCCATTCTAGATGTAATTGATCCTACCCAAGTATCAAACATTCAAAGAAAGAAAAATAAAAGAGATGGTAAGAAATTCTTAAGAGTCCAATGAATCCAAGAGTTGCAATGGATGAAACGACTAAGTTAAAAATGTTGATTATCGATTTGGTTTGAAGCATAAACAAAAATAAAATAAAATAAAATAAAAAATAAGATTGGAAAGAACTTCTATTAAAAACTGAAAAGTAATTGAATAAGAACTAAGAAAAATCTAAAATCTAACTAAAATACAAACTAAAACCGTAAAACGAACTCCCTAAATTGATGTTTTGAGCTAATATTTATAGTATTAGTGTATTATAACATAATTAGGTCAATTACAAACTCATTTACAAGTTAAATAAGGTTGGGCGAACGAAAACACCCTTGTAGTATTTTTGGTTGGTCGAGTCAATGCCACAACTTTGTGGGGAAAATACTTCATCTTTGGGATTGGAGTGAATGTCATGACTATGCTATCTTAGTGTCGTGACATTGTGTCCAGTAGCTTGCCTCGTGGATTTTGGTTGGAAATTTGGCTAAGTGTTGAGGCTACTTCCAATAGCGTGACATTCAGGTCAAACCACTAACTCATTGGCTTAGGTTGTTGTCCTGCATACTCAACTAACTTGTTAGTCCCGCCTTAGGCCCGAATTGGCCTAAAGGGCCATAAAACATCAAAGAAGCTCAATTTATTCAATCTAAACTAAAATTAGGATATTTCTCAAAATAAATAAAAATAACATAAAAAGCACTTGGATTCAATCTCCTTAAGTAGTGAAAAGAGCTTAATTTATCATAATAAATTATGGAAAATAACTAGACTAATAGTGTAATAGCCCGGTTTTAGTTAAATCGGAATAGTGATTTTAGGACCACAAATTCGAGGTTGAAAAATTATTTTAATATTATTTTTGGTGTTAATAGCATGTGAGTATGTATGTGTGAACATTTCGTGAGCTAATTTTATTGTTTAAGTGGTTAATTTGAGAAAAGGACTAAATCACGTAAAAGGAAAAAGTTACATTCTATTGGATAAAGGTTTCTAATTGCCATGGCTTATTAAATAAGAGGTCCTTATGATATAATTAGACTATAGTTAGTGGAATTTGTCCTAAATGGCCAACCATTATGTGTTTTATTAATGTATTAATAAAGGTTACTTTTGTAATTGTAAAATTAAGTTTAATTAAACAAAACCAAAATAAAAGATGATTCCTTCATTCATTCATCTTTTCAACCGAAAATAGAAAGAAAACAAGGGATAGGAAGCTTTCATGCATTCGGAACTTTGATAGCTAGATTGAGGTATGTCCTTTGCTCAGTTTTTAATGATTTTAATGTTTTTATGATCGTTGCTTTGAGTACTAGCAAGCCCGTGCCTTAATTTTTGAATTGGTTGATGATTTTGGAAGTTTCCATTGATGAATTCATGTGTTTTATGATGTTTGATGTTGAATTAAGAAAGCTTGGTCTTAATATACATGTTCTGTAAAGTGATTTTGAGTAAAAATGCATATTAGGGTTTAAATTGAGAAAAATGTAAATTGAGGGGTTAAATTGCAAAATAAATAAAATTTTTGAGCTGTTAGAGGTCCCTAGGAAATTTAGCTAGCATGTAATTGAATTTAATTGTGTGAAATTTGTGTATTTTTGAAATAGGGAATAAATTGTAAGAAATGTGAAACTTTAGGGGTTAAAGTGCAAAAATTACCAAATATTTGCTTGTGGACTAAATTGAATGTGTTAATTAATAAAAGAGATAAATTTGATTGTATATAGATCAAGAAAAGAGGAAATCAGACTTAGATTGGGGAAAATACAAAGTACTCAACTAATCGACTAGTTTCGTCGTTTTTAGGTCCGAGGTAAGTTCGTACGTGATAAAAATTGTGACAATAATGTTTTAATGATTTAATATTGCATAAAGTGTATATATGTTGCTACGATTGTGTACGACGACAAATCCACTATGTTTGGCACGTAGTGTGCGTTTATAGATAGCTTCGGCTATATAAAGCACTTAGTGTGTGAATTGGAATAGCTTCGGTTATATGTGGAACTAAGTGTGTGATACCAAGATAGCTTCGGTTTAATGTGATGGCACTAAGTGTGCGATATTGTTAAGGCTTTGGCTAATCTTTATTGCACTAAGTGTGCAAGTTCATTAAATATTGAAAGACTTTGGGATGGTTAACGTATTAAACAAAGAGGTGAAAATGAGATAAATAAATACTGGAAGGTACAGGTACGTATGAAACCTATGTGATAGTTGATACTATGTTTATGAAGCTTGAGGGATTTTTAAGTACATGATAAATGGTCATGGATTAGAATTGAATGGTGATATGAAACTTACTAAGTATTTATTAATTGATGATTTGTATATTATGAATTGTTGAGTATTTTTAGTACGAACTTACTAAGCTATGAAGCTTACTGTGTGTGTTATTTGTTTATGTTTTATAGAGTAATAAATCTAACTTGGACTTGGGGATCGTTGGGAAACGTCATCACACTATCGATCATCTCGTTAGTACTATTGGAACTTTGTATATATAGTATATGGCATGTATAGGCTAGTGTCATTGTGGTATGTTTTGAGACTTAATTATAGCCATGAGATTTGACTTGTAAATGTTGGTGTGGATTTGGCCATTTAAGTTGGCTTAAGTTATGTGTTTGATAAATTATTTATGTGATGTATATAATGCCTTATATGTTGGTTTGTTTGGTAAGGCTATAAGGATGTTCTTTTAATTAGTTGAAAATAGGAGTATTAAGGTTGGAATAACGGTATGTTGTGACTTGATTATGGGACATTGAAATGGTAAGTCTTGTGGCATGAAATAGGTGATAAGATGATGATGAAATGCATTTATAAGTTATGCAAGTTGTGAAGATTTTAGTGTAATGATTTGGTATGTTTTGAATGTGATATTGAGTAGTTAAAATGGTTGATGATAGATGGTATGATATGTGTGTGAATTTATATTTTTTTAGGCTGCCTATAAGTATATGGAATGGTTTCAAATTGGTTCTATGTCTGCATGCGTGAAGGGTGACAAATTGGCTTTGCAAATGGCCTATCTTTTTGTCCACATGGGTAGAGACACGGGCATGTGTCTCAGTCATGTACGATACACGGTTATGTTAGACGGCCATGTGTCCCTTGGGGTACCTTTTCGAATTAAGGCATATACCCTACAGCTTTCACACAACCTGACATACGGGTGTGTCCTCAGCCATGTGGTGCAAGTCAGTATGTATGCCCTATTTTCACACGGCCTATGCCACGAGCGTGTTTGTTGGTCGTGTGAGGCACACGTCCTGTTTACACGGGTGTGTGACCTATGATTTCATGAAATTTTTTTCTAAATGTTCAGAAATTTTTATATGTGATCAGTTTAGTCCTGAACCACTCAAGCATGTTTTAAGGTCTCATAGACCTATTTAATGGACTTTGTGTATGTGAATGAGTGATATACGATATTGAATAATTGATAAATGTTATATTGTCTGGTAATTCCTTGTAATCCTATTCCGGTGACGGATACGGGTTAGGGGTGTTATATTTAATTGGTATCAAAGCTACGACTTAGTCAATTTTAGGACTATCGCAGCGTGTAAGAGTCTAGCTATACATGTCATGTAACACCCCGAACCCGAGACCGACACCGGAGTCGAACATGAGGTGTTAACAGACTTTAAACCCCTTATAAAAAAATATTTCTCAGACACTGCCAATCTGCGTACTAGTCGCTTTAAAAATCATATCTTGAGTTTCACAACTCGAAAATCAGTTTCGTAATTTTTCCCTGAAACTAGACTCATATGCCCATCTACATATTTTTTTCTAGAATTTTTGGTTGGGCCAATTAGTACAGTTTATTAGTCAAAGTCTCCCATGTTACAGGGATCGACTACACTGACCTTTGCCCATTACGACTTGGATATCTCCCTGTACACGGCTTCAACACTGATGCCGTTTGTTTCTATAGAAACTAGACTCAGAGAGGAATCTATACATATATGGCTTGACGCCTAATTGTCTCTGGTTAATTTATAATGAATTTCCAAAGTCGGAACAGGGAATCCAGAAACCGTTCTGGCCCTGTCTCACGAGAACCTGAATATCTCTTAACATACTGTCCGTATGATTGTTTCGTTACCTTCCTATGAAAATAGATTCATCAAGGTTCGTTTACATAATTTATCCTATGAAAATAGATTCATCAAGGTTCGTTTACATAATTTATTCACTATTTAATTCCATTCCTAATATTTTAGTGATTTTCCAAATCTACATCACTGCTGCTGTCAGCATCTGCCTTTAAGGTAGACTTTACCTATTTCATGGTTTCCATAATTCAACTAGCCCTTTTTGCATAAATAGCACAATTTATGATAGTGATTAACCATTCCCATGGCCAATCCTTATCAAGCATATCCACACCAAATGATTATAACATTATACTCAAACACATATAAGCCATTTTCGCATGGCTATCCAAAATTATACAAGTCCAAAGGGTCCACGACCCACAACAAACGGGTAGTCCTATACATGCCATTTCGAAGTTCAACCAAAATTGTACCAAAAGGGGGCTTTGATAGTGTGGGTGACTTTGACTTCAAGATCCCGAGTCCGATAGCTGGAGAACCAAATCTATAAAACAGAGGAGCAATGAAACGGAGTAAGCAATTTATGCTTAGTAAGTTTTGAGCAAGGAATTCCAGCACAACAAAAGTATAGCATTCATATAGCTAAACGGATAATTTCATATGCACAAATTTTCGATATAATACTTGCTTCACATTACCAACCCTTATGTACATACACAAAAGATCAACTTAGCCAAAGGCCGGTAGCTCGTTTATCAACTGAGCGAATACTTATTTGTAAGGGCTCAACTAAATTCAAGCACATACGAAACATACCTCAATGTTGGGATGTTTCTAGAGTATTAACTGAAATTTTTACAGCAAGATCATTCATTCCCAAATCACGTACCTTCAGAATTTAACCGGATATAGCTCCTCATTCAAATGCCTTCGGGACATAGCCCGGTTATAGTAACTCGCACAAATGCCTTCGGGACTTAACCCGGATTTCGTAACTCGCACAAATGCCTTCGGGCTTAGCCCGGAATTAGTATCTCGCACAAATGCCTTCGGGCTTAGCCCGGAATTAGTATCTCGCACAAATGCCTTCGGATCTTAGTCCGGATATGGTCACTTAGCACAAAGCCTTCGGGACTTAGCCCGGACATCATTCAAATAACCATGCACATTTAACAATAAATCATGGCACATTCGTATTTCATTTTCGTTAGCAAAACTCAAACACAAGACACTTATCATTCTTGTAATTTCGGCTCAATAGCCACACACAAAGAGCATGATTTTGATTTGCTTAAAACATGATCTAATCAAATCTTAATTTAAGCTCTCTTACTCAAGAACTTACCTCGGATGTTGTCGAACGATTCCGATGGCTATTCGACCACTTTTTCCTTCCCTTTATCGGATTTAGTTCCCCTTTGCTCTTGAGCTTAGCCTAGCTACATGCATGGCCGAACCTCTTCAACCTTTCTTCTTCCTTCCTCCTTAAAATTTTTGGCCAAGGATGAACCAAAGGATGAGCACTTTTTTTTTTGTTTTTCTTTCTAGTTTCGGCAAAATGGGGGGGGGGGGAGAAACAACCACACACTTTTTTTGTTTTCATCATATTCCCTTTCATTATTTAATTTCCATGCTCATTATTTTATTTTTTTCCACCCATGATGCACCAACCCAACATGTCTATGACATGTCTTGCCCATCACACTTGGTCTACCATGCTTGTCATGGCCGGCCACTACTAATAGGGGGGAAATTGACATGCAAGTCCCCCCTTTTTCAACATGCACTAATAGGCCCTTATGCTTTGACCTATCACATTTCAAAATTTTCTCGCATAAGTCCTATCGACTAAATTCACATGCAATCGACTAAATCGAAGCTTGAAATTTTCACACATTCATAATTACATATTCTAGACAATAAATATCACATTCAAACATTTTGGTGACTCGGTTTAGCGGTCCCGAAACCACTTCCCGACTAGGGTCAATTTTGGGCTGTCACAACTCTCCCCCACTTAAGAAATTTTCGTCCCCGAAAATCTTACCGGTAAATAGGTTTGGGTATCATTCTTTCATCGAGCTCTCGGTTTCCCAAGTAGCTTCCTCGATCCCGTGTTTGAGCCATAACACCTTAACTAACGGAACCCTTTTGTTCCACAACTCTTTCACTTCACGAGCTAGGATACGAATCGGTCCTTCTTCATAACTCAAGTCAGATTGAATTTCAACTTCTGAGGGATTAATTACATGTGATGGATCGGATCTATAACGTCGAAGCATCGAAACATGAAAGACATCGTGAATCTTTTCAAGTTCAAGGGGCAAAATCAATCTATACGCAACCGGACCAACTCGTTCGGAGATTTCGTACGGCCCAATGAATCTCGGGCTCAACTTTCCCTTACGGCCAAATCTGAGTACCTTCTTCCAAGGCGAAACTTTAAGAAACACTTTATCTCCCACCTGATATTCAATGTCCTTTCGTTTCAAATCCGCATACGATTTTTGACGATCTATGGCTGCTTTCAGACTTTCACGGATTACCTTTACTTTCTGTTCGGCATCCTTAATCAAATCAACTCCGAAAATTTTACTTTCACCGAGCTCGGTCCAAAACAATGGTGTACGGCATTTACGACCGTACAAAGCCTCGTAAGGTGCCATCTTAATACTTGATTGAAAACTATTGTTGTAAGCGAATTCAATCAAAGGTAAATACCGTTCCCATGAACTACTGAACTCGAGGATGCAACATCTCAACATATCCTCAAGTATCTGAATTATCCGCTCGGATTGACCACCGGTTTGGGGGTGAAAAGCAGTGCTAAAATGCAGCTTGGTACCCAAATCTTCTTGTAATTTCTTCCAAAACCGTAAGGTGAATCTCGGATCTCTATCCGACACGATAGAAATAGGTACCCCGTGTAATCTCACAATTTGAGAAACATACAATTCAGCTAGTTTATCCAATGAAAAATCTGTACGCACGGGGATAAAGTGAGCCGACTTAATCAGTCTATCAACAACAACCCAAATCGCATCCTTCTTACTTGCTGACAATGGCAGTCCGGACACAAAGTCCATTGTGACTCGATCCCATTTCCACTCGGGTATCATGATCGGCTGAAGTAATCCTGAAGGCACTTGATGTTCCGCTTTCACTTGTTGACATATTAAACATCTCGAAACAAAGTCGGAGATGTCTCGTTTCATACCATGCCACCAAAATTGACGTTTCAAATCGTTGTACATTTTCATACTCCCCGGGTGAATTGACATTCAGCTACAATGGGCTTCGTTCAGAATCATCGAAATGAGTTCCGAATTCCCTGGAACACACAAACGACTTCTGAACCTCAAACAATCGTCATCATCAATTTGAAACTCCGATTCCTTGTTCGGAACACACTCAGCCCGTTTTGCAACCAATTCATCATCAACTTTCTGAGCTTCACGAATTTGATGAATCAATAATGGTTTGGCTTTTAATTCAGCTACTAACACATTGTCGGGTAGAACAGACAAGTGCACATTCATCGCTCGTAAAGCAAACAATGATTTCCGGCTTAAGGCGTCCGCAACCACATTAGCCTTTCCCGGGTGGTAATCAATGACAAGCTCGTAATCTTTCAACAACTCAAGCCAACGTCTTTGTCGCAGATTCAAGTCTCGCTGAGTCATCAAATATTTGAGACTTTTGTGATCCGAAAATACATGGCACTTCTTACCAAACAAATAATGTCGCCATATTTTCAAAGCAAATACGATGGCAACTAGTTCGAGATCATGGGTCGGATAATTTCTCTCGTGTGGCTTCAATTGTCTCGACGCATAGGCCACAACTAGACCTTCTTGCATCAATACGCAACCCAACCCAAGTAGGGATGCGTCACTATAAATGACAAACTCTTTGCCTGATTCGGGTTGCACTAAAATTGGAGCTTCAGTCAAATGAGTTTTCAGTTGATCGAAACTTTTCTGACATTTCTCCGTCCATTCGAACTTAACATCCTTTTGAAGTAGCTTCGTCATTGGTGTGGCTATCATCGAGAAACCTTTGACAAATCGTCGGTAATAACCGGCGAGCCCCAAAAAGCTCCGAACCTCAGTAATATTTCTCGGAGGTTTCCAGTTAAGTATGGCTGAAATTTTATTCGGGTCAACTCGAATACCCGATGAGGATACTACATGACCCAAGAAGCTAACCTCTCTTAACCAGAACTCACACTTACTGAACTTAGCATATAACTACTTATCCCGCAAAATTTGCAACACCAGTCTCAGGTGCTCAGCATGTTCGGTCTCATCTCTTGAATAGACCAAGATGTCATCAATGAACACAACTACGAACCGATCCAAATATGGTCTGAAGATCCGATTCATCAAATCCATAAATACCGCAGGGGCATTAGTGAGCCCAAACGGCATCACTAAGAACTCGTAGTGACCATATCTCGTCCTGAAGGCAGTTTTGGGTATGTCCGATACTCGAATTCGCAACTGATAATAGCCCGATCTCAGATCTATTTTTGAGAACATTGAGGCTCCCTTTAGTTGGTCGAACAAATCATCGATACGCGGTAACGGATATTTGTTCTTTATCGTCACTTTATTCAGTTGACGATAGTCAATGCACAACCTCATGGTTCCGTCCTTCTTTTTCACGAACAATACTGGTGCACCCCAAGGTGAGAAACTTGGTCGAGCAAAACCTCTATCCGTCAATTCTTGCAACTGATCTTTCAACTCTTTTAACTCGGTTGGTGCCATACGATACGGAGCTATCGAAATCGGCGTAGTCCCAGGTACAAGCTCAATACCAAACTCTATCTCCCGAACAGGTGGTAAACCCGGTAATTCTTCAGGAAAAACATCCGGGTACTCACAAACCACCGGCACAGATTCGGGTTTCTTTTCTAATTCTTTGTCATCAAGTACATACGCAAGGTATGCTTCTCACCCTTTTCTTACATATTTCTGGGCCAACATTGCTGATATTACAGCTGGCATCACCTCCAAGTCCGTAGACTCAACTCGGATTACTTCATTATTTGCGCACCTCAAATCAATAGTCTTGCTTTTGCAATTCACAACCGCATCATGCGCGGTCAACCAATCCAAACCAAGAATAACATCAAATTCATCAAACGGCAAAAGCATCAAGTCCGCCAGAAAACAGGAACCTCGAATTTCTAGGGGACATTTCTTACACACTTTGTCGACAAGCACGTAACGACCCAAGGGATTTGACACCCGAATTACGAACTCAGTAGACTCAATAGGTAAAGTCTTACTGGATGCTAAGGTTTCACATATGTATGAATGAGTAGAACCGGGGTCAATCAAAGCAATTACATTAGTATCAAAGAGAGTAAAAGTACCGGTAATAACATCAGGCGAAGAAGCATCCTCGCGGGCACGTATAGCATAAGCTCTAGCAGGCGCACGAGCCTCGGATCCAGTCGTAGCATCTCTAGATCCTCTCTGACCACCACTAACATCGCCCGTATTTCCAGATGGTCTACCTCGAGCAGTGGTAGCACCCGGTTTCCCACTTTGATTTACATTCTGTTCAGACAACCTCGGGCAATCTTTAATGAAGTGGTCAACTGATCCGCACTTGTAACAGGAGCGGTCAGGGAATCTACAACTCCCCGAATGCCATTTACCGCAATATCGACATTTCGTTCTGTCTCCACGTTCATTCCCAACACTGGCGACCGAAGTGCCTCGTGTACCCACAGGGGGTCGATCACGATCTCGTCTAAAAAGGCCCGAAGTGCCTCTAGACCGGCCCACATCATCTCGAAATTTCTTCGATGCCTGTTGAAGAGACTTTCCCGAGGATCTTTTACGAAACTCTCCAGTTCCCACATCAACTTTTTGTTTTTCTTTTCTAAGCTCTTCGGCTTTACAAGCTCGCTCGACAAGTACTACAAACTCTCGTATTTCAAGAACGCCAACGAACATTTTTATATCTTCATTTAGCCCATCCTCGAAGCGTTTACACATAATAGCCTCGGACGAAACACATTCCCAAGTGTATTTGCTAAGTCTAACAAATTTTCGCTCGTAATCAGTAACCGACATGGAACCTTGCTTAAGCTCAAGAAATTCCTTCCGTTTTTTATCAACAAATCTTTGACTGATATACTTTTTCCGAAACTCAGTTTGGAAAAACTCCCAAGTTACTTGCTCTCGGGGCACAACAGAAGTCAGAGTACTCCACCAATAGTAGGCAGAATCACGTAGCAAGAAGATAGTACACTTTAGACATTCATCGGCTGTACAAGATAGCTCATCGAGTACCCGGATAGTGTTGTCCAACCAAAATTCAGCTTGCTCGGCATCGTCGCTATCCGTAGCTTTAAATTCAGTAGCCCCATGTTTTCGGATTCTGTCAACTGGGGGCTTATTTGACCTTATTTGGTCAGTTACCGGAGGTATTGTAGGTGCGGGGGTTGTATTAGTCGGGAAGGGAGGTTGTGGAACAGCCGTATTAGTTCGAATGTATTGGTTGAACCAATCATTCATCACGCTATAGAAAGCTTGTCTAGCTTCCTCATTCGGGTTACTAGCATTAGGTTGAGAGTCCGCCGGCGCTGTCCCTTGTGTGGGAGCAGGCGCTACACTCTCAATATCATCAGCTACCTCTCGGTCGGGATCGGGATCCATTACTATAAATAAACACATTTACAATTGTCTGAAATCACCACACTATCAAGTAATCACATAAAATGGCATGTATAGCTAGACCCAACGCATTACGGTAGTCCTAGAATCGACTAAACCGTAGCTTTGATACCAATCAAATGTAACACCCTGAACCCGAGACCGACACCGGAGTCGAACACGAGGTGTTAACAGACTTTAAACCCCTTATAAAAAAATATTTCTCAGACACTGCCAATCTGCGTACTAGTCGCTTTAAAAATCATATCTTGAGTTTCAAAACTCGAAAATCAGTTTCGTGATTTTTCCCTGAAACTAGACTCATATGCCCATCTACATATTTTTTTCTAGAATTTTTGGCTGGGCCAATTAGTACAGTTTATTAGTCAAAGTCTCCCATGTTACAGGGATCGACTACACTGACATTTGCGCATTACGACTTGGATATCTCCCTGTACAGGGCTTCAACACTGATTCCGTTTGTTTCTATAGAAACTAGACTCAGAGAGGAATCTATACATATATGGCTTGACTCCTAATTGTCTCTGGTTAATTTATAATGAATTTCCAAAGTCGGAACAGGGAATCCAGAAACCGTTCTGGCCCTGTCTCACGAGAACCTGAATATCTCTTAACATACTGTCCGTATGATTGTTTCGTTACCTTCCTATGAAAATAGATTCATCAAGGTTCGTTTACGTAATTTATTCACTATTTAATTCCATTCCTACTATTTTTAGTGATTTTCCAAATCTACATCACTGCTGCTGTCAGCATCTGCCTTTAAGGTAGACTTTACCTATTTCATGGTTTCCATGATTCAACTAGCCCTTTTTGCATAAATAGCACAATTTATGATAGTGATTAACCATTCCCATGGCCAATCCTTGTCAAGCATATCCACACCAAATGATTATAACATTATACTCAAACACATATAAGCCATTTTCGCATGGCTATCCAAAATTATACAAGTCCAAAGGGTCCACGACCCACAACAAACAGGTAGTCCTATACATGCCATTTCGAAGTTCAACCAAAATTGTACCAAAAGGGGGCTTTGATAGTGTGGGTGACTTTGACTTCAAGATCCCGAGTCCGATAGCTGGAGAACCAAATCTATAAAACAGAGGAGCAATGAAACGGAGTAAGCAATTTATGCTTAGTAAGTTTTGAGCAAGGAATTCCAGCACAACAAAAGTATAGCATTCATATAGCTAAACGGATAATTTCATATGCACAAATTTTCGATATCATACTTGCTTCACATTACCAACCCTTATGTACATACACAAAAGATCAACTTAGCCAAAGGCCGGTAGCTCGTTTATCAACTGAGCGAATACTTATTTGTAAGGGCTCAACTAAATTCAAGCACATACGAAACATACCTCAATGTTGGGATGTTTCTAGAGTATTAACTGAAATTTTTACAGCAAGATCATTCATTCCCAAATCACGTACCTTCGGAATTTAACCGGATATAGCTCCTCGTTCAAATGCCTTCGGGACATAGCCCGGTTATAGTAACTCGCACAAATGCCTTCGGGACTTAACCCGGATTTAGTAACTCGCACAAATTCCTTCGGGCTTAGCCCAGAATTAGTATCTTGCACAAATGCCTTCGGGCTTAGCCCGGAATTAGTATCTCGCACAAATGCCTTCGGATCTTAGTCCGGATATGGTCACTTAGCACAAAGCCTTCGGGACTTAGCCCGGACATCATTCAAATAACCATGCACATTTAACAATAAATCATGGCACATTCGTATTTCATTTTCGTTAGCAAAACTCAAACACAAGACACTTATCATTCTTGTAATTTCGGCTCAATAGCCACACACAAAGAGCATGATTTTGATTTGCTTAAAACATGATCTAATCAAATCTTAATTTAAGCTCTCTTACTCAAGAACTTACCTCGGATGTTGTCGAACGATTCCGATGGCTATTCGACCACTTTTTCCTTCCCTTTATCGGATTTAGTTCCCCTTTGCTCTTGAGCTTAGCCTAGCTACATGCATGGCCGAACCTCTTCAACCTTTCTTCTTCCTTCCTCCTTAAAATTTTTGGCCAAGGATGAACCAAAGGATGAGCACTTTTTTTTTGTTTTTCTTTCTAGTTTCGGCAAAATGGGGGGGGGGAGAAACAACCACACACTTTTTTTGTTTTCATCATATTCCCTTTCATTATTTAATTTCCATGCTCATTATTTTATTTTTTTCCACCCATGATGCACCAACCCAACATGTCTATGACATGTCTTGCCCATCACACTTGGTCTACCATGCTTGTCATGGCCGGCCACTACTAATAGGGGGGAAATTGACATGCAAGTCCCCCCTTTTTCAACATGCACTAATAGGCCCTTATGCTTTGACCTATCACATTTCAAAATTTTCTCGCATAAGTCCTATCGACTAAATTCACATGCAATCGACTAAATCGAAGCTTGAAATTTTCACACATTCATAATTACATATTCTAGACAATAAATATCACATTCAAACATTTTGGTGACTCGGTTTAGCGGTCCCGAAACCACTTCCCGACTAGGGTCAATTTTGGGCTATCACATGTCATATATATAAACTGCGATTATTTCATGATTCTTGACAGTTGAAATGTGTTTTTATATAGCAAATGGATCTCGAAAGAGCCATAGCTGACAACGTCAAAAGTAATGCACCCGCTCCCGCTTAAGGGGCAGTGCAGCTTGATTCTAGACCTATGACTAGTAGTCATGAGGGAGAGGCAAAGCAAGTCTTCTTTAAAATGAGGAGTAAGTAGTTCATAGAATTCGTTCGAACGAATCCAGCTGCTCAACAGCCTCCACCCCCATATGTTCCTCAACATGTTCCAGTTGTGCCGCAAGTGATAGATCCAATTCGATTGAGTAAGCCACCTGTTGATAAGATTCGAAAACACAGGGCTGAGGAGTTTCAGTTGATCATGATGCTGAGAAAGCTGAGTTTTGGCTTGAGAATATGATTAGAGTATTTGAGGAATTGTGCTGTACTCCTGGAGAATGTATTAAATGTGTAGTATCTTTGCTTAGAGATAATGCATATCATTGGTGGAAATCATTGACATCAGTGGTTCTTAGAGAATGGGTTACCTGGGAATTCTTTCAGACTGAGTTCCGGAAAAAGTACATAAGTCAACGATTTCTCGATTAGAAACATAAAGAGTTTCGAGAGTTGAAGCAGGGTCGAATGACTGTGACAGAATATGAAAGAGAATTTTGTACATTTGAGCAAGTATGCTCGGGAATATGTTTCCACTGAAGAGATCATGTGTAAACGATTTGTTAATGGGTTGAATAAAGATATAAAGCTATTAGTTGGGATACTTGAATTGAAAGAATTTGTAGCACTGGTTGACAGGGCTTGTCAAGCCGAAGATCTTAGCAAAGAAAAGAGAAAGGTTGATTCAAAGGCAAGAGATTTGAGGAAGAGATTGATGAGTAAATCTTATCATTCTTCGTCGAAAAAATCTAGAGACTATTTTAAGCAATTGGTAGGTTTAGTTGGATATTAGAATAGAGATCATGGAAAGCAATACACTAACCCTAAAGCTCAAGTCACATCGATATCGACTGTTGGTAATGTAAAAGATGTTAAACCCGAGTGTTAATAGCGTGGAAGAAGACAGTTTGGAGATTGTTGGGTGAAATATAATAATAGAACCACTTACAGTTGTGGTTTAAGAGATCACTTTATTAAAAATTGCCCTGGGCTAGATGAAAAAGATAATGCTCAGAACACGAGGCCAAGTAATACTACAATTAGAGGGAGACAATCTCGTAATGTTGGAAATGTGAGTGGTGGTAGAGGTGCGACACGAGAAACTACTATGAGATGTGATGCTAGAGCACCTGTACGAGCCTACAGTATTCACGCTCACGAAGAAGCGTCATCTCCAGATGTTATCACCGGTACTTTTACTCTCTATGATACTAAAGTTATTGCATTGATAGATCCAAGGTCAAACCATTCATATGTATGTGTAAATTTAACATCTAGTAAGACTTTGCCTGTAGAGTCTACTGAATTTGTAATTAGAGTATCGAACCCCTTAGGCAAGTGTGTGTTGGTTGATAAAGTGTGCAAGAACTGTCTATTGATGATTCGTGATAATTGCTTTCTGGCTGATTTGATGTTGATTCCATTTGATGAGTTTGATATAATCCTGGGTATGGATTGGTTAATGCTGCATAATGCTGTTGTGAATTGCAAATGAAAAATGATAGATTTGAAATGTCAAAATAATGAGATTATTCGAATTGAGTCAGATGATTTGAATGGTTTGCCAGCAGTGATTTCATCGATTTTAGCTTAGAAATATGTGAGAAAAGGTTGTGAAGTTTACTTGGCTTATGTCCTTAATACGAAAATTACTACAAAGAAGATTGAATCAGAGTCAGTTGTGTGTGAGTATCTAGATGTGTTTCCTGAAGAGTTACCAGGTTTGCCACCGATACAAGAGGTTGAGTTTGGTATTGAGTTAATGCCGGGTACAATATCGATATCGATAGCTTTGTACAGAATGGCACCGACAGAGTTAAAAAAATTAAAAGCTCAATTGCAAGAATTAATTGATAGAGGATTAGCACGATCGAGTTTCTCACATTGGGGTGCTCCTGTGTTGTTTGTGAAAAAGAAAGATAGCACGATGAAAATGTGTATAGACCACCGACAGCTTAACAAAGTGAAGATCAAGAATAAATACCCTCTACCACGAATTGACGATCTGTTTGACCAATTGAAAGGGGCTACAGTGTTTTCAAAGATAGATTTGAGATCGGGTTATTATCAGTTGTGAGTTAAAGACTCCAATGTGCCAAAGACTGCATTTAGAACGAGGTATGGTCACTACGAATTTCTAGTTATGCCTTTTGGACTAACAAATGTACCTTCTGTTTTGATGGACTTAATGAACTGGATCTTCAGACTGTACCTAGATCGATTTGTTGTTGTGTTCATAGATGACATTTTGATTTATTCACGAGATGAAACCAAGCATGACGAGTATTTGAGAATTGTATTGCAGACTCTGCGTAATAAGCAATTATATGCAAAGTTTAGTAAATGTGAATTTTGGTTGTGCGAGGTTGGTTTTCTGGGGCATATTGTATCAGCATCGGGATTCGAGTCGATCCGAGCAAGATTTCTTCAATAATGGATTAGAAACCTCTGAGAAATGTATCTAAATTTTGCAGTTTTCTAGGAATAGCTGGCCTTATCGATGGTTTGTAAAAGGCTTTTCAATGATTGCGACTCCGTTGATGAGATTGCTTCAAAAATAGGTGAAGTTCCAATGGTCTGAAAAATATTAGAAAAGTTTTGATCAACTGAAAGTTATTTTGACTGAAGCTCCAGTGTTAGTACAGCCAGAATCGAATAAAGAATTTTTTATCTATAGTGATGCATCGTTGAATGGTCTGGGTTGTGTTTTGATGCAGGAAGGCAAAGTCATAGCTTATGCCTCGAGACAGTTGAAGCTGCATGAAAAGAATTACTTGACGTACAATTTAGAGTTAGCAGCCATTGTGTTTGCGTTAAAGATTTGGCGTCATTATCTATTTGGTGAGAAATGTCATGTTTATTCAGATCACCAGAGTTTAAAATATTTGATGGCTCAAAGATTTGAATTTGCGACAGCAGAGATGGCTAGAATTGCTAAAAGATTATGAGTTAGTTATTGACTATCATCCAGGAAAAACAAATGTTGTTGCTGATGCTTTCAGCCAGAAATTTTTATTTACTCTACGTGCAATGAATACTCAGTTGGCTTTATCTGGTGACGGCTCAATTGTAGCTGAGCTGAAAGCGAGACCGTTGTTTTTACAGCAGATTTGTAAAGCTCAAAAAGTTTATAATGAAATGTTAGCAAAATGAGCTCAATGTGATTCGAACCTTGATTTAGAGTTTCAAGTTGATTCCGATTATTGTTTAAAATTTAAAGGCTGAATATGTGTTCCAAGAAATTTAGAATTGATTCAGGTGATTTTCAACAAAGCACATAGTAGTAGTTTATCTGTTCATCTAGGAAGCACGAAAATGTATAATGACTTGAAACAGCTCTATTGGTGGCATGGTATGAAACGTGATATTTCAATTTTTTTTCTAAATGTTTAATTTGTCAGCAAGTTAAAGCTGAGCATCAGGTACCATCTGGTTTATTACAGCCGATTATGATTTCTGAGTGGAAATGGGATAGAGTAACTATGGATTTTGTTTCAGATTTGCCCATATCTTCGAGAAAGAAAGATGCAATCTGGGTTGTTGTTGATCGATTGATGAAATCAGCTCATTTCATTCCGGTACGAATGAACTATTCGCTTGAAAAGTTAACTGAGTTGTATATCTCTGAGGTTGTGAGATTACACGAAGTACCTATTTCTATTGTTTCATATAGAGATCCGAGGTTCACATCGAGGTTCTGGAAGAAACTGTAAGATGCACTGGGTAAAAAATTACATTTTAGTACCGCATTTCACCCACAGATGGATGGTCAATCCAAGTGAGTTATACAGATACTCGAAGATATGTTATGTTGTTGCATTCTTGAGTTCGAAGGTACATGGGAAAAGTATTTGTCGTTGATTGAATTTGCGTTTAACAATAGTTTTCAATCGAGTATTTAAATGGCACTATACAAGATTTATACAGTCGGAAGTGTCGAACACCGTTGTACTGGACTAAGCTAAGTGAGAATAAGATTTACGGGGTTGATATGATCAAAGAGACTGAATAGAAAGTGAAAGTAATTCTTGATAGTCTGAAAGCAACTTCAAATCATCAGAAATTGTATGTGGATTTAAAAAGAAAAGTTATTGAGTTTCATATCAGAGATAAAGTATTTTTCAAAGTATCTCCACAAAAAAAAATATATTGATTTGGTCGTAAAGGCAAATTGAGTCCGCGATTCATCGGACAATACGAGATTATCGAGCAAGCCAATCCAGTGGCTTATCGACTAGCATTGCTGTCTGAGTTATAAAAGATTCATAATGTATTTTATGTATCGACGCATCGTCGATACAGATCTGATTCCTCGCATGTTATTTCCCTGACAGAAGTTGAGATTCAGTCAGATTTATCGTATAGTGAAGAACCGATCCGAATTCTAGGTCGTGAGATCAAAGAGCTGAGAAATAAAAGAATAGCGTTAGTGAAAGTATTATGGCATCAACACGGGGTTGAAGAAGCTACGTGGGAATCCGAAGATGCTATTAGAAAGAAATATCCAAACCTATTCGCTGATAAGATTTTCGGGGACGAAAATCCCTAAGGAGGGAGAGTTGTAATAGCCTGGTTTTAGTTAAATCAGAATAGTGGTTTTAGGACCACAAATCCGAGGTTGGAAAATTATTTTAATATCATTTTTGGTGTTAATAGCATGTGAGAGTATGTATGTGTGAAAATTTTGTGAGCTAATTTTATCGTTTAAGTGGTTAATTTGAGAAAAAGGACTAAACCGCGTAAAATGCAAAAGTTGCATTCTATTTGAAAAAGGCGTCTAATTGCCAAGGTTTATTAAATGAGAGGTCCTTATGATGGAATTACACCATGATTAGTGGAATTTGTCATAAATGACCAACCATTATGTGTTTTATTAATGTATTAATAAAGGTTGCTTTTGCAATTGTAAAATTAAGCTTAATTAAACAAAACCAAAATAAAAGAAGATTCATTCATCATCTTTTCAACAGAAAATAGAAAAAAAACAACAGATAGGAAGCTTTCATGCATTCGACGCTTTGATAGCTAGATTGGGGTATGTTCTTTGCTCGGTTTTTGATAATTTTTATGTTTTTTGTGATTGTTGCTTTGAGTACTAGCTAGCCTATGCCTTAATTTTTGAATTGGTTGATGATTTTGGAAGTTTTCATTGATGAATTCATGTGCTTTATGGTGTTTGATGGTGAATTATGAAAGATTGGTGCTTAATATACATGTTTTGTAAAGTGATTTTGAGTAAAAATGCATATTAGGGTTTAAATTGAGAAAAGTGTAAATTGAGGCGTTAAATTATGAAATAAATGAAAGTTTTGGGCTGCTAGGGATTCTTAGGAAATTCAGCTAGCATGTAATTGAATTTAATTGTGTGAATTTTGTGTATTTTTGAAATGGGGATTAAATTGTAAGAAATGTGAAACTTTAAGGGCTAAAGTGTAAAAATGCCCAAATATGTATTTGTGGACTAAATTGAATGTGTTGATGAATAAAAGAGATAAATTTTATTGTATATAGATCAAGAAAAGAGGAAACTGAACTTAGATCGAGGCAAAGATAAAGTACTCGACTAATCGACTAATTTCGTCATTTTTAGGTCCGAGGTAAGTTCGTACGTGATAAACATTAATACAATTATGTTTTAATGCTTTAATATTGCATTAGTGTATATATACGACTACGATTGCGTACGATGACAAATCTACTATGTTTGGCACTTATTGTGCGTTTCGAGATAGCTTTGGCTATATAAAGCACTTAGTGTGTGAATTGGAATAGCTTCGGTTATATGTGGCACTAAGTGTGCGAAATCGAGATAGCTTCAATTTAATGTAATGGCACTAAGTGTGCGATATCGTTAAGGCTTTGGCTAATCTTTATTACACTAAGTGTGCAAGTTCATTGAATATTGAAAGACTTCGGGATGGTTAACGTATTGAACAAAGAGGTGAAAATGAGATAAATAAATACTGGAAGGTACAAGTACGTACGAAAACTATGTGATAGTTGATACTATGTGTATGAAGCTTGAGGGATTTGTAAGTACATGATAAATGGTCATGGATTAAAATTGAATGGTGATATGAGACTTACTAAGTATTTGTTAATTGATAATTTGTATATTATGAACTATTGAGTATTTTTAGTCCAAACTTACTAAGCTATGAAGCTTACTGTGTGTGTTATTTGTTTATGTTTTATAGAGTATCAAAGCTAACTCGGACTCAAGGATTGTCGAGAAATGTCAGCACACTATCGATAATCTCGTTGGTACTATTGGAACTTTGTATATATAGCATATAACATGTATAGGCTAGTGTCATTGTGGTATCTTTTCAGACTTGATTTTAACCATGAGATTTGAGTTGTAAATGTTGGTGTGGATTTGGCCATTTAAGTTGGCTTAAGTTATGTGTTTGATAAGTTATTTATGTGATGTATATAATGCCTTATATGTTGATTTGTTTGGTATGGCTATAAGGATGTTCTTTTAATTAGTTGTAAATGGGAGTATTAAGGTTGGAATAATGGTATGCTGTGACTTGATTATGGTAAGTCTTGTGGCATGAAATAGGTGATAAAATGATGATGAAATGCATTTAGAAGTTATGCAAGTTGTGATGATTTTAGCACAATGGTTTGGTATGTTTTCAATGTGGAATTCAGTAGTTAAAATGGTTGATGATGGATGGTATGATATGTGTGTGAATTGATATGTTTTGGGCTGCCTATAAGTGAATCGAAATGGTTTCAAATTGGTTGCTATGTGTGCATGAGTGAAGGGTCGCAAATTGGCTTTGCAAATGGCCTATTTTTTTGTCCACACAGGCAGAGACACAGGCGTGTGTCTCAGCCATGTGCGATACACGAGTTTGTTACTCTACCGTGTGTCCCTTAGGGTACCCTTTCGAATTAAGGCAATATACCCTATAGTTTTCACACAGCCTGACACAAGTGCGTGTCCTAGACCGCGTGGTGCAAGCCAATATGTATCCCCTGTTTTCACACGGCCTACGCCACAGGCGTGTCTGGTGGTCGTGTAAGGTGCACAGCCTGTTCACACGGGCATGTGACCAATGATTTCATGAAATTTTCCTAAATGTTTGGAAATTTTTATATGTGATCAGTTTTGTCCCGAACCACTCTTAAGCATGTTTTAAGGTCTCGTAGACCTATTAAATGATTGATAAATGTTATATTGTCTGGTAATGCCTCATAATCCTATTCCAGAGACGAATACAGGTTATGGGTGTTACAAACAGTACATCAGGTAGGACCCAAGTAGAATAGATCTTGAATCCGTTTATGAATTTATTCATTTGTGATGTTTATAGTGTGGCATACGTAAATCCTGAGTGGATGATAGACTATGTACATGTGAGTCGTATACTTTAATATAAGTAAAAGCCTGAGTTCAAATTGATAAGGAACCAAAAGCTGGTGCGTTGGGTATACAACTTCTGTAGTGTGTAGCATCATTCACAATAGTGGAATTCATATCCCAAGATATGGGTAAATGATATCCTCTCATTGGCATTAAATGATAGATGAAAAGTAAACTTTGTGATGAATGACTAAATTATTATTTGATAGTAATTGACTTTTTATGAAAGAAGATGTAATGGTTACCATAGAATAAAATAAGATCATATTAGGAGAATAGATTTATCTGAATAGATCAAACATATCCTATGAGGGTAACACACTTATGACAAGGTCATTGGACGAGCACTAATTGAGTAGCTTTCGTAATGGTATGTTATTAGGAAGAGCTTAGTCACAATACTATAGTAGAATGACTTCATGACTAAATGAATTTATAATTAATAGGCAAAAAGTTGGAACTTAATTATAAATTATTTGAGTCCTAATCACATATGTCCAATCGATCCCTCCACTAGCTCATTGAAACCAGAATTGGATAGAATGATAAAGTTCAAAAATAGGTTTACATTTAGAAATGAATGTGGCTTCTCACTTAATATATAAATGACTTAAGAATTAATTTAAAATTTTCAAATTATTATTTAATTAAATAATTGAAGTTCGAAAATGGAATAAAATTAATTGGTCATTACGAAATCCATTGAATGTAGAAATTAAATATATTTTCTCGTAGATTCAATTACTATAAAGTTGTCATAATTTTAACGGAATTAGAATTCGGTTGAAAAAATTATTTAATTTAATAGATAATGTCTATTTTGATAAATAGAAAAACTTGTACTCGGTTGGATTAATTATAAAGCGCTGGGTTAAAAGTCCAGAAAGTACATATAGTTGGACCTAATACAGGAAAGGCCCGAATCTCCATCATAATACATATGAGGGGAAACACATCCTATTAGTCCCTCTCTCTTCTAGTTCAACTAGGGGATTGTTTTTCTATTAAATAGGCATTAAATGCATTCTACTAATTCAAACTAAGGTTTTACATCCTTTCCCTATAAATAGATGGCATCAATATGGCTAAAAACATAAGAAATTATATACAACTTTGAGATATTGTTAGTCTTGCCGAAAATAGTGAGAATTTATTTCTAAGTATAAATTTTATTTTTTTGGAAATAATAATTCTACTAGTGTCTATTGAGAGAGATTTACTTTCCTACTGAAAGAAAGAATATTATTTTTGGTTTTGTGTTTTATTCAAAATTGTTCGAGCCCACACTCGAAACAATTCATGGTACAAGAATAGTGAAGAATATTGTTCGGTTGAAAGTTGGGAATGTCCATGATTCGTCTAGCCTAAAATAAAGATACTATTTCAAAAAATAGATTCTTGCCATAAATATCACAAATTGGTTTTGTCACACCCAGTTTTCATGAAGGTCCGAAAATTAAGGATGATTTGGGAGTTAATTGAAAGAGATAGTAAGTTCGGCAGACTATATTGAAAAATCTAGAAATTTTAGTGGCTAAATGGTGAATGGTTGAGGTCTCAACCTTAGTTTAGTTAAGTTAGAACCGCATGGTTTCTTAGTGGGAAACAAAATGATTAGAGATGGATGACTTATTTTGGTTTTTGTTGACCATGCATGAAAGGGGTCATATATATTTATGATGAGGATTATTCTGTAGGTAGAATTATTCTCTTTTCTATTTTATTTTATTCGCTTCTGCATCATCTTCTTTAGTTGCTTTGAAGAAGAGAAAGTTGTGGAAAGCTCTACATAGGGTAGTGATTGGGAGGTTTGAGTTTGGAAAGTAGAGAATCCGTTGAGCTGGTAAGCTTCTTAATTTCTCTGGATTCATGAATTTGAGAAAAAGAGAAGTAACAATTTTTTAAATCTTTGAAAAAGCTTCTGCATAATACTGGATATTGGGTTTTTAAAATTTGAATACTTTCAATTTAATTGGTGTTTGGGTTGTCATGCTTAGCTTCAATTTGAAAAATGTAAGCTAGCAAGGATGAAGGATAGCGAGTGAGCTTCTATACTTAATTGTTTTAAGTGTTATGGTTTATTATAGTTGCTGTGATGCTTGTATGTTCTGCACTAATTCTAGTTTGAGTCATTGGGTTATACATACGAATGGCTATGAAATTATATGATTGCTTGCAAGTATGTTCTCTAAATGCATGATTTGGTTGTGTATTGATATGTGGCATACTCCATGTTTTAATAGTGAGTGTAATGTTATGTGTGAAATATATGTTTATAAAATGAAAAGTATGAAAGGAGTTACTTTGGCAGGTTAGTTGAAGATAGGAAAATAGGAGTAATGGAGGAATGAATGGATTTAAAAGGGATTTAAAGAGGTTTGGATGGATAATTAATCTACCGACTCTACGAACCCGCGTCATGAAAACAGTTTACTTGCTGTAAGGAGCGATACCATGAAAATGGTTATCTACTAGCTTTACGAAGCAACACCATGAAATGGTTATCTACTAGCTCTAAAAAGTGACACCTCGAAAGACGTTCACTGACTATTCAGATTTGAAAGTCATGGTGAGCCATGGCATGATCTAGTGGAGTGCAGGTAAGCCTTATGGAAAAATAAAGTCCACCATGACAGTAAACAGGAAAGCCCGTCGGGGCATATATGTGGAAATTATTATATGACTCACATGATGAAGTTAGTTACAACAATTATGATGTATATAAATGTGGGCAAGTGTACTAAAAGGAGTTTCTGCCAAGATGCGAAGGTAGGAGGAATATGTGAAAGCGCATTGTGCATGGATATGTGTGGAAAAAAGGGTATTTATTCAGAGTATTTGCGAAGAATTATCTACCATTAAGATTCCACTAGAAGTAACGAAAAAGCCAACAGTAGTTATGAAAAAGTGATACAGTTCTTCAAAAGTTAATTCTAAGTATTTATTGGTGAAAGGGACGCTAGAAAAGGGAAGTCCGGCAAGGACTATCTTAAGTAGAATATCTACCAAAGGATATCTTAAGTGGACTGTTAGCCACGGACTATCTTAGGTGGAATGTCCACAAGGGATTAACAAAGGAAGAGTGTAACGTCCTCTACCTAACCCAATCAACCAGATCCGAGTTTTGGGTGTTACACCCTAAAAAAATGTAACCTAGACCCTTCTATCTGCCTATGTATTAGGCGAGTAATGACTTAATAAAATTTTCTACTTTTGTTTGTGGCATTACTTTGTGTATTCTTAACATGAATATCTTTACATACATTGTTCTTTTACATTCTAAATAATACAACTATTATTTCTGCCTTATTTTTATAACTATACAAAGTATTACATCTTATGCACAGACTTAAATTTCACCATGAGGCTTCTCGTATAAACCCGTATATTTCATTACTTCTAACTATTTGCATGACTCTCTTAGTTTTTGCCTTGGCATGGATCACAACTCCGCCATAATTTTTCTCTTCTTTATATGCATATCAGCACATACTGCTACTCCAATGGCATAGCCTTGGCATTATGTCTCGTCTCCCATTTTTCTAACATATCTTACAATCAGAGGCATCCATAATAAGTTCACAAGAACTTAGTGAGGCATTATCATCCATTCATTCGTCATTTCAAATTGACTATAAACATTGTACTTTACTCTATGGAACTAGATAGATACTCATCAAACTCTGCAAAAACATGTATTAAACCTTTACATACCTTGCACTCATTCATATTTTATAAACATTCTTACCTTAGTCGAAATTGTTCGACTTACTTGTGATCCTAAACTCCTGACATACTTCCATATCACCTTCATTCTGTGAACAGGGTAGACTTCGTCCATTTCTCAGCATAGAACTTTCCTTGCCATTCTTTCATTAAGAGTTCGCTCAATTGGCATTGCCTTCATCACCACGAAGGCCAATTCTATAGACTGCGCCATAAAGGTATACTTTTCCATTTTCGTAAATAACCATAGAAGTATTTCTTGCACAATAGATAGATAGACAAAAAGGTATCCATATAATATCAGATAGCCATGAAAGTGTCTTCATATAATAGAATTCGCCATAAAGGGGCATTTAACAGAATCAACCACAATGTCTCTCATATAATAAAATCAATCACAAAGGTATCCGCTTTAACATACTTCACCACGAAGGTGTATTCACAGAGTTGGCCACTAAGGCTCCATATAATAGATACCACTGTAAAGGCTCACATATCAAAGAGAACAGACACAAAGGCTTCCACTTATCAAAGAATAGCCACAAATGCTTCCACATTTTGATCAATGGCATTTTCGATAATAAGGATTTGCCTAAACTCAACGTGTTGAGGTTTGCCCCTCATCTCTTGGTACTTATCCAACCATCTTTTTCATCTTTTCACCACATAATGTCAGAGTTCCAAACTAGGTCTTAAAATATGTGGTCTTTATATCCCCATATGATGTCATAGTCCCAGGTTAGGTCTTACACTATATGGTCTTCTTGCCACGACCATGGTCTTTCCTTATCAGATTTCATGTTTACCATCCCAATGGACTCACACGCAAGTAGACTCGAAGTGCAGACTCATGCTTGATTGACTCATGGAAACAAAGTCACATACTTATGCATTTATTTTCAAACATGCAACTTCGACTTCTTATGTAGAGACAATCGTGCTTCAGGCACACTCATGCATGCACTTGCATATCTTTTTCCATGCTTTCATTACATACATTCCTTTTTATAACAGATGAGTAGCATCATGCAATGCCGCATGCACTAACATCAATCATTCATCTTTCTTGTAGTATAGAACTGTCACTATAAAAGAAATCAACATACAAACATGCAAACATATGTGTGATACATGCAAGAGTCTATGTAGAGTTTCATGAGACTCCAGCATGTTTTCAGGCGTGTTTATGCATATACATGCTTATCAACAGAATAGAAACTTATCATTTAACTCATACTTTCTTGCATATTCATCATATTCATACTTTCTTTTCATAATATAGGCACATTGTCATTTAGGCTACAAGCCATACGTGTAAGCTTATCATATACACATATTCACAAATCAGCATATCACACAGAAGAAATAAGTATATAAACATACATACAATAGACAAAAAAAGTTCATAGGGTACTCATAGGACCCTTATGACATCCTCACCTTTTCCTCACATAATCCTCACCCATTGCAGCTTCAAATATCATACCTGGGCTTCCTTCAAGTAGATCAACAACCCTTAAACATTAAACCACAGAAACTCATTAATATATTTCCATCTAGTACATTTATTTTCTCACTTGAACACCAGAATTATATAACAAAGCTTTACCATTTTCATTACTAAGCTTAAATAGATCTGCTCTCAAGGCAGCTTAGCATGCAAGGTCAGGAAACTTACCTTATAAGGGGCATCTTAGAACTGATCCTCTCATTCTTGGCTTATCCTAAAGGGTGAGAGGATTTTTCCCCCTCAGTTCACCTTGGAGAATACTTCATGGGGAATAATAAACAATCCCCAACACTTACACAATCATCTTGATATCTTCCATTGATCCAGTGAATGTTCAACACGTGTACTAATCCATGTGATCACCAATTAGATACACGACAGCTATAAAGAAACACGTACCGGCATACAGACACTTACATTGCTAATGCATGGGGTCTCATCCCATCCTTTGTTAGGGCATAGTTGATTGTTTGACCAATCACATGTTGGCGCATCACGCCTTCTTGGTGGTGGCTTGCATTAGGTTTTTTTATATACTATGTGCCCACATATACATTGAAATCCTTGGTGGGGCAGATAACATTTTATTCCTATAGACTGCAGGGCTCGTCATTCATCAGGCCTTATACTTAACCTAGAAAAGCTTTTCTATCTTCCCTTGGTTCTACTCTCCCGAGGAAATAGATAAGATACCTTTCTTGTCTTAGATGCTTTGACTATTTCAGAGAGTACACTCTCGAGCCACACATGTATACAATAGGATTACTAGTCCAGGCTAAATCCTTTTTATGACATATGCTCTAAGGAGGTTGATCTGGATTACCCATCCAGGCTAAATCCAATCCATAACATATGCTCGAGGGGACTTATATTAGGATAACCCGTCCGGGCTAAATCCTTTCATAAATGAGGTCAATAGGATTACTTTTCTGAGCTAAATCCTATCAGCAACAAACGCAAAACCTCATTCATTTTGGGGAATCACATATCCATCGATTTTCATTTATTCAAAGGAGATTTAACATTTTCAAGCATTTCTCGGCATGTGATTATTTCATACATCCATAATCTTCATATAATTCAAGTAAACACATTCCACATTCATTTCAAGCATAAAAGTAACATTTTTATCATTTATCATTTATCATTGATCAGGCTTTTTCGGTTATGTTTTCAATGTCATATAGATATATGATATTTATATAAATTACATACACAAAATCTAATTCAAGCATATAAATATACAATTTAGTTACACAAACTTACCTCGACAATGTTCGTGTATGTAAAATCTACTAATCCGACATTTTCCTCTTTCCTCATACTAGCTCCAAATTTCGTCTATCCGGATCTATAGGAGTAAATTTTACATCCATTTATCACATTTCATATTCAAGTGGACTCAATTTAAAACCTAGGCAAAATTACCATTTTGCACCTAACTTTTCCATAAATTCCCATTTCGTCCCTATGCTCGGAAAATGAAACTTGTGCAATTTACCCCCTATTCCAAGCCTAACCAAAATCCCATTACAAAATTTATAGCACATGTATTCATAAAAATTCAGCATTTTTCTTCAAATTCACAATTTTACATTTTAGACCCTAAATCATGTTTTTATCAAAAATCACTTTGTAAAAGTTGTTTACCAATCAACAACCTTTAATTTTCTACCATAAATTTCTAATTTTCAGCATATTCCTCCATAACCCAAATTTCATAACTTGATAACTTTTCAAATAAATCCCCCAAATAAATAAATTAGGCTATCCCGGTTTCAAAAATATCAAAATTACTAAAAGCGGGACAAGGAAACTTACCCAATTTGTCCAAGAAAGTTTCTTCTCTCTCTTAGGGATTCCATGGAATTTTTTGGGGAAGAAGATGATAAAAACGATTTTTATTTCTATTTAATTAATTTATCATCTTTAATAATTTTTTATTTTCAATTTAGTCCTTAGCCTTTTTTCTAATTTTTCATGGATGAATCATCCAAAACTATCTACTAACTTTTATTAATGGTCTAATTACCATATAAGGACCTCAAGTTTTGAATTCCATAACTATTTAATCCTTATAGCTACTAGAATTCAACTTTTGTATTTTATGCGATTTAGACCTTCTCGTAATTAAGCACATAATCGGTAAAATTTTTCTTATCAAAATTTTCACATGACATGTCTATCATATTACGGACCATGAAATAAAATAAAAATAAATTTTATTTTTGGCTTGGATTTGTGGTCCCGAAACCAATGTTCTGATTTCACCGAAATTGGGCTGCTACAGAAAGTATAGAGTTTAAGAAAATGTTTGATTTGTATTAAAGATGAATATGAATCCACAATTTTGATTGTCTTCCACATATTACATTTCTCGAGATAAAAAAAACAACTTGAAAGTAAATCTAAAACCTAAAAAGGAAGAAAAGCTAAACTAAAATTAAAAGTAGAATTCTAAACTAGGTAATTGGTGTTAATAACATGTGACAAAGGAGCCTATTTATAGATTTCGGGTGGTTTTCACCTTTAACCTTAGGTTAGCTGACATTCCCGAGCTTAAGTTTGATTGTGCAAACCAAAACGCCCCCTAACTCATGTTAGTTTAGGTCCAGAGTCGATGTCGTGACACACTAGGACTTGTGTCGCTACATAGGAGTCGGTATAATCCTATTAGAATATCTTCAAGGGTATGTCACGACACTAGAACGACGAAAATGTGCAAGTGTACACAATTGCAACAAGTAATAAAGTGACAAGTAAATGTCGAGTTATCATACCCACAGGGATTGTGAAAAGGATTATTTATGAATGCAATTTAAAACACTTTGATGAAGGAAAACATTTTGTTTTAAAAAGGGTGATTAAGAAAAATAAGATTTTTAACTAAGTAACTAAAGAAATAAATCTGAAATGCACGATTTCAAAAAATGATTTAATCAAGATGACATAATTGTGTTGATTTAATTACATTTTTTTACTTAGAATTATTAAGCTAATGCTTATGCTGTTACGAATAAATTCACAACAACTCGGTAATTTGCTAACTTATGAACATATTCACCTATACAAATCCATTCATCTCTTAACATATCCTTATGTTAATTCAAACAATTAAACAGATTCTAATAAGCAAACATGTTATGGCACATACATACTCATTAAATTGAACTAATCTCTTGCATATCCCTATGTCAATTCAAACGGTTAATTAAATCTAATAAGCACATAAAAGACTACGTGAGGTAACAAGGTCTTCTTACCTTGAAACAGTTTAATCACAATAATCTTGCAAGTTATGCAAGGCAAGTGTATCGCCAGATACATTGCTAATTTAACCTTCAGCTACCTTAGAAGAATAAAAATGCACTGATTAAGTATTGTGTCCATTAATTACAATTTCAATCCGTTTAAATAATTAATTCATTAGCTATCTCACAAATGTAATGCTAGAATAACTTAGGCATGATTTTACTTAATCAAGCATTTTACCGAGGCCTATAGCAGCATAAACATAATTTTAATAATATAAGCAGATGAAATGCAATCAAACCAACAAGAATTAAATTCAAGCTAAATTGATTAAATTAACCATTCCAAAAACATAAATATTCATAGATATGTTCATCATAACAACAACAAAAATTAAAGAGATAGGGAGCAAGAATCAAATTCGATGTTTTTCGTGGCCTGACTAAGTTGCTCCGTCTTCGTTCTTTGTTGTCCTCACCGATCAAAGCTGCTACGAACACTTCAATGTTGCTCCAAAATGGCTGAAAATAACCCTTTCCCAAAGGGAGAAATCAGCACAAGAGAAAGGGACTTGAAATGGGGAAAATAAGAGGAGAAAGTGAGAGAGGAGAAAAGAGATGTAAATGAATGAGGGATGCTTTGAATGATCAGCAAAGGGGGGGTTTTTATAGCTGAATGTGGCAGTTAAAATTTGCTAAAAATAGTAGCCAAAGAGCCACCCCTTGGCCGGCCATCTATGTGGCAAAGTTGATGGCTTCAACTTTGCTAAATATGGCTTGGGGCAAATCCATAAAGCCACCAATTGTGGAGGGGCTTAAATGCAACTTTGACTTGCAAGCTTAATTAATCAGCTAATAAGCTGATTTGGGTCTGCATATCGATGGTTTTGGGCTGCCAAATCCTTGGTCGGTTCAGTTCAATTGAACCACTTTTTCCATAATTAATTAATAATAATTTATTTAGCCCAAATTAAATTGGGTATAAATTAAAATTAATTATATTATGAATTAATATACATAATTGGACCGTCTTAGGCTGGAAATTAATTCGCCTCGATACTTCAAATTGCTTCTCGGTTTTGTGCTTCGGTAGTGTCTGCCGAGCCATTTTTCGCCCTTTGCACAAATCTGTCGAAAATAACCAAAATTCGTCAAAAATAATTATAAAATTAAATAAATTTCAACATGTTCATATTTTAAGTGCACTTTAATTATTTTATAAAAATAAATTATTTTTCGACAAGAATTTAACCGAATTCGCATGAATTTAACTTAAAAAGGGTATGAAAAAGTGTGTAAACTTTTGTGTTTCCAGACACCCTTAGGCTATGTCACGACATCAAATGTAGTTTCGTGATTTCTCCATTTTTCTCCCTACGTAGTGACATTGATCATTACATTTTAAGATATAACGACCAGCATCTGTTTATTACGCCTTCTAATAGTCTCTTGCACACTTACACAGTTCATTAGTGCCCTCTTAGGCCTCATTTGGCCCCTAAGGTCAATAAAAGACTCAATTTTCACATTTTATTAAATTTAAGAAAACTTGCAAAAATATAATTAAAACTTAAGGAACATGCCTACTTTCAAGCTCCCAAAATGTGGAAATTAGTTTAATTTGCTACACCAAATTATGGCAGATCACCTACTAAGGACTCTTATAAATGGAAAGTTTACCACTCATGATCTAGCAAGGAGATAATCTTTTGGGGGCTATCTGTTGTTGGGAAGTCCATTAGGATTACATGATTAAGGAAATATTTGTTTGGACTATCTTGAAGAAGAGAAAGTCCAGTTGGGACTATCTTACATGTACAATTTCGTAAGGAAAGAATAGTGCTTAAATATCCGCCAAATCTTATATTTGATGGCCATATATAAAGAAGAAAGTAAATAGTTTTCCCTCTAAAAATCGTATATGCACAAGTTAAGCTATAAGGAATTGGATGAAGAGATAATACAATAAGCGGAATTTGGATTTACATGGAATGAAGGAATCAGGGTAAGAATCTGCTATTTTGGCAAAATGTCTACAAGTCTACCAAGAATCTGCTATTTTGGCAAAATATCTACAAGTCTACCAAAATTTGTAAAAGATCTGTGCACCTATTGACGTAGCTATCTTTTGATAAGCCAAACCAGCAAGATAGAATAGAAGACTAAGTTACAACTTGACAAGACAGGTCTCAGAAAAGGGTTTTCGAATGTGAAGGGTTATGTCCAAATCCGCACTGATATATCCAGACACCACCATGCCCCTGCGAGTAGTATTGTAGTTGTATCATGTATATAGAGAGGCATCCTTAGAGGCTAGGCCTCAGGCTTCAAAAACAATTATATAAATTTTAAGATTTCAGGTCATTGTAAATATGTACATGCTCAGGAAAGTAAAATCATTGTAAAAACCTTATAACTTATATAATAGAAAATTTATTCAAAGTTTAAGTTTTCAAACATATTGATATCTAAGAGTGTAGGATAAATTTATGTGGTACTTATGGATTAAATCTGGTATTGTTTAAGATTGTAAATAAATCAACTTAGTAATGTTGTTAAGTAATACAATTTAATTGTGACATTTGGTACCCGGACCTAACAATCAGGTCGAGTATAGGGTGTTACAGGCACAATTTTCAAAATTTTATTTTTTTTGTTTTCGAATCGGATTTTTTCCAACACAAAGAAGAGGAGATATGGATTATCTTTTATGTTTCATTATGTTACAATTGTAACTCTCCCATTTGTTCTTCTAGTTTTTCTTTAAATTGAATTATCTCTCCTATGCCATCTAGGCTTTCAATAATTATCATGCTCTTGTTTATCAAGTTCACTTAGGCCTTAACAACTTTTTTTGTGGCCCTTTTATCCACTATTTTTCACTAGGGAAATTTCCCGCTTTGAGTTATTGGTTTTGTTGAGTTAGTTGTAGAGAAGTGATATGACACTACCTCTCCATTTTCTTATTGAATTATATGTACCCCATTCTTGTTGGGGTTAGGAATTTCACTTTCATGCGAACGATTGACAATGTTAACCTAGCTTTCCTCATCAAAGGTTGTTTAAAAATGGCATTTATCGACGATATATTGATGGTCACTAAACAAACTATAAATAAGATAAAGACAAGCGCGCCTATCGAACAATAGTTTAGCTACAGTGAGTAGGGAATATCGTATCCACAAAGACAAAAAGTAATAGTCATTACTATCTTCTTATTATCTAGCCAACAAATTGGGGTGATGTGTTTTAATCTAAAATTACTAAACTAATTTAATTAAGAACGTAACAGAGAATGAAATAGGAAAATAATCAAAGATAACCAGTAAGATAGACAATACCCAGGAAAGAATCCACCTAGACTTCACCTATTATTATGAATCTAAATTAAACGATTTATTCACTTGTATCTTGATCCGTAAAAATCCCTAAATTATGTTAATATCTCTTTCGAGAGTAAGAACAACTAAATCTAAGTTGATTAATTGAAATCTCTTTCTAATTAAAACCCCTATTGTCACATTAACTCGATCTATGGATTCCTCTATTAGATTTGACTCTAATCCGATAGATTTATGTCGTCATATATCTGGGATTGCATGCAACTCCACTCAATTATGTTAGATCTACTCTTAAACAGGGACTTTTGCTCTACTGAAATAAGCACATTAAACATGAATTTATATCTTGGAAATATTAAAATAGGAAATAAGCATACATAATTGAGAACAAGAGTCAAGTATTTATCATGTAAATTAGAAATCAAATAATAAGATTCATTATAGATTTCATCCTCCCTAGGTATCTATGGAATTTAGTTCATAATCCTAAACAGAAACATCTCAAAGTTAGGATAACCACAAGACACAAAGAAACTCAATAAAACATTGAAAGAAATTAAATGGAGATCTTCGATCTTGAGGGAGATCCACTTCCGAGTTGATTTCGATAGGGTTCTTCGAGTGTTTTCTTTGATCTTCTCTGATTGCCCCCTTATGTCTTCTTCTAATTGGTATTTATAGACTTTAAAATACTCAGAAAGCTTAAAAATTGGGTTTGTCACCATATTTAGGGAGCAGGGTGTGATATCAACACAGGCTGGCACATGGGTGTGTGGCTATCCCGTGTGGCTCACACGGGTGTGTGCCCAAGCCGTGTGGAAATTTTTGTTTGATCTTGGCTCGTTTTTCACTCCTTTCACTCCCAAATACTCTTCTAAGTATAGAAACATGAATTTAAAGGATTACGAGCATCAAATTCACTAATTTTTATAATTAATCATCCAGAAATGCATTAAGAATGGGATTAAATTATGTTACTTTTATAGCTTATCATTGATCCACTACTAAGAATTCTACTATTAGAGTAATGGTCTACTTCCCATCTCTCATGATGACTAGAGGGTTGAGCCCTTAACTTTAATAGGCTAATTAAAGAAGCCAAAAATTGCGTTAGTTCTTTCATTTATTATTTAGAAGGGCCTAACTCTTCAAAGGCTTCATAGTGTAGAACTTCCACTATGCTACTGCTATCCATCATAATCATATTAACTTCAAAGTTTGCAATTGTAGTAATGACCACTAGGGCATCATTTCCATCATCATCAAACACTATAGTCTCATCCTTCTTGATAAAATTTAATCACCATTTTCCTATTGCAGACCTTTTCTGTAGGAATCTACTAACATCACTATTCAGATAACTTTTCTCATAGAATTAGAGTTTTTCTATCATTAGTGAAACTAAAGATCATATGGATGGTTCTTGTGACAAGCCTTTTACTTGAGGCTTTGTCTTGCTTGTTGTAGCTCCTTGATCCTACTTCATCATGTTTCCATTAGAAAGCCAACAAAATTACAAATTGCTTCAAATGTCCTCGCTTGAGGTCCTCTTCAATGGTGTCCTTGAGATAAACGTAGACGTTGGTTTAGTAGTGTATGTCCCCTTAGACTCTACATCTTTCCCAAGATCACCTTCTCCTTGGATTGATTTCATTAAATGAGGGGACTTGAAGATCCCTTCCCTGACAATACAATTTAATATATAGTTTGCAACATTTGAGTGGGGGTTGCTAGTAAAGTTTTTATAAGGGATACTTGATGCCTTTTTTGGTACTCACCATCGGGGCACGCTCTTTCATTTTTGATTCAATAAGCTTAAAAGGACTACAGAAAAAGATACCCTTCATATGAAGCTCCAAGTTTAAGTTTCTTCTACAACCCCATTCAACTGATGCCCCCTAGTTGGAAAATTAGGCCTTCTTTGTGTCGAGTCCAAACCTATGCCTAAATTTGATCTAAAAGCTTCCTAGTGTGGTAAGGTCATTTCTTCTATCTTGGTTTACTTTTCTGCCTTCTTACGGAGGTGGTATAACTTCTCAAGTTCATCATCTATTGAGGCATACATAAAATGCTCATTGCTAACTTCAACTATAAATTATTTCATAGCTAATCGTTCATTAAGTCTTTAATTTATATTATTTTATGTTAAATTAATAGACATACTATCATAAGTTCTCTTTTATTTTCTACATCGAAAAATATCGGCACTTAGTTTTCGATATGCTCTGGCAAGGAAATGGATAATGAACTGGCTTGACGAATCTTTAAAACCATGGATAGGCTTACTGGTAGAGCCAAGTACTATTTTTTAGCATAGTTGCTAGTGCCATAGGGAATACCATAGATTTGAGTGCATCTAAGGCCTCAATTATCTCCATGTAATTATTTTATTAGGTAAGGTGGTAAGAGGGATCCTTAGTTTCATTGGAGGACTCCTTGGGAGGCTTGAAGAAATGTAGCATCTACTTTTAGGAGTCCTTGAGGCAAGGGGATCATTGGAGTATGAGGCCCACTTAACCTCCTTAAGAATTGGTATATGCTAGAATTTTGTTTGTTTCTTTAAAGATTTTTCGTGTTGCTCCAAGGGTGTGTTTTATTGTCATAAGTCAACTATTCAGGATTGGTACCCTAGATTTCCCCTAGCCTGTCTATCTTTGTGTTTTCCCGTACCCTAAGACCAATGAATAACCAACATTCATAAAATTAATTAATTAATTATTTTTAATATTCATGTATGAGTAATACCATCGTGGTTAGTTCAACACTAATTCTGATATGCACCATTTCGATGCTAAAGCAGAACAAGCAACATCTTTTTCCACATTGGTGAAAATTTCGATTTGTACTGGTCACACCGCTAGAACATGATGCACTAGCTGATGTATGAATAATATTAAAAAATATATAATTTTTAACTATTTATTATTATGAAAAGACTTAATTGGAATGTACTGACCAAGAAAAAAAATATTATAATAGAAAGTAAAGTTTAGCATTTTTTAATTTTATTCTAGGTCATACTTTTTCATTTAAAATATAAAAATTAAAATACAATAAAAAATCCTCACTTATCTTTGAACTTTTTTTATCAAAAAAGTTCCCTTACCACTAGACCTGTCCATGGGCCGGACCACCCGATTTGGCCCGAAGGGCCGCTCGAAATATGAGAGGGTTTGGGCAAAAAATATAGCAAATGGGCTTGGGTTTAGGAAAGATGCTTATTTTAAAAATGGGTCGGGCTTCGGGCAATGATTTTTCAGCCCAAGCTCAGCCCGGCCTGACTCGATTTTATTAACCCTAGACTTTTACCCTTGCTCCCCACTTCCCTTTCTAAATTCCAATCCCGATATCCCCCTTTCCTTTTTTCCTTTTCCAATCCCTATTTCCCCTTAATCCTTAATCCCTCAATTTTTCCTTAAAATTTTTCTTGCTTCTTTGTTGTTACCACCACTGTTGCTTCTCTTCATTTTGCAATTTTTCACTTGTTTCTTTGCCACTATCGCCATTGTTGCTTTTCTACCTTCTACTGATTTCCACTTCCTCGCTAGTCGTTGGTTATTGCTGCTACTTTAGGCTTCTCTACCTTCTGCAACCTTAGTTCCGCCATTCATAGGTAATTTTTTGTAGTAGCTACTACCTGCTGCTTTAAGTTCCAATAGCTACTGAAGCAACAATCAACTACCGATAGCTACTGTAGACTAAATTTCAAACTTGCTGAATATACTTGCATGCTTTTTAAACATGTTTGTGGAAATTAATTGATTCCACTAAGGGTATTTCTCTATATTTATATATATATTTACTTTTTATTCCAAAAAATATAGTAAATTAATTTATTATCCAATATAGTTGAACATGAATTGAAATTGATCACATTTAATGTGTGAAACACCAAAAGTTTTATTATTATTTTATAAATTCAATGTAAATAAAATGAAAGAAGAGAAAAACAAAACATTTAGTTATGACTTATGACATTGAAATCTAAAATAAAGATTTGTTTTATTTTTATTGTAAATTTTATCTTTACATTAAAATAAATAAATTTTTGGTGTTGGAAGAAACAAAGGCAACAAGTTCAGCCATTTTTCTTGATGATCTAATGAGGTTGAAGAAAGAATTTGATAATTGGTAATAAGATTAATAGAAAGACAAATAAAAGTAATTGTGGATGGTTTCCTAGCTAATGATAGTATGGATTATCATTGGATTTGAAAATCTTGATTCCAAATAGTAAAAAAAATGAATAAAAACTACTAATTAAGAAACTGTAGCTTTCCTCTGAAACAAGGAGATTATTATGTTTTCTTACAAAAGGAAATATAGGAGAAAGTGGAACTTATTCATGAACTTACCTCTATGTTTCTCTCTTGTTATCACCACTTGAATATAGGAGAAAGTTTGATTTTTAAAATAAATAAATAAATTTGGAAGTAAAAGAATTAATAAGGTTAAAATGTTAAATTTGCAACTCATTTAAAATTAAAATATAATTAAAGCACTAAAAAAACTTATTATATTTTTTGAAATTTTTACCAAAATTTATTATATTTTTAATTATAATTGATGTAACCTGTTTGTGGATATATCTGCCAATAGTTGTCAATTAAGTTTATTTTAATTAAATTGAAATACTTCTTTCCTATTTGGACAAATAGGTTTAATTTTTACTTCTTTTTTTATTATATAATAACTGAGTTTTTACGATTTTAGGACTTCAGTTTTTATGACAATGGCTAGTTCAAATACTCCAATAAATGTGGATGATAGATTTAATGAATATGAAAGTGTTTCCAAACATCAAAAGTTTACTACTTCAAAGGTGTGGGATGAAATGACAAAGCTTGAATGTGAGAACAAAAACGAGTTGAAGGCACAATATAATCATTGTAAGAGTATCTTTTTTGTTAAATCTTCTAGCGGAACCTCCCATTTAAGACGTCATCTAAATAGCTGTTTGAAAAAAAATTAATAAGGACATCACTTAATACACCATAGCCACTCAACCATCCTTAGGAGGTGGTTCATCTATAAAAACCTACAAGTTTGATACTGATGAGTGTCGTCAAGCTGTTTCTACTTTTCTTGTGTGTGGCAAGCATTTATTTAGGAAAGTTGAAGAATAGGGATTTAGATACATGAGTGTTATTAGTCCTAATTTTAAAAATATAAGTAGACAAACAACTACTAGGGATGTCCTAATGTATTATACAAAAGAGAGTGATCATGTTAAAGAAGAGTTGGTTAAAGCACCTAGTTTAATTTGTCTAACTTCTGATAATTGGAACTCTGAGCATATTAATGATGAATACATTTGCATTACTGCTTATTGGGTTGACAAAGATTGGAAGCTACATAAGAGAATCCTAAGGTTTAGAGCCTTATCTCCTCCGTATGATGGTTTGAACATAGCAGATGAACTTATTTTATGTTTTATCTTAGTGGGGTATAGACAAGAAAATTTTTAGCACCACTCTGAATAATGCTTCTTATAACGATGTTATAGTTTCTTGTCAAAAAAATCGTTTTCGTGAGAACCAAGCTCTTTTGTATGATGGTGTTTTCTTTCAAGTTAGATGTTGCACACATATATTGAATCTTATAGTTCAAGTTGGTTTGGAACTTGCTGATGATGTTGTTGGTAAGATTCGAAATGGAATCAAGTACATAAAAAAGTCGGGAATTCGTAAGAAAAAAATTTTATGATGTGGCTGACAAAAGCTTCATTTGAATGTGACTAAAAAAATACGTCAAGATGTGTGTATGAGATGGAATTCTACTTATTTGATGCTTGAATCTACTCTTTACTATAAAGATGTGTTAGATTATTGGGGCCAACAAGATAAAGATTATCAAATATTTGCATTTTCTGATGAAGAGTGGGGAAATGTTACTACTCTTTGTAAATTTTTAAAAGTCTTTTATGATGTGACTTGTGTTTTTTCTGTTTCTAATTATCCAATGACTAATCTCTATTTTAGAGGGATTTGGAAGGTTCACAAGGTCTTAATTTAAACAATTAAAGGTCCTCATTTGTTTTTAACTCCAATGACTATGCAAATGCAAGAGAAATTTAATAAATATTGGCCTGATTAAACTTTGATATTGTCATGTGCTGCAATTTTAGATCCTCGTTACAAGTTAAATTATGTGTAGTATTACTTTACTACAATCTACAGTGATCATGCTTCAAACTTTGTGCAAACAATTCTTAGCAATCTTAAACTCTTGTTTAAAGAGTATGTTAAGAACTCCAAATCCATGTCTTCCTCTTTCGCTGGGAGTTCCAATGTTTCCAATAATGATCATGTTGATTCTAGTTTGCATGAACTCAATGTTAATAGGGTTGATTTGGGAGAGGATTATGATGAGAGTGATGACTATAGAAGATACTTAAATGAATCCAGTACTAAAAGTGAAAGGTCACATTTGGACATTTATTTGGAAGAACTAGAGCTTGAGTTGAATTATCAAATAGAAGTACTGGATTATTAGAGCAAAAGTTCAATTCGATATCGTGAGCTTTCATTTTTGGCTCGTGATCTTTTGGCAATTCCAATATTGATTGTAGCTTCTGAGTTGGCTTTTAGCATGGGGAAAAAAGTTATCACATCTTTTTGGAGTTCTTTTAAACAAAAAACGATTCAAACCATTGTTTGCTTTGATGATTGGATACGAGCTAAAGGATTTTCAACATGTAATTATTGTTCTCGTTTTATTATTATAATTTTATAACACTTTATCAATTTGATTATCTAACTATTTGTTCTTATTTTATATTAGAAATTGATTGCAACAATGATGAGAGTGACAATGAGGATAAGGACGATGATGCTTCGATTCCTTTTTAGGTATATAATTTACCTTAGAATTAATAGTTTGTTATAAAATCAAATATGTTGATTGTTTGTTATATAGATATTTTGAATGGTTGATTACATTTTGCAAGTTGTTTTTGGTGCTATTTTAGGTGTTGTTTCACTATTGTTCTACTATTGTCGTTAGGTGTTGGGTGCTAATTTCTACTGCTATTTTGCTTGATATATAGTTATTGTAGAGCTTTTAAATTTGTCAGGTTTCCAACATCATTTGCATGAGAGTATAACCTTGTTGTGGTTGGTTTTAGTTACCAAGTTATTTCACTAATTATCAAATTTCATGTACTATCCTTTTAACTTTAATGTACTTCAATGAAACAAATTTGATGCCATCATTTACTTTGTTGTTTTTCATTTTTGTACTTTGTCGTTTTTCATTTTGTGTAAAATTTATTATTCCATTGAAAAGATAATCATTACATTAGCAATGGTTAATTTTTTTAAAGGAGCAATAATTAATTATTATGAACGTTAATGATGTGTATATTCAACAAATGACAATAAGTTTTCATCCAATTTTTAATATTTGTTAATGCAATTTGGTAATTTTGGGGAATTGTTTGTTTTAATTTTTTTAGTGAATTTGATATATTATATTTTTAAAATTTATTTTATGTAATAAAATATTTTCAATAAAAAAACAGGTTGGGCTTGGCCGGGCTTGGGTTTAGCATATATAATATAGGGTGGGCTTGGAAAAAAAAGCAGCCCATTTTTTGGGCCGTGTCGGTCTCGAGCCTACCAATCGGGCATGAAATTTTAGCTGGACTCAGCCAATGGACACCTCTACTCACCACCCTTCGGCTTCTTTTTTCTTGTCAGTTTTTTTTTTAAAAAAATTCTTGTTAGTTTTGAATTTATTGAATGATGAATTTTTATTTGTAAGGTTTATTAATGAGTATTTTATATAATTGATGAATATTTTATATTTAAAATTTATTCAATATCATTTATTTGATATTTATAAATATTTATATATATTTTAATTTATTTTTAAAAATAATATTAATAAATTTAAAACAATACACTAAAATAAATTGGTACCAATATACCAATTTTAATAGAAAAATGGTATGTCCACTAATGCCGTATTAACTGCATTTAAGTAAAACCCATATAAATAGAGCAATCTCTGCCTGTACCATACGCCATTTATGAACCGTATTCTCCATCAACTAATTGATTCGGTATTCACTGAACGTGAATTGCAGATATGAATTTGCAAAGTTGATTCTTGTTATCTAAAGATTCTTTGCCCGTTGGAACAAAGAAAAGGAATTAGTGCCCCTTTGCTTTTCATGTTTTCCAGAATCAACCCTCCCATTAATTTTGACAATTTACGACTCTCAAAGATTCTAGCTTTACTTACTGTAGCACATGCAAATTTCTACTAAATTTTTTTAGGAATCTATCATTTTTAAAAGTAATCATAACTCATGTAAGGTCGGATCTAAGTATAATATAGACTTAAAATTTTATTTAAACCGCTCATATTTACGAAAGACTAATTTAAGTCCATTTTAGACCCACTTATTTTATATTTTAAATATTTTTTTAAAAATATTTATATTTATTTTTTAATATTAATAATTTTATTTTTATTTATTGAAATTTTTTTTATAGTCATCTAAATATTATTTTAATATTTACATCAGAATAGTATTATATATTTAGTATAAGTTTATTTTTTAAATGTGTTACAAATTACATAATATATAAAAATAATATAATATAAAATATTAAAAACTCAAAAGCAGGTCAAGCCGAATAAGGTTCTTAAATGTTCAAGCTCAGATGCAGCCTATATTTTAAATAAGCTTAATATTGTTACCTGAATTCATTTTCTGAACTTAACATTTTATTTAAACTCTTAAAATTTCAAACAAAACTTTCGAAACTAAACAAATAACTCAACCATAAATATTTCTAATAATGACTTAAATCTATGTTAATTTCCATAAGAATCTTCACCCTATCATGCCATCTCTGTCACTTGGTTTAATTATTTTTTATCAGGTCTCACTTCTATGTTTATTTTTTAATTTGTATCAGATGTTGATACAAGACGTTTAACACAAATATTTTTAAAAAATAATCTAAATAAAATAAGATTTATATACTTAGTGGGGAAGTCATGGGTTGCTGGTCCGATATTCAAAAATGAATTTTTTTATTTAGATATTTATAAAATTTATAAAATTTTAAATTAATAATAACAAAATTATGCTTTAATTCATTAAAATTGATAAAATTTTAATTTATTTTTAAAATTATAAAAATATAGATTATTAAAATAATAAAATTATATTTTTACTACTCCAAAGCATTTTCTAATTTCCTCCATGTAATTACTCTATGATAATATCGACCTTCATATCTCCATAGCATCAACCCGCAGTTGGATTTGATAGTGGATGTTGAATACAGACATAAATATATATTTCATAAATTTGAAAATATCTTATATGTCCATCCTAGTACATGAAACTAAATGGATTTTTAACGTAAAAAATTCAAAAAATAAAGATGGGATTGCAGTGTAAGTACATAATTAGACTACTAAAACTATCATCTATTTTATGTTAACTAACAAATTAGAAGAGAAGAATCTATTTGGAGGACGTTTTGTTAATGTGAATAACAAAAAGAAAGAATCAACATGGAATAAATGTATCCACTAAGCATTTAAATTCATATAAATTGACCATTTAAGTGATCATCAAAATTAACTCAACAGTTTTGTTTTCAACAAGAAAAAGTGTAGGCGCAGAGAGAGTGAGAAATGAGGTCAAGTGGCAATTCAACGGTCGGTAATGATTCTCTATTGCAATGGAATTCTCCACTTCCCTATCTATTCGGAGGCCTTACTATCGTTTTCGGTATCATTGGCATCGCATTGCTCTTCCTCGCTTGCAGTCACTGGCGCCAGTCATCGCCTGAACTTCCAAATGCGAAAGAAGAAAAGAACAACGAAACCATCCAAGCATCCGCTAGTATGGAGCCGAAGATTGTGGTGATCATGGCCGGAGATGACCACCCCAGATTCGTAGCAATCCCTTGTAATTGAATTCTTCCATATTCAGCTTTCTCTCCCGATCCCTTCTAATATTTTGTTGCTGCAGTGAAACTTTACAATCACTATTTTACAGGTTCTTTCCGACTCATTCGTTGTTGGTATTCGAATCATAATAACACAAGTATTGGAACAAAATTTAAAATCTTGGGCACCAATTATCTTAACATGAATAGAGCGGTGATCAAAACTTTTATCATATACAATATAAATTCTAATTTTGTTACCCCTATTTTCTATATCTAATATTGTGTTAAAAAAAATTCTTGGACAAATGCTACCTAACCATTTATCCTTTGATTTATTGGTAGTTTAAGTTACCAAGACAAAACTTTAGGCTCTAGAATTCAGGCTATTGATTAGCGACAATGAGTGTTGACCATATAAACTCACGTTGAACGTTCAAATTACAACAACAATTCTATTTGTGGTGTGTGAATTAGCATTGATTTGCTTTTAATTTTTACTAGGAATGTAAGTCAATTATAAATGTAAGAGTCAGGTGTTGTAGCTAGAGACCATACATGTCCATCTATGTCAAATAAAGTTCAGAATTTCTTTTAGATGTATGGATGTCAAATTAAAGAAGTTTTATTTCTGATGAAATCTTTGGCGAAAATGATTATTTCTGATGGGAAATTGACTGTTACAAAGGAATACTCTATCCTGTTCAATATATAATGGGAAGCCTGCCAATTACTTTTGGAATCATATTCCTCTTTGCTATCTTACCACCAAAGATCATTCCCCCAATTTTTGAAATTCTCTTAACCTAAAATTAATTTAGGCGTTGAACTACGTTTCATAATTTAAATCTGTAATATTTAGAAACAAAACTTATTCTGTAACATTTAAATCTGACACTGACAATAGGAATATAATTACCCCCAATTTAGTCCAATTTAGATTGAAAAAAGAAAAAAAAGAGGTAAAGACAAATAGTCTTCTTCACAATATACATATTTTGTTTTGAATGCGGTAAAAGAAATTCCTAGAGAAAGAATAGAAACAAGCAAAAGACTTTTCATCCCTTTTTTCATTATACCTAACATAATTGCCAGGAATAATTTGTTCTCATCTTTTAATTTTCGTATCCGGTAAATCCACTTTGTCTCAGTTCCTGGAGTTCACGAACTTCACCTCCTTTTAAGGACATAGACATAGAGTAGTCCCGACAAACATAGAAACAGTAACAATAAAAGGCACAAATATGGTAGGTGGACATTGATACAAGTATGTGAAGCCCCCATTTTATACAATATTTCTTTCTGTCTTTTACTTAAAAATTTTCTCAAATTTTAATTAAGTCTTAATTCAGTTGTCATCGTTACTGTTATATTAATTTAAAAGTAGTGAGTCCAAGCATTTAAGCGTGTAATAATACTCTTCAATTTAGTTAATTGGGATTTTAGGGGTTTATAGTGTTTTTGAATAGTTTAAAAACTGTATAAAATAATTGAATTAAAATTCGTTTAAGCATAAAAAATGTCATAATGCTTAAAACTATGCAACTCCACCGTTTTGAAATAATACAACCAAAATTCTTATCCTTCATTGTCTTTCTATGTTTTTCTATTTCTTTTTAAGAGGGAATTTATTCTGATGTTTTCGTGATTGTGGAGCTTTTGAGTAACAAAAATGAAAATGTCGGGTTGCTGTGAATGAAAAATTAATTAAAATCGCCAAAAATTAAATTTGTTTCTCTTCTAAATGTAACTGAGTTTGAAGGTACGTGGGTAAAACCTAGGTCAATAGGCTTTAGGCACAAGGTAAACTATGGGGTTGTTGGAGCCTATGTTCCAATATGCTCTTCGATGCTTCAGTAAGTAAAAGATGCTAAGGGAGGAATGAGAGATCAAGAGGAAAATAACATAAGATAATAGAATAATAGTGTGATGAATGAATCCTAGAAGATGGCTATACCTCTCTCTTTTTTCACTAGATCTTAGCTTGTATTCTTTGAGTTACTCATGAGTCGTCTTTTTGCATGGGAGTGCATGATCCTCTTCTAATTGGTTGAGGCATTCTTTCCTGTTTGGACCAAGTTTAAGGATATTACCATATTGTTTGTCTAGCCTCAAGTAAAGACACTATGCTTATTGCCCTATTGTCTTTCTTGGTTCAAGTGCTTGTCATGTTGCACTGGCTTTTTGCCATGCCAAATGTGGCATTGTGATAAGCACTTGGCTAAAATTATATCAACATTAGGAATTTTGAGTCGTTTATTCCTTGGGTTTTATGCTTACTACTTTAGGTAGATATAATGTGTCCCCCTTAAGTCTAAAATGGGTTATAAAGTGGCTTAATAAAGACCTATATAAAAGTGTATGAAAAGCTTCTATATCTGTGGGTCTTAATTCTCTTTATTGTTCGAAGAGATACGATTTCTCCATGCATTATAGAAAAAATCAATCTTTTTACTCAGCTTGGTAATATTCGTGAGGGATTTAGCTCTACCGTGTGGCATGGAGTAGAAAAATTTTAGTCATTCTAATTAACTTGATAGCTTCTCCTAAAGGATTGGGCTCTACCATATGGTGTAGAAAATTTTAGAGTTAATTTAATGGACTTGATAGTTTCCTCCAAGAGATTGGGCTCTACCTTGTGGAATTGGAACGAAAAAAATTTTAGATCCAATTTGATTGACTTGACACTTGCCTTGAGGGATGAGGTGTAACAGCCTAATTTCGGTGAAATCGGAACAGTGGTCTTAAGACCACAAATCAGAGCCGAAAATAAAATTTATTTTTATTTTATTACATGATCCATAATATGATAAAAATGTCATGTGAAAATTTGATAAGAAAATTTTACCGATTGTGTGCTTAATTACGAGAAGGATTAAATAGCATAAAATGCCAAAGTTGAATTCTAGTAGCTATAAGAATTAAATAGCTATGCAATTCAAAACTTAAGGTCCTTATATGGTAATTAGACCATTAAAGAAAGTACGTAGATATTTTGGTATGACTCATCTATGTAAAAATAAAAAAGGCTAAGGACTAAATCGGAAAGATGAAAAGTTGTTAAATGACAAATTAAATAAATGAAAAAAGAAAACAATTTCATATCATCTTCCCCAAATATTTCCATGAAAACCTTAGAAGAGAGGAAGAAGACTTATCAAGCTTATTTGAGTAAGTAATCAAACCCTATTTTTAGTAATTTTTATATTTTTGAAACCGAGATAGCTTAATCTCTCTATTTGAGGGATTAATTTGAAAAGTTATCAAGGTATGAAAAATGAGTCATGGATGTAAATGCTGGAAATTAGAAATTTTTGGTAGAAAATGAAAGATTATTAATAGATAAACAACTTTTACAAAGTGATTTTTAATGAAAACGTGATTTAGGGACTAAAATGAAAAGTTGTAAAATTTGATGAAAATTTTTAAATTTTATGAATACATGTGCTGTAAAATTTGTAATGGGGCTTTGGTTAGGCTTGGAATAAGGAGTAATTTGCACAAGTTTCATTTTTCTGAGCCTAGGGACAAAATGGGAATTTATGGAAAAGTTAGAGCAAAATGGTAATTTTGCCTAGGATGAAAATTAAGTCTACTTGAATGTGAAATATGGTAAATTGATGTTGAATTTACTCATATAGATCCGGATAGACCAAATTCAGAGCTAGAACAAGGAAAATATCAGATTAGTAGATGTTTGTACACGAACCTTTGTTGAGGTAAGTTCGTGTAACTAAATTGTGTTTATTTACATGCTTGCATTGATTGTTTTTATGTAAATTGTATAAATGTCATAAATATGTGAAATGATTACATATCTGATCAAGCCCGATAAATAAAAGTGTTTAAATTAAATGATAATGCCCGATAGATAATAAATGATAAACAATGAGAATGTTACTTATATGCTTGAAATGAATGTGGAATGTATTTATTTGAATTATATGAATGTTGTGGATGTATGAAATAATCATATGCTCGATAATGCTTGAAAAATGTTTGAATCCCGGTTGAATAAAATGGAAATTTGATGGATATGTGATTTCCCAAAATGAATGAGGTCCTGCATTTGTTGCTGACGGGATTTAGCTTGGACGAGTAATCCTATTGACCTTATCATAGAAAAAGATTTTGCCCGGACGGGTAACCTTGATATGTGTCCTCTCGAACACATGTTATAGATTGGATTTAGCCCAGACAGGTAATCCAGATCAAGCTCCTCAGAGCATATGTCATAAAAAAGATTTAGCCTGGACTGGTAATCCTATTGTATACATGTCTGGCTCGAGAGTGTACTCTCTGATATAGTACCTTATGGGTACCATTGAATATGAGTTGATGAATCCTAATTTGTACACCACGAGTGTACTACCTGTGCATCCATCGATATTTTAGATAAATTCAACAGGTAAAAGTTCTTAACATGAGAAGATATGAATAAGAAATGAGTTATTACACATATCGGCTAGAAATAGATGAGAATGACGATACGTTATTATTGATATATTGAAATATGAAATGACGATATTGTACGTGGAAATTACTTGATGAGAATGTACATCCTTGATTATAGACTCATACACCTTGAGTGTACTAATCGTGACCTTGATATTCCGATTAATATGAGTAAAGTTCTTATATGAAATTATCTGAACTCGAGATGAATTGGTATGAAATTATACTTGTAATAATGAGATAAATTATGCATGTTGATTGCATACATGTTGTGGAAAGCATATGTGCTTGGAATCTTGATTGTTGTTGAGTGCATATATGTTTTGGTGTTATTATGTATTATATGACTAACAAGGGCAATTAGGATATGTGTAGGGCTTGAGGTCAAATTGACTGAATATGTCTTACATTATTACCTCATAATAGAATGAATGGTAAGTTAAGTACCAAGTTATGTGAACTTACTAAGCATTTTATGCTTACTTAGTTTTATTTCCCTGTTTTAGCGTAAATCGGAAGCTTGTTGGATTGGAAGCTTGGCGGAGATCACTCACACTATCCATCGGCCCATATCGGTACAATATGGTAAATCAATTAGGGTTGTAATGGCATGTAAATGTAAATGATGCATGTAATCTAGCCATTGGAATGGCTAGAAATGGTTGTTTTGATATACTTGTTCATGTTATGGTAGTTAAATATATGTTAAGTAGTTGATCAAGTTATGACGAATATATGGAATGGACCAAGGTAATATTGTAAACACGTGTGCTTGCAATGATATGCTATGATGAATTATGACATTTGCCTAAAATGAATGCTTGAAATGGTTGGTATTGGTTGTGTGTTCCAAGTGCAGGTCTTGGCTGAAATTTTCGGTGAGAAATGAAGCTAGAAATGGCTTTATTTTGTCCACATGGGCAACACACACGGGTGTGTGTCTAGACTGTGTGTGACACATGGCTTGGTAACATAGGCATGTGGTTAGGCTGTGTGTCCCCTGCACCTTAATTTTGAGCAACAGAATGCTCAGAATTGAGCACACGGGCAGAGACACGGGTGTAGAACATAGGCGTGTGTCTTGGCCGTGTGAAACCTGCACCTAATTTCGAATTGAATTAATTGACCACATGGCCTAGCACACGGGCGTGTGGCATGGTCGTGTGGAGAAGTCACAGAGTTACACAGGGTCAAACATGGCCTCTAGCACGAGCGTGTCCCAGGGTCACACGGGCATGTCCCTTGGACCACACGGGCGTGTGAGCCTTGCACCTTGGAAAAATTTTTAAAAGTTGCGAAAAATTCTTAAAAATTCCCAATTAAGTCCCGACTCAAATCTAATGCTCGTATTGGGCCTCGATGGCTTAATTAAGGGACGTTATGAATGATCTCGGTAAATGAATAGTAACTTACATGAATTATTTGTAAAATGTTTTGAATGTTCTGGTAATACTCTTAAACCCTGTTTCGACGACAGGTACGGGTTAGGGGTGTTACATTAGGCTCTAGCATGGGAGCAATTTTTTTGAAGATAATTTAATTAAGCTGATATCTTCCTCTAAGAGATTGGACTCTACTATAAGGTTTAGGAGAAGAAAACTTTTAGAGTCAATTTGATTGACTTGATAGCTTCCCTTAAGGATCAGGCTCTACCATGTAAAGTAGGAGTAGAAATTTTTGGAGTCTAATTGATAGACTTGATAGCTCCCCTTGAGGGATTGGACTTTACCACGTGGTGTAAAAGCATAAAAATTTCAAAGTCAATTTGATTAACTTGATAGTTTCCCCTAAGCTATTGAGCTTTACCTTATAATATGGGAGTAGAAAAGGAAGACCTAACTTTGGTATCTTTGCTGGAAAGTGAAACAAGTTAGTATTTATTAGTGACGATCCTTATGACACTAGAAAATCCTTTGAAAATGTGGTTCCATCAAGTACTCCATCAAAGGTTATGTAGATTCCAAAAGATTCCATTTATGCATAATGTTGGATCTGGTTTCCCTAAGTGTACCATTTTTGTCTATGTACACTTGTAATTTTTTCAAATAGATTGGTTAATAAATCAAACTCATGGATTACATTAATTTACTTTGCATAATTGTCCTCATATGGTTTTTATACACAAAGCGAAATAGAAGTAAATGTTGTTCACTAATTGTCTAATGTTTAACTAATAGTAAGCGGTATTACGTGGTTAGATTGTAATATAGAAAGACAACTTATATTAGTAGATGAACCTAAACATATCCTTAGTCTAATCGAAAATGAGCAAACTGATTGAAAGACTAATATGTCATCTATCAAGTCAAATTGTGGAGATGTTTTATCTTGGGCATCAAAGCGAATGACTCCCAGAAGATAGAGACATAGATGTGGCTGACTAGACTTACAGTACATCAGGCTAGACCTAAGAAGAATAGATTTTGAAATTTTTTATGGAATTTTTTCACTTGTGACGTTCATAATGTGGAATACTTAAATCCTGAGTTGATGATAGACTATATATGCGTGACTCGTACACTTTGATGTAAGTAAAAGTCTGAGTTCAAATAGATAAAGAACCAAAAGCTAGTGTGTTATGTGTATGACATCTACCATATGTAGCATCATTCACAATAGTAGAATTCGTAACCCGATACATGTGTAAATGGTATCCTCTCATTGGCATTACATGGTTGATGAAAAGTACACATTGTAACAGCCCAATTTTGGACTTAGTTAGGATAGTGGTTTTGAGACCACCAATCCGAAATCGAAAAAAGTATTTTATTATTATTTTAGAGTTATAACATGTTTATATTAGTGCATGAAAATTTTGGTGAAGTAATTTTAGCGTTTGTAAGCTTAATTGCGAAAAAGGACTAAATCGCTTAAAGTGCAAAAGCCTTAATTTGATAGCTAAGGGTATTAAATTGTTATGTAGCTCAAATTGGAGTCTTTAAAGGGAAAATAAACCCTTAAATTTTAGCTTGGCCAGCCATGAGACAAAGAAATTAAATGGTCAAAATGTTAGGTATTTGATGACATAATTTGTGATAAAATAATTACCCTAAAGCCTAGCCTTCATCTTTTTCATCCATCCTTTCTTCTTGACCAAAAATATCAGCCATTAGAGGAGTTTTTGAAGCTTGAAATTTCAGCCACTTAGTCTCTCTACAATTAAGTGATCTTGATGGTTTTTCTTGATGAGTTTTGTATTTTTAGAACCCTTGTAACTTGAGCTTTCAAATGAAGAGACTATTTTGCCAAAGGGTGGAGAGTCTAGGGTTTTTCCATGAAATCATATGTGTTTTTAACTGAAATTTTATGGAAGAATATGAGTTATGGTTGTGTAATAAACAACTTTTGTGAAGAGATTTCTCATAAAAACCCTAAAAATGACCATTTTGTATAAGTTGTAAAATAGGTGATAAAGGTGTGAAATATTGAGAATTTTGGACTGCTTCTAGTGTATAAAGTAATCTACTAGACTTAAGATATGAAGAAATCCGGTAAAAATCAATTTTCGAACCTAGGGGTAAAATGGTCATTTTACAAACGTCTAGGGGCAAAATGGTCATTTTGCCCAATTTTAAATTGTTGAGTATCTAGATTAATAAAATGATTAAACTTGTGAATTTTTATCCTTTTAGCTCAAGAACTACAAAATCTGAACCTAGGGGGAAGGCTAAGCAAGTAGATTAAAACTGATTAGTCGCCTACATTTTGTAATCCGATGTAAGTTTATGTAAATAATACAACTACATTGTTATTATATGTGTTTGAATTGATATAGCATAAATTTCTTGTTTGTGAAAATGATTATGTGTGATGAATATTGAGATAGTAGAACTCTCGTTTGAACCTTAAGAAATAAATCGGATATTCATGCAGTGACATTCGGGTTATTTGTGTGCTAGTGGACATGCATCAGCCACATTATGAGAGCCAGTGTAAGACCATGTCTGGGACATGGCATCAGCATTGAGATGAGAGCTAGTGTAAGACAAATCTGGGACATGGATCGGCCTCGAGATGTAAGCTAGTGTAAGACATGTCTGGGCATGCATCAGGTACGAGATGTGTCAGTGTAAGACCATGTCTGGGACATGGCATCGGGACGGATATGTGAGAGCTAGTGTAAGATCATGTCTGGGACATAGCGTCTGCCTCGATTTTGATAGTTAGTATAAGTCCATGTCTAGGACATGGCATCGACTTGATGGATGAGCCAGTGTAAGACCATGTCTGGGACATGGCATCGGCATTACACCTTATGTTTGAGGCTTAGTGAATATCCGATAGCATTCCAAATGGTTCAACGATGAGAGTTACAGTTCAAGTTAAATGAGAAAAGTATAACCATGTTGTGACACAGGTACCTATTTGAAATGTCTGAGATATGGGCTCAATATATGCCATATGAATTGTATTGGATGGTGATGAGTAAGTTGTGTCTATTTCTACTTATAGTATTCATGAACAAGCTATGAAAGGTTATGAGCATATTATCCTATGATAATTAGTTGACGTTTATTTTCATGCAACTTACTAAGCTTTATGCTTACCCCATTTCCTTTCCATTTTCTTATATTGTCGCCAAAGTAGCTCGAGGATCATTTCCTATGTCGAATAAGCCAATCACACTATCATTCGAAGCACTTGGTATAGTTAGATCTCTTATTTTGATTATGGCATGTATAAGACCCTGACTTTTGAGTTTTGTGTCATTGTTAATTGGCCAAATGTGTTGGCTTACTTTAGCATTTGATTCATTTTGTATAAGGCCATGGAAAATGGCTAATATTGAAAGTTTATATATGAATGCAAGATAGTCTTTCATGAATGTGAAATTGTTGGTATGGTTGAATATAAGAAATGTATATAGGCCTTAGCTATGGTTGTTTGGTTGAGAAATCATATTAAGTTAGACTTTGATATGTTGGTTGGCATTAGATGGTGTTTCAGGGTGGCAAAAGGCTTGGTAGATAGCCTTATATTGTCCACACGGGTAGACACACGGGCGTGTGTCTAGGTAGTGTGTGACACACAGTTAGCCCCATGGGCGTGTGGTTCAGCCGTGTGTCCCCTGCACGTTAAACTTGTAAGTCAGAATGCATGGTAGTAAACACACGGGCAGAGACACAACCGTGTGTCTCAACCATGTGAAGGACATGACCTCTGGCCACAGGTGTGTGCCTTGGTCGTGTGCCCCTTATTGAATGATGACGTCAGAAATAAAATGTCAATGTTTTTTGACACGGGCTAAGACACGGGCATGTCATTGCTGTATGAGGGACACAGGCCACAGACACGGATGTGTGTCAGGCCGTGTGAAAACCCTTGTAGGTTCAAATTTGGAATTAAATTCACACGGGTATGAGACACGGGCGTGTCCCTAGATGCTTAGGTCGTGCGTGTCACACGGGCCATCAGCACAGCCATGTCATAATGACCACACGGGCGTGTTACCCTTCCATACGAGCGTGTTCCCTATTTTCAAGGGTTAATTTTTTAAAGTTGGTTAAAGACCCAAACTGGTCCCGAATGGTTTCGAATGGACATTTGAGGCCTCGTAGGCCCATGTTAAGGAATTTAAACAAACTTTGAAAAGGTTTTAAGTTTGATCAAGTCTTAATGATTCAAAAATGTTGGAATGTATGTGTTTAAGTGAGGTAACGCCTCGTATCCCGTCTCGATGTAAGACTCGAGTGTAGGGTGTTACACACATGGTCATGGGTCGTTAGTCTTTGTGATGAATTACTTGATTACTATTTGCTAGTAATTGAGTTTTCATGAAGGAAGATATAATGGTTATTATGAGATAAAAAAAATCATATTGGGAGAACAAATATTATCCCAAAGAGATTAAGAATATCCTATGATGGTAACACATTCATGACAAGGTCATTGGATGAGTATTGATCAAGTTGCTTTCATAATGGTATGTTGTTGGGGAGAGCTCAGTCATGATACTATAGTGAAATGACTTTGTGACTAAATGAGTTTATAATTAATAGGCGACAAGCTGGAACTTAATTATAAATTATTTGAGCCTCAATTGCATATGTCCAATCAGTCCCTCTGCTATCTCGTTGAAACCAAAAATGAATTATAACAGCCAATTTTCGATGAGATCAAAATAGTGGTTTCAGGACCACAAATTTGAGCCAAAAATTTAAAAATTTATTTTATTTTGTTTTATGGTTGGCATCAAGAAAGAAAGGTCACATGAAAATTTCGATGCGAAAATTTATCGATTGTGTGTTTAATTAGGTAAAGGACTAAATTGCATAAAATGAAAAAGTTTGGTTCTAGTAGCTATAGGGATCAAATAGCTATGGAATTCAAAACTTAAGGTCCTTATATGGTAATTAGACCACTGAAGGGTAGTTAGTAGATATTTTAATGACTCATCCATGGAAAAATTAGAAATAGCTAGGGACTAAATAAAAATCACCAAAATTAAAAGATGACAAATAATTAAAAAGAATTATCATCTTTTCTATTCATCTTCATCCCCAAAATTTCTATGGAAACCTTAGGAAAGAGGATGAAAACTTTTCAAGCTCAATAAGGTATGAAATCAAGTCTCGTTTTTAATGATTTTTAAATTTTTGGAATCAGGATAACCTAATCTCTTTATTTAAGAGATTAATTTGAAAAGTTATCAAGGTATAAAATTTGGGTCATGGATGAATATGCTGAAAATTAGAAATTTATGGTAGAAAATGAAATTTTGTTTGTTCATAGATAAACAACTTTTACAAAGCAATTTTTGATGAAAACTTGATTTAGGGACTAAAATGAAAAAGTGGTAAAGTCCATGGAAAATTCTAAAATTTGTGAAATGTATGTGCTGTAAATGTAGTAAATGAATTTCGGCTAGGCTTGGAAAGAGGGTTAAATTCCATGAATTTCATGAATTTATGGTAATTTTGCCTAGGACGTAATAGAACGCAAATATGTTTGAAATGTGATAGATTAATAGTTAAATTTATCCATATAGATCCGGAAAGACCAACCGCAGAACTAGATCGAGGAAAGCAAAATGTTTCAGATTAGTAGAAACTAAAAAATGAACCATTTTCAAGGTAAGTTTATGTAACTTAAAAATGTATGTTAATATGTTTTAATTGAATTGTATGATTTTGCTGTTATGTATGAGATGATATACATACATATTGATATAGTTTTAAGTTGTGTAATATGGACAAATTATCGAGTCCTAGTCGAATGTTGAGTTTTGATGGGTTGAAAATAATGGTACATATGTTGCAAATAGAATTTAGCTTGGACTAGTAATTCTAATGTAAGCCTTCCTGAGTTAGGTTATAAATTGGATTTAGCTCGAACGAGTAATCTATATTAAGCTCTTTAGAGCATATGCTACGGATAAGATTTAGCTTGGACTGGTAATCCTACCGTAAAATGTATGACTCAATAGTGTACCTTTTAATATGTACCCTAATGGGTACTTTTGCACATGTGTATATTACTGGAACATCCATTGAGATTTCAATAGTTCGACAGAAAAGACTCTTGAAGAAGTGGAAAGGTGAAATTAATGGAAGCTTATATTGTAATGAGCTCATCTATGTTTATTTGATATTCATGTGAAGTTATGTGACTAACTTGTTTGAATAAGTGCATGTTGTTGGGTAACTTACCCAAAATTGATGGAATATGTATGTATGTGTGCTTGTGTTAATAAATAAGACCGGTAAGTTTATTTTCCGTTATATGAACTTACTAAGCATAAAATGCTTACTCCATTTATTTTTCCCTGTTTTTATAGTGCTAAAAGCTTGTGAAGGTTGGAAGTTGGTCGGAGCAATCATCACACTATCTACTATCTTATTTTGGTATAACTGGAAATCTTATTTTGGTATAGTGGCATGTATATGCTTAGTCGGCCAATGATGCCTTATAATGGTTGTTTTGCAACGTAGCCATTGGAGTGGCTAGTGATGGTCTAGGTTTGGCTATTTTAGAGTGATGTTTTGATAATTATATAAGTGCTTATTATGTGTTGGTTTGATGAGATTGCATTAGCATATGAGTTTATGACATTAATAAGCTATATCTATTGATGCATGAGATAATACTATATGATTGATGTCAAATTTCTTGTGAATATGATGTTGGATTGCTGGATGTATGTTTGTGTGTTTTAGTGCAGGAAAATGGTAAATTTGGGTGACAAATGAGGCTAGGAAATGGCCTCATTTTGTTAACATAGGCAGAAAAACCGTGTGTGACACACGACCTATCCCATAGGTGTGTGGTCTGGCTGTGGGTCCCTTAGATCTTAAAAATGTAAAACAAAATGCTCAAACACGGGCAAAGACACGGGCAAAGACACGGGCATGTGTCTTAGCCGTGTGGTTGACATGGCCTTGGACACAGGTATGTTACACGGCCAAGTGAAACCTGCACCTAATTTGAATTAAATTATTTAACCACACTGCCTAGCACACGGGCATGTGACTTGGCCGTGTGATCTCAATTTGTTCATGAGTTACAAGTCAGAGAGTTAAACAGGGAGGGGACACGGGCGTGTGTGACCACACGGCCTGCCCACATGGGCGTGTCCCATTTTCACACAGGCGTGTGACCCATGTATGGTGGAAAATTTTCTAAGTTTTGTAAAATTTCTAAAAGTTCTTGTTTTAGTCCCGAACTACTTCCAAAGAATTTTTTGAGTCTCGTAAGCTCGTATTAAGGACTTTATGATTAATTACAAATGGTTTTAATTTGGACGCAAATTTATGCTTCAGAATTATACGATTGCTTGTGATGTGAGTCCGGTAATGCCTTATACCCTGTTCTGGCATCGAATACGGGTAAGGGGTGTTACATGAATTGCATATAGAATCAAATGAATAGAAATGGTGAAAATGGAGAAATAGGAAATGTAATACCCCTAACCCATATCCGTTGTCGAGATAAGTTTATGGAGCATTACGGGACAAACAGAATAGTAAACCGTTCAAATCATACATAAATAAAAACATAATCAAATTTCATTCAAATACATTCATAATGTCCCTTAATCGAGCCCTCAAGGCCCTAAAACTACTATAGAAACAATTTGAGACTAAATCGGAACCATTTGGAAATTTTAAGAAAAAGTTGAAAAATTTTAACTGCAGGGGTCACACGGCTAAGACATACGCCCGTGTCTTAGGCTGTATGGACATTCGGAATAGGGACACATAGCCCTCTCCCTGCTCGTTCCCATGCCCTTGTAACTCTCTAACGTGGGTTACACAGCTAAGCCACACACCCGTATGCCAGGTCGTGTAACTGGCTGACTTGTATGCCTTGAACCTACAAGGGACACACGATCATGTCGCATGACCGTGTGTCACACATGGCTGAGACAGACACCTATGTATTAGGCCGTGTAGCCCCAAAATGAACATTAAAACACAATTTTAACATTTCAAATTGCTTGGCCCTTAAGAAACTCAAATACCAACCAAAATACCAATTCAAAATGACATTAATTGAGCGAGAAACACATCAAAACCAACCTAATAAGTACCTAACCAATGTACCCTCATTGGTACCACAAGTATATCAAATTTTACAATAAAATAAACATTGATTCAATTCATCAATTCACTTATGCAATACTTAATCAAAATACCTATCAAAGGTACCACAATCACAACAATTTAATTATATATATACCATACAGACTAGCATAACAACTATACCTCATTCTCATATAATATGTAAGTTGGTTATTTGCAGAAAATATCTTTCATAACATTTACGTAAGCCTAACATTAACCAAAATTGCACAAGAGCCTATACATGCCATATAATTTGAATTAAACGTTTCAAAAACTACCAAGATAAGATAGATAGTGTGACTTGAGTGCCTATCCGATCGTCCAACTTTCTGATAATCTATAATGACATTAAACAACTCAAGTAAGCTTAATGAAGCTTAGTAAGTTCGACGAGTTAAACGATAAATCTTACCGAACTAACTAAAATAATAATTCAAACAATAATAATCATCCAAGAGAACTCCCTGTCATTCATAACTTCAATTGGTAAATACATTCATATTCAGATCAATATGAAATAAATAACTTACCTTTCAAATTCATTAAACAAATTACCTTACCAAGATTTTCCATTCGTATGACAACTTACGGGTAAGAGTACATCATCAACAGAAGCTCATAGAGCTGGTCCCCGCAAACACATCAACAGAAGCTCAAAAGAGCGGAACAAAAGCTCGTAAGAGTTGAACAGAAGCTCGTAAGAGTTGAACAGAAGCTTGTAAGAGTTTATCCACCTAAATCACGCCAAACAGAAAGTAAAACGTGAGATTTTGAAACAAATGCTTAACCTCGGTTTACTTGGGTAATATGTCGATATCTTCCTCCAATACCATCTCCACTCCAATAGAATATATATATAATACCAATCACCAATTAATAAAAATGTTCATTTTTAACCGTACAAACTTACCTGAACTAAATTGTAGTCCCTGCAGAAGTTTAGGGACTACTCTGCTATATTTCCTTTTCTACGAGTATATACAGGATTTTGATCTAAAATGTAAATTTCTTCATTTATCATCATACACTTCATTTCCAAGCCATTTCACAGTTAATACCCTTTTATTTTTTAAAATTACACAATTACCCTAAACTTTTAACATTTTTGTAAATTTAGTCCCTTAACTCAAAATTGACCAAATTAACCAATTTTTCTCAAGTCAATATTTTATCCAAATATACTATGCCCTTAAATAGTCCCTAATAATCACTAAATTCACTATTAAACCCTAAAATTTTGACATTTACACAATTTAATCCTAAAATCAAATCTAACAAAAATCACTTTACAAATTCATCAAATAACATAACCAAAGCTCCAAATACATGGTATTCATGAAGAAAATTCAATATTCATTAATAAAAACTTCAAAAATTTTTAACAGAATCAAAAACGAAGGTACAGGCTAGCTGCACCTAGTTGCAACGATCTCAAAAACATAAAAATTACAAGAAACGAGCTTAAGAATCACTCACATGCATAGAATTTGTGCTTGGCTGATTCTCCCAAGCTAAACATCCTTGCCATTAGGTTACCACAAACAAAATTAAAGAAGATGATGAAAATTTTATATTTGTTTAATTATTAATTTTAACCTAATTACCATTTTGCCATTAAAATCACCTTATTTTGTTTTTCTTTTGGTTTAACCGTCCAACACTAAAAATTAGGGGCTAATTACTATATTGGTCCCTCCTCATGTAGTTATTAAACTATTTAGACATTTAATTAAATTAATCACTAACGTTTGCACCTTTTTCAGTTTAGTCCTTTTTTCTTTAATCAACTATCTAAACATTAATATTTCTAAACTAAATTTTAATATGACTTTAATGACTCTATAAATATTCTAAAAATAATAATTATGAGTCGACACAACAAAAATTTGTGGCCCCGAAACCACTATTCTGTCACCATTGAAAATTGGGCCGTTATAGGAAATCATTTGGAAATGATTATGGTTTTCTCTAAAATGAGAATGAAAATGTCCTAAAAAATGAATTTATGTTTTTTTGTAACATCCCAAAAATGGGGGAATCGAGAGAGAGAGAAAGTTCATGCCCTAAATTTTGAGATTATCTGTGCATTTTTAAGAAATAAATGAGGTATTGGTTTATTGCTTAAGTGTTAGTGAAATGTTCCTTGAAACCCAAGTTCAAATCCCTTCTATCGCACAATTTTTATTATTTTGCAAATTCTGTCTCAAACCCTAGTATGTGGCACGCTTTGTTTTTAAAATAAATATTCAAAAATTACTTCAAAAATAAGGTAATATCCCAATGGTTAATTGATAAGTGTACATGATGGAAAATAGATAAGGTATTAAGTTTGAATCTTTTCCCTTGTAAAATAATTATTTTTTACAAAATCTCTTGTTTTTAATGTGTGTGTCATCCATACCCTTGTAACCCTAAGCATAAATGTTAAATTTTAAACAAAATAAGTAATATTTATTCTATTTTTACTCACCCTAGCCGTTCCTCCCCTCCCCTCTCCTCTTTTCTCTTCATTTTTTTTTCCTTTCTCTATTGTTGTTGTCGTCCATAATACCTAGTTTTATCATCTTTTTCTTTTCTTTTTGCCACAAGATTTTGCATCATCTCCTCCATCATATTGCTACCATTTTTATCTAATTAAATCAGCCCCAAATCTGGAATCTTTAGTCTCCAAGATCGATGCCTGTCATTTCCAAGAAGAGCCATAGTCACCCATTTCACCTAACTTATGTAACTTCTTGTTTTCTTTCAATTTCTTGATTAATCTTGTCAATTAAAAAACTAAATTTCAAGATCTGGAATTTGGGAGAATTTTCAATATTTTAAAGGTATTTTTCCATCTTTTAAAAGGATCTCAAAATCGTTCTTGAATCAACCCTAATTTTGGCCACCATGGGTGGTGGTGCGTGCGCCAAAGTGCAAGAAAGGGGTTGTTTTGTTTTTAAATTCTTGCCCATCTATTTCCATATTTAATTTGATTTCCTGAACCCTCCTAATCATCCTTTAATTACATATCATGTAACAGCACGATTTTGGGCTTAATCGGAATAGTGGTTTCCAAACCACTAACCCGAGGTCAAAGAAATTATATTTAATATCATTTTATGTGTTGTAGCATGATTATATGAGTGCATGAAAATTTTGGTGAATCAATTTTAGCGATTGTGAGCTTAATTGCGAAAAAGGACTAAATTAAATACATTACAAATATATCTTATCATATACATAAATATCATATCAAAACATTATATACTTATACATATACAAATGTCGAATCATGATTATTATTACTGAATCACAACTAGTTCATAACCATCATTTATATTTTATCACCTAACCAAATACAAATATATTTATCCAAACACAAAAATTACATACCATGTAATAAATATATCAAAATAAACTCTTATCATGTTCGGACATAACCAAATATCCATTGATGCTAAATCACATGTAACACCTTAACCAAACATATCAACCAAGTTCACATGTATATTTTATCTTAGCATGAATCATAGTTGAATCAACCAAACATACTTATGAATATATACCATGGCTGATTCATCAACCACATCCAAATTCACCAACCATTATCAATACATATAACACATATAAACTTAACTAAAGTTTCATAAACTTTCATAGCATATTAGCCATATACATAAACCAAAATCCAACATTTGAAAATATAATCCAGCCTATACATGCCATAGGTTCAAAAATTCAGCTTATAAAATACCAAAAAATAGTTGATAGTGTGATAGACTTTGCTGACGATACCCGAGCTCGTAACAAGTTCTCAATATCTATAAAACAGAGGCAAACATAACACACAGTAAGCAATTTAAGCTTAGTAATTCATAAGCAAATAAACAATTAAATGACATAGTCAACTCGTTTATACTAAACCAAAATATACAATCATAATTACAATTAATCTCAAGCTTAGTATTACATATATAACATATGCTTTCTTAAATAAATGTCATCTTAACCAAATGTACATATTTATATATATATTCAAAGTATCATTCAATATCAAAGACAAAATATCATTTTATAACTAAATATATTTATACACATTCTCATATACTCATGAATCTAAATTTAACATCATATACATATACATAATATATGGCCAAAAATATTTCACCGGTACACATATGCTCACATTAGTAACTTATATTATTTGCATCACATATCAAATGGCCAACTTACCTTATTTTCAAATAGGTAATCAACTAACTCATACCTGTTCGTTTTAGCCCTTTTTACACCTTTGATCACAGCTTACAATTGCCCGTTGAACCATTCAGAATTGAATAGGATACTCGGATAATCACTTTTATAGAACAATGCAAACATCCCAGACGTGGTCTTACATGCTATCTCATATCGTTGCCACTGTCCCAGACAGGGTCTTACACGAATCAAATACGATGCCAATGTCCCAGACATGGTCCTACTCATAACCACATACCGATGCCAACATCCCAAACGTGGTCTTACTCGAGAACACATATCAGAAATCCTATGTCATGACATATGTATCCTAGCTATTCCTAAGGTTTATATGGGGCTTTCGGACTTTGTAGCTCGGTCGAAACAAATTCATAAACATAATTCCCACGCTTATTTGCATTCGGCCAACATATATATAATATCACATATTTCATTTTAGCATATAAATCTCATATTTTATCAAAATTAAAAATACTTATTTGCTTATAAACTTACCTCAGAAGATGAAAATCGGAACAAGACGGCTAGTTGACAACTTTATTTTCCCCCAATCCAAATCCGATTTCTTTGGTTCTTGATCTAAAAATATTCAAATTAAACTCTTTCAAACATATTTTTACTCAATTTAGTCCATAAACACATAAATGGGTAAATTACTATTTTACCCCTGACATTTTACACTTTTTACAATTTAGTCCCTTTTGCACAAAATACAAAATATGCAAAATTTCAATATATCATGCTTAGGTCGAATATTCATCTTCCTCATACAAGTCCATATATTTCATTTATTTCACATTTTAGTCCCTCAATTTATTATTTTTGTAATTTAGTCCTAATTACTCAAAATCATCAAAAATTCCAAAACAAAACATATCAATCCAAAACATATATTTTATATTTCATAAAAAAACATTAATAAACTCAAATATTCATCAAAATCAGAAATTCAAGCATGGGCTTTGTACATTACATTGCAACGATCTTAAAAACGTAAAAATTATCAAAAATCGAGCTAGTTGCATACCTTAATCAAACTCAATAATGACCGAATGCCTTAGCTTTTTTTCTTTCTTTTCTTTTTAATGTTATTCAATCAAAACTAGAAAGATGAGCACTTGTGTCTTTATTTTATGTTTTATAATATTATTACTTATTAATCATTTTACTTTTATAACCTTTATAATAAAATTTTAAAACCATATATTATAAGGTCACTACTGTCCATGATTTGTAAATATGTCTAATTGCAACATAAGTGCCTCCATTTAAAAAGACAACAACAATTCAGCCCTTACATATTAAACTATCAAGTTTTCATTTTACGCGATTAAGCCCTTTTATTTAATCGGACACTCAAACGACAAAATTAAATCATGAAAATTTCACATATATAAATTCACACATAATAAACACAGAAAATAATTTTAAAATATTTTTTTGACTCAGATTCGTGGTCTCAAAACCATCGTTCTGAATAGGGTCTAAATCGGGTTGTTACAATTCTCCCCCTTAGGAATTTTCTTCCCCAAAAATCTTATCGATGAATAGGCTCGGATAACGTTCTTTCATTGCATTTTATGGCTCCCACGTTGCCTCTTGAACTCCGTGTCTATGCCACAGTACTTTCACTAACGAAATTTTCTTATTTCGCAATTCTTTAACTTCGCGAGCCAGAATACGAATCAGTTCTTCCTCATATGTCATATCAGACTTAATCTCAATCTCTGACGGACTAATCACGTGTGAGGGATCAGATCGATATCTACGAAGCATCAAAACATGAAATACATTATGGATCTTTTCTAAATCAGGTGGTAACAATAGTCTATAAGCAACTGACCCGAGACGCTCCATAATCTCATACGGCCCAATAAATCTCGGACTGAATTTGCCTTTACAACCGAATCTGATTATTTTCTTCAACGGTGAGACTTTCAAAAAGACTTTGTCTATCTAAAACTCTATATCTTTTCGTTTCAAGTCCTTATACGGTTTCTGAGGATCTGACTCTGTTTTTAGACTTTCACGAATCACTTTCACTTTTTGTTCAGTCTCTCTAATCAAATCGACCTCGTGTATCTTGTTTTCACTGAGCTCGGTCCAATATAATGGTGTATGACATTTACGACCATACAAATCTTCGTAAGGTTCCATTTTGATACTCGATTGAAAGCTATTATTGTACGCAAATTCAACCAGAGGTAAGTATTGTTCCCACGTACCTTCGAACTTGAGAATGCAACATCTCAACATATCCTCAAGTATCTGAATGATTCGTTTGGACTGACCATCTGTTTGTGGATGGAAAGCAGTGCTAAAATGTTATTTCGTACCTAGAGCATCTTGCAGTTTCTTCCAAAACCACGATGTAAACCTCGGATCTCTATCCGAAACAATATAAATAGGTACTCTGTGCAACCTCACTATCTGAGAAACATACAATTCAGCTAGCTTATCAAGCGAGTAATCTGTACGAACTGGAACAAAATGAGCCGATTTAGTCAATCTATCTACAATAACACAGATTGCATCTTTCTTGCTCGGTGCAACAACAAACCATATACAAAATCCATTTTAACTCTGTCCCATTTCCACTTAAGTATAATAATCGGCTGAAGCAATCCAGAAGGTACTTGATGTTTGGCTTTTACTTGCTGACAGACCAAACATTTCAAAATAAAGTTAGAAATGTCTTGTTTCATACCATGCCACCAGTAAAGTTCTTTTAGATCATTATACATCTTCGTACTACCCGGGTGAACAGATAATCGACTGCTATGAGTTTCATTCAAAAATATCTGAATCAACTCTGAATTTCTTGAAACACATATTCGGCTCCTGAACCTCAAACAACCCTCAACATACACTCTGAACTCTGAATCAACATTCGAATTACATTGAGCTCACTTTGCTAATAAATCATCATCAACTTTCTGAGCATCACAAATCTGTTGAACAAATAACGGTCTTACTTTTAACTCAGCTATTATCGAACCATCATCAGACATAGTCATATGCACATTTATTGTACGCAAAGAAAATAGTGATTTTTGGCTTAAAGCATTAGCAACAACATTAGCCTTTCTCGGATGGTAGTCGATCACAGGCTCTTAATCTTTTAACAAATCTAACCATCGACGTTGTCTCAAATTCAGATCTTTCTAAGTCATCAAATATTTCAAGCTTTTGTGATTAGAATAAACATGACATTTCTCACCAAATAGATAGCGACGCCATATCTTTAATGCAAACACAATAGCTGCCAATTCTAAGTCGTGTGTCGGATAGTTCTTTTCATGCAGCTTTAACTGTCTCGAGGCATAAGCTATGAATTTTCCCTCCTGCATCAAAACACAGCCCAAACCATTTAAAGATGCATCACTATGATAACAAATTCTTTACCCGATTCTAGCCGAATTAGCACTGGAGCTTAGGTCAAAAGGGCTTTCAAATTATAAAACTTTTCTGGCACTTTTCTGACCACTCAAACTTAACATCTTTCTATAATAGCTTCGTTATCGAGGTTGTAATCATAGAGAAACCTTTCATGAACCGTCTATAGTAACAGGCAAGTCCTAGAAAACTTTGGACTTCAGAAACATTTCTTGGAGGTTTCCAATCAAGTATAGTCGAAATTTTACTCGGATCAACCCGAATGCCCAATGCTGATACATGTCCCAGAAAACTAACTTCACGTAACTAGAACTCGCATTTACTAAACTTTGCATACAATTGTTTATCTCGCAAAGTCTGTAACACAAATCTCCTAATCTCAAATCTATCTTTGGAAACACTATAGCCCCTTTGAGCTAATCAAATAGGTCGTCAATCTGTGGCAACGAATATTTATTCTTTATAGTCACCTTAATGAGAGACATTCTCATAGTTCCGTCTTTCTTTTTCACAAACAAAACTGGTGCACCTTAGGGAGAAAAACTCGGTCGCACCAAACCTCTATCTGCCAATTCTTGCAATTGAGCTTTCAATTCTTTTAATTCAGTAGATGTCATTCTATACGGAGCTATCGATATCAGTGTCATCCTTGGCATTAACTCAATACCAAGCTCTACTTCTCGAATAGTGGCAAACCTGGTAATTCTTCAGGAAATACATCCGGATACTTGCACACAACTAGTACTGATTCAATCTTTCTTTCAGCCACTTTACTATCAAGCACATATGCAAAGTAAGCTTCATAACCCTTTCTTACTTACTTTTGAGCTAACATATAAATTAACACATAATAAACACAAAAAATAATTTTAAAATATTTTTCTAACTTGGATTCGTGGCCCTGAAACCACCATTCTAAATAAGGTCTAAATCGGGCTGTTACAGTCCCGGCCTTGGACTCGGGTAAGGGGTGTTACATTTAATGGTATCAGAGCTATGGTTTAGTCAGTTCTAGGACTAACCTAGCATGAGTACGAGTCTAGCTATACATATCATAGTTATATATTGATAGTGTGACGACTCCTGATGAATATAAATCATGTTTTTATATAGTAAATGGATCTCGATGGAGCTATGGCAGACGATGTGGAAAGTAATGAGCCGGCTCTTGCTGAAGGGATCGCGCTAGTTGAAAGTGAGCTCGAGACGATGAGTCAGGGTGGAAGGGCTAGAGAAGCCTACCTCCGTATGATGGATGCTTGGTACTCAGAGTTCATTCGTGCGAATCCGAACACTCCACCTCCCCCACCTCCTCTAATCCTACAGCCTGCCCCTATAGCTCCTCAGAGAGTAGAAATTTTTAGAAGAGAGAAACCTCCAGTGGACAGAATTCGAAAGCATAGGGCTGAGGAATTTTGGGCTAGTGTTGATGATAAACCAGAGATAGCAGAGTTCTGGTTAGAAAATACCATCAGAGTATTAGATGAGCTATCGTGCACGCCGGAGGAGTGCATAAAATATGTAGTGTCACTTCTACGAGACTTTTCCTACCAATGGTGGAATACTCTCGTGTCAGTGGTACCAAGAAAGAGAGGAACTTGGGAATTCTTCCAGGAAGAGTTCTGTAAAAAGTATATTAGCCAAAGATTTATTGATCAAAAGAGAAAAGAATTCCTTGAACTGAAGCAAGGCCGTATGAAAGTGACGGAGTACAAGCGTGAGTTTTTGAGGCTCAGCAAATATGTGCGAGAGTGCGTATCTACAGAAGCCACCATGTGCAAGAGGTTTGAAGATGGCTCGAATGAAGACATCCTTCTATTAGTTGGCATCTTAGAGTTGAGGGATTTTATGGTACTTGTTGAGAGAGCTTGCAAGGCTGAAAAATTGGCCAAAGGGAAGAGAAGAGCTGACATCGAGTCTCGTGACTCAAAGAAAAGACAGATGGGGAACACCAGACCTCATCCAAGAGATCGAAAGAGTTTCCTGCTCGATCAAATGCATCAGTAGGAGTCTCAAACAGAAACAAGAACAAGCAGCATACGATGTTTAAAACTCAAACCACTTCTATCGCGAGTGTTGGTAGTGCTCGACTAAACAGACCAGAATGTTCACAGTGCGGTAGACATCACTTCGATGAGTGCGAGGCAATGAAAGAGGCTGTTTCAAATGTGGGTCGCTGGACCATTTTATTCGTAACTATCCTGAGATGGTCGAGAAAGATAAGGATCAAGGTGTGAGATCGGGTAACGCTCCTTCGAGGGGTAGACCACATAAGAACCCGGGAAGTGGGGCTAGTAGTAGAGGTGCACCTAGAGATGCTGCTATGAAGTCTGAGGGTAGAGCACCTACAAAGACTTACGCCATTCGCGCCCATGAAGAGGTTGCATCTCCCGATGTGATTACGGGTACCTTTTCTATCCATGATACACCTGTTGTTGCTTTGATTGATCTAAGTTCTACCCATTCCTATATTTGTATGAAATTGATACCTAGTATGAACATGTTAGTCAAGTCATCTAAAATTGTGGTAAAAGTGTCTAATCCGTTAGGCAAACATGTGTTAGTAAACCAAGTATGTAGAAACTATCCATTGACAATTAGAGGTCATTATTTTTCGGCTAACCTTATGTTATTGTTGTTTGATAATTCGATGTAATTCTCAGTATGGACTGGTTGACTTCTCATGGTGTTGTAGTGGATTGTGGACGAAAAGTTATCGAGTTGAAATGTGAAAGTGGATATGTTCTTCGGGTTGAATCAGGTAAAGCGTATAGCTTGCCTGTAGTAATATCGTTTTTTACTGCGAAAAGATATTTGAGAAAAGGGTGCAAATTTTATCTCGCTTTTGTGTTGAATACTCAAGTATCTGAAGTAAAGATCGAGTCAATACCAGTGGTATGTGAGTACCCGGATGTGTTCCCGGAAGAATTGTTTGGATTGCCCCCAACTAAGGAAGTTGAGTTTGGTATCGAATTAGTCCCTAGTGCATCACCTATCTCGATTGCTCTGTATAGGATGGCTCTGATGGAGTTAAAGGAGTTGAAAGTGTAGCTACAAGAATTAAAGGATAAGGGTTTTGTGAGACCGAGCTATTCTTCATGGGGTGCTCTAGTACTTTTTATGAAAAAGAAAGACGGGTCGAAGAGGTTATGTATAGACTACAGATAGCTCAACAAGGTGACTATGAAGAAAAAAGTATCCTTTGCCAAGGATCGACAATCTATTTGACCAATTGAAAGGAGCCACTGTGTTTTCAAAGATTGACCTGAGGTTCGGTAATTACCAGCTTAGAGTAAAGGAGCAAGATGTGCTGAAAACTACTTTTCGGACAAGGTATGGTCATTATGAGTTTCTTGTCATGCACTTTGGTTTAATAAATGTCCCTACGGTGTTCATGGACTTAATAAATCGCATTTTCTAATCATATATAGATAAGTTCATTGTGGTCTTTATCGATGACATAATAATCTATTCTCGTGATGGAAGAGAGCACGTGGAGCATTTGAGAACTGTTTTGCAAACCTTAAGGGATAAGCAGTTGTATGCCAAGTTTAGTAAAAGTGAGTTTTGGCTCTGAGAGGTCAAATTCCTAGTACACATCGTATCAGGTGATGGAATTAAAGTTGATCTGAGTAAGATCTCGGCTATTGTTGAGGGGAAACCGTTGAGGATTGTATCGAAGATTTGAAGCTTCCTAGGCTTAATGGGGTATTACCGATGATTCGTTAAAGGATTCTCTATGATAGCTACTCCGATGACGAGGTTGCTACAGTAAGAGGTCAAGTTTGAATGGACAGATAAGTGCCAACAGAGTTTTGAGACATTAAAGGCTTTATTGACCGAAGCCTCAGTTTTAATTCAACCAAAACCAGGAAAAGAATTTATGGTATATAGCGACGGCTCTTTGAATGGATTGGGGTGCATGCTTATACAAGAAGGTAAGGTTGTAGCCTACACCTCGAGATAGGTGAAGCCACATGAGAAAAACTACCCGACGCACGATTTAGAATTGGCCACCAACGTTGATAAATCATAATTCATACATATTTCTATCCCATGCTTAGCAAACTTTATGGATGATTTTTCCTTGAAATTGGTGGATTCGACACTCCTAATTCCTTAATTTTATATTTTATACTTAGATGAGCATAGGAGAATGAAAGGAACGAGAAACAGGCCAAAAATAGAGAAAATGGGCGAACGTACGAAATCAACACGACCGGGACCTCCTCACACGAGCAGACCACACGGTCGTGTCAATTTGGCAGAATCGAAGCACGACTCACACGGGTGGACCACACGCCCGTGCCTATTTAACAGGCTTGACCACGGCCTGAAGAAATCGCACACGGACGTGTCCCTGTCGAGCCCAAATTGAGTCCAATTCGGAAAAGACCAATTTTGAGGGTTCTTAGGCATTCTAAAGCCTATAAATACACCCTAGAGGAGGAGGAAAAAACACACGGAGAAGGAAGCAGGGAACTACTCAAGGAAAGCTGATTGATCCATCTCAGAAGCTGGATTCATCTAGAAGACTAAAGATCTCCCCTCAATTTCCCTTCAGAAGTTTTGGGTTTTTCTTTATGTTTTGTATTCATTATTCTTCTAAGATGTTTACCTTTTTAGTTATGAACTAAAACCCCTAAATACCTAAGGGGAATGAAACCTAAGACAAATCTTGTTATTATTATCTGAATTGTATGATAAATATTTGACTTGTTCTTAATTATGTGTTCTTAATTCTTGTATTGATATTCCAGGATATTGATTCAAGTTAAGCTCTTATTCAGAGGAGGAATAGACCCTGTCTAAGAATACATTTGTCATAATTAATTGGAGTTGATTACGCGCCTAGAGATAAGGGGACAAGACTTTTTCGGATTAGGGTGAAACCTAATAAGAGGATCCATAGATCGAGTTAATACAACTCTAGGGAGTTATTTAGAGAGAGATTTCAATTATTCAACCTAGGGTTAGACGTTGTTAGTCTCGAGAGGGATAATAATATAACTTAAGGATTTCTATGGATCAAGTCAAATGAATAAATCATCCGATTCAGAGTCAAATAACAAGTGAAGTCTAGGTGGATTTTCCTTAGGTATTGTCTTAATTCAATCATTTTTCCAAAAGTAATTCCCAATTCTATTTTCTGTGAATTCTTTGTTTAGTTAATTAGTTAGTTAAAACAAACCCCATTATTCTTAGGCTAGATAATATAAAGACAGTTATTACTAGTACTTTTAGTTCCTTTAGGTTCGACAATCCGGTCTTGCTAAAACTATACTACTATTCGATAGGTACACTTGCCTTCATCGTGATAATAGTTAGGTTCAAGAACGATTCCTTATAAATATTTAAAACCTGTCATGAATATCACGTATCAAGTTTTTGGTGCCATTGACGGGGAACTAAGATATTAGGAACACTCGATTTTTATTAGTTTAGCCGTTTACTTTTTCTGCAATTTAAATTTTATTCTAATTTTTATTTCTAATTCTTCTTTTTCCCTTTTTCTGGCAAGTTCTTATAGTTTATGACTAGAAGAAACCTATCGGGACCATTACTTTTTGACAGTAAGATCGATCGCACAGTTCGCAGAAACCAAAGAGAAATAAGACGAAGCTTAAAATACACAGAGAACGAGCAAGAGGACAATATTCAAACCATAACCGAAGAGATGGCTGAAAACCAAGAAAATTCGCTACCTCCTACAATTGCTGTTAATCAAAATCCTGCTCCGAGCACTATGTATGATTATGCTAAACCTAATTTAACAGGAACTGATTCAAGTATAGTTAGACCTGCTATTGCTGCAAATAATTTTAAACTGAAACCTAACACAATTCAAATGATACAATAGTTTGTTCAGTTTGATGGTTTGCAGGACGAGGATCCCAACGCTCACTTGGCAAATTTCCTAGAATTTTACGATACCTTTAAAATTAATGACGTTTCTAATGATGCCATTCGCCTTCAGTTGTTTCCCTTTTCATTAAGGAATAAGGCTAAACAATGGTTGAACTCGTTGCCATGAGGGTCAATCACTACTTGGGAACAAATGACGAAAAATTTTTATTAAAATATTTTCCACCAGCTAAAACAGCCAAATTACGTAATGATATCTCTTCTTTTGTGTAGATGGATTTAGAAACACTCTATGATGCATGGGAGAGATACAAGGACCTTTTAAGAAGGTGCCCTCACCATGGGTTACCGCTTTGGCTACAGGTTCAAACGTTCCATAATGGACTGAATCCTTCGACTCAGCAGATGATTGATGCAGCCGCCGGATGAACTATCAATAATAAGACACCTGAGGTGGCTTACGAATTTATTGAGGAGATGTCACTGAAAAACTATTTGTGGCAAGTTATGCGAACAAAGCCGATGAAAGCAGCCAGTGTTTTCAACCTCGACGCGGTTACTATGCTATCTAACCAAGTAGAACTCTTAAATAAAAAGATTAACGGTTTGTGTGGTTCTACTCAGGTACATCTAGTGATGAGGTACAATTCAAATGGAGGAGGAGCATGCACAAAATATCAACCCTTCAACCCTAGCATCGAGGAGGAAAAAGTCCAATATATGGTTAGCAATACTTACAATGCAGGTTGGAGGAACCACCCAAAATTTTCATGGGGGGCTAAGGAAATCAGAGATCACCTCCAGGCTACCAACAACCACCCTACCAATAGGAAAAGAAGCCAAACCTTGAAGAGATGCTCTCAAAAATTATATCAATTTCAGAAACTCATTTTTAAAATACCGAGACAATACTTAAGAAGAAACAAGAATCGATCCAAGGGCTCGAAACTCAGATTGGATAGCTTGCCAAGTTGATTTCTGAACGACCACAAGATAGCCTGCCAAGCAACACTAAATCTAACCCTAGGGAGCAACTCAATGCGATTACTAGTCAAGATGACGAAGGGTTAGTCACACCTGAACCAGAACCAAGGCAAGAAACTGAGATAAGCAAAGGTAAAGGTGAGGTAGACCACAATGAGCAGAAACCGGTAAGTATAGAATACAAACCTCGTGTGCCATACCTTAATGCGACAAGGAAAGACCGCTCAGATGAACAATTTGGTAAATTCCATAACTCTTAAAAAAATTACATATTAACTTACTGTTTATTGAAGCTCTATCGCAGATGTCAGACATAATGAAATTTTTAAAAGAGCTTTTAGCAAATAAGTAGAAGTTGGACGAGGCTTCGCATGTGAAGCTAAACACGTTTGCTCAGCTATTCTATAGAATAAGCTACCCAACAAATTGAAAGATCAGGGAGTTTTACAATTCCTTGCTTAATTGGTAGTTTAGTTGTTAATAATGCATTAGCTGATTTAGGGGCTAGTACTAACATCATGCCTTACAAAATGTTTAAACAACTAGGTCTTGGGAAACCCAAACAGAATAGGATGAGCATTCAATTAGAAGATAAAACTATAATATTTCCTAGAGGTATTATTGAAGATGTGCTACTTAAAATCGATAAATTTATATTTCCTGTTGACTTCGTTGTTCTAGACATAGAGGAGGATAGCAACACTCTGTTGATTTTAGGAATGCCCTTTTTAGCAACTGCTAGAACGATTATTGATGTTGGCACAGGTGAGCTCACACTTCTTGTCGGAGACGAAACAATCACCCTTCAAGCTCACAATTTCGGCAACACATCGAAAATTGAAGGTGATTGTCTAAACCATTCTACTAAAACTGACAATATAGTGCAACCTACTTTGTAGGAAATGAGTTTGAAGGAAGTACATGAGCCATTTTTTAGTAATAGTAGAGGACCTATTCATGAAGAATGAAGGGTACAAATCGAGGAGTTAGATGAATGGTGGACACATAAATCGAGAACACAAGATAAACCAAAACTATACTAGAACAAGCTCAATACCATTCCAAATCAACTTAAGGTTGGAGATAAAGTTTTATTAGATACCGCAGATCCTCACATTGTCACTGCCAAACTGAATGAAGAAATCCCTCTTACGGTACTTAGCATTTTCCCATTCGGTACAATCGAGGTAAGTCTTCCTAAGTTCGACACTTTTAAGGTAAACAATACCTGCCTAAACTTTATTTTGATGAGATTCATAGCAGGAATGAGGAGTATAAACTCCTCGAACCACCATGACCATTCAATGGAGAGCTAAGTTGAGCTTAGACTATAAATAAGCACTTCTCGGGAGGCAACCCGAGCACTAACAATATTACTTTCTTTAAATTTTAGTTTTTAAAATCTGACATACTAACCAAATCACTGAACACAAGCTTTTCAAAACCACACAGCCATGCACACGGGTGTGCTGTAGGCCGTGCACATACCATGGGATGCAAATGACCTTGCGATACAACCATGTAAAAATAGGGCAAAAATTTCTTTCCCGGCACGGGATGCGATAAGTAGCCACGACTGTGTGATATGGCCGTGGGCGAAACTGCCAAAATAACACGAGCATGCAACACGCCCGTGTTTTGAAACCATGGGTGGACCTGTCAATTTAACACGGGCGTACGCCTACATACACGGGAATGGGAGAAGCGAACAGAGAGCGTACACCAGTGCGCCTAATTTCGAAAACTATGAAATGCACGGGTTGAGATTAGAGCACACAGGCGTGCCCCACGGTCGTGTGCCCCAATTTCTCTATAAACACCTATTATTTATTTATTTTTTTATTTCTATATTTTGAAATTATTATTATTTATTTATTTCCTTTTAATACTATTTAACCTGATTTTTTACAATTTTTATTCTTCGGCTATTTCATTACGAGTAATTATGCTTCAGTATACCTCTTAAAGAGTTCCTGATTTTATCACAGTCAGAAAGAGCTCCAAAGCTCATCCTCGCATATGGACTAATGAACCTCTACCACCACCAAAGTATCCTCCTCCACCCTCACGCTGATTATTCTCCAAAACTCCAGTTCAAGAAAATTCATTCATCATTCAGGAAGTTCCACTTCTCTCCCTATCTTATGATTATGAATCTATCTTTTTCAGATATATATCTTTGCTCATTGAAGGCAATGTACATCTTAAGTGTACGGGGTCTTTTATATAAAAAAATCCCTATATTTTGTTCTATTCTCATGCGATTTTCTCATATCATTATTAGAATGAATTCCAATTAGTCTATAATGTTTATTGATATATCTTGAATTAAAACATAGGCATTTATACATTGATTGTTTAAACTTTAAGACATTAGAGAATTAAGCATGATAAGTTGATTTTTGAAGAATTAAAAACTTTTAGGTTGTTTCCCTAAGTTTAGGTATTATCTTGAGTTGGAATTCACAAGTTTAAACATCAGAAAGCCATAATTTTTGTGAGATCTTGAGCCTTTAAAGCATCTATTATTTCTTTCATGCTCACTTTCATTATGAGTGCATCAGTATTGAATTCTTATTCTAGAACTTGCTTGATTATACATGTGAAGACCACACCATTTGATTTGATATGTCAAAATGATAAAGGCACTTAGGTTTAACCCACTCACTCTATAAAAGCCTACCTTCACAATTAACCCTTAGTGAACCCCCTTAAGCCTAACAACCTATCCATTGAATTACCCTCAATATTAACCCATAACTCATTATTGTTGAAATCCCCTAAATTAATTTGATCCCTATTTTTCTTTTCGAGATCTGAGTTGGAATAGTTGCTTAGCTATGTTTCATTCCATTTTTTAATTATGTGTTCTTAAAAAAATAATAATAAATATATATAATACATGTATACATATTAGTAGTAGTGATTTTTTGAGCTAAAGAAGTTAAATTCCATATTCTAAGAAAAAGCTCTGTTGTACGCAGCTAATGACTAGTCATTTTTCTAGTTAGGCAATTTTTCAATTCAATCTCAATTCTAACCCTTTCTTTTAGCTTGTGACCACACCTTCTAACCAAATCAACGTTACAACCCTCTAAAGACCTTTTGATTGATGTTTCATCTCAATTTATAGTGGTGGAGATTTGATTTTCATGCAAGCCTATGGTAATGACTTTTCATTATTGACTATTGAGTGCTTCATTTATTGTCCTTAAACACCTCGAGTGATTTGAGTGAATCTTTAGTGAGGATGTGAAACCCTGTGATATTTTGAATCAAAGGTAATTACTTAGATGAGGGGAGACACCTATGTTTTCATGATAAAATACTCAACTTGGAATGTTTGAAACTTTGATGTTCTTTCAGTTGAATTTTCAATGTATGATTACCTATGGATTATTTTGAGATATTATCGATAGAAATTATAAGTTGAGAAGAATTTATTTTGATTATGAGTTGAGCATTTTGCTTGAGGACAAGCAAATGCTTAAGTGTGGGGGTATTTGATAAACCGTAATTCATACATATTTCTATCCCATGCTTAGCACACTTTATGGATGATTTTTCCTTGAAATTGGTGAATTCGACGCTCCTAATGCCTTAATTTCATATTTTATACTTAGGTGAGCATAGGAGAGTGAAAGGAACGAGAAATAGGCCAAAAATGAAGAAAATGGGTCAACGTACGAAATTAACACGGCCTGGACCTCCTCACACGGGCAGACCACACGGCCGTGTCAATTTGGCATAATCGAAGCACGACTCACACGGGTGGACCACACGCCCGTGCCTATTTAACAGGCTCGACCACTGCCTAAAGTAATCGCAGACGGGCGTGTCACACGGGCATGTCCCTATCGAGCCCAAATTGAGTCCAATTCAGAAAAGATCAATTTTGAGGGCTCTTAGGCATTCTAAAGCCTATAAATACACCATAAAGGGGGAGGAATAAAACACACGAAGAAGGAAGCAGGGAACTACTCAAGGAAATTCGATTGATCCATCTCAGAAGCTGGATTCATCATCAAGACTGAAGATCTCCCCTCAATTTCCCTTCAGGACTTTTGGGTTTTTCTTTATGTTTTGTATTCATTATTCTTCTGAGAAGTTTACCTTTTTAGTTATGAACTAAAACCCCTAAATACCTAAAGGGAATGAAACCTAAGACAAATCTTGTTATTATTATTTGAATTGTATGATAAATATTTGACTTGTTCTTAATTATGTGTTCTTAACCCTTGTTTTGATATTCCAGGATATTGATTCAAGTTAAGCTCTTATTCAGAGAAGGAATAGACCCTGTCTAAGAGTACATTTGTCATAGTTAAGCGGAGTTGATTGCGCGCCTAGAGATAGGGTGACAAGATTTTACCAGATTAGGGTGAAACCTAATAATGGGATCCATAGATCGAGTTAATGCAACTCTAGGGAGTTAATTAGAAAGAGATTTCAATTAGTCGACCTAGGGTTAGACGTTGTTAGTCTCGAGAGGGATAATAATATAACTTCGGGATTTCTACGAATCAAGTCAGATGAATAAATCGTCCGATTTAGAGTCAAATAAGAAGTGAAGTGTAGGTAGATTTTCCTTAGGTATTGTCTTAATTCAATTATTTTTTGAAAAGTAATTCCCCAATTCTATTTTCTGTGAATTCTTAGTTTAGTTAATTAGTTAGTTAAAACAAACCCCATTATTCTTAGGCTAGATAATATAAAGACAGTCATTACTAGTACTTTTAGTTCCTTTGGGTTTGACAATCTAGTCTTGCTAAAATTGTACTATTGTTCGATAGGTACACTTGCCTTCATCGTGATAATAGTTAGTTTCAAGAACGTTTCATTATAAATATTTAAAACCTGTCACGAATATCACGTATCAATCGTGTTTGCATTGAAAATATGGAGTATTCACCGACCATAAAAGTCTCAAGTATTTGATGACTCAAAAGGAGTTGAACTTACGGCAACGGCGATGGTTAGAGTTGATAAAAGACTATGAGTTGATAATCAACTACCACCCGAGAAAGGCAAATATAGTCACCGACGCACTGAGTAGAAAGTCATTATTTGTCTTGAGGGCCATGAATACTCAGTTGTCTATGGCTGATGATGGTTTAGTTTTGGCAGAATTAAGAGCTAGACCGATGTACCTACAAGAGATTTGTGAAGCTCAGAAGGATGATAAGGATTTACAAGATAAAATGACTCAGGGCAAGACGAATAATGAATCAAACTTTTGGATTGGTACCGACGGCTGTTTGATGTTCTGAGATAGGGTATGTGTACCTAAAGACGGTGAGCATATTTTAAGGATTTTACGTGAGGCACATAGTGGTTTCTTATCTATCCATGCGGGTAGTGTTAAAATGTATAATAACCTGAAGAAAATGTATTGGTGGTCGGGAATGAAAAGAGACATTTCAGAGTTCATTTCTAAGTGTCTAGTTTGTTAGCAAGTAAAGGCTGAACACCAAGTACCTTCGAGTTTGCGTCAACCCGTAATGATTCCCGAGTAGAAATGGGACTAGGTAACCATGGATTTTGTGTCAGAGTTGCCTTTAACGCCAAAGAAAAAGGATGTCGTTTGGGTTGTTGTTGATAGGCTTACAAAGTCGGCATATTTTATTCCGGTGTGTACCGGCTACTCCCTTGAGAAATTTGATGATTTCTATGTTTCTGAGATCATGAGACTTCACGGGCTGCCCTTGTCGATTATTTTAGAAAAAGATCCGAGATTTACTTCACTGTTCTGGAGGAAGTTACAAGAGGCGCTAGGGACGAAATTAAATTTTAGCATTGCTTTTCACCCGCAAACTAACGATCAGTAGGAAAGAGTAATTCAGATTCTAGAAGACATGTTACGGTGTTATATTCTCAAGTTTCAAGGCAGTTGGGAAAGGGATTTACCACTGGTCAAATTCACTTACAATAATAGTTATTAGTCAAGTATGAAAATGGTGCCTTATGAGGCTTTGTATGGATGTAAGTGTCAAACGCCCTTATATTGGACTGAACTTAGAGAGGGCCAGGTCCATGGGGTCAACTTAGTAGAGAAACCGAAGAAAAAAGTAAAGGTGATTCGAGATTGCTTGAAAGCGGCTTCAAATAGACAAAAATCCTATGCTGATTTAAAATGAACAGAAATTGAGTTTCAAGTCAGTGATAAGGTATTTCTAAAAGTGTCCCTATGGAAGCAAGTTCTCCGATTCGGTAAGAAAGGAAAACTAACTCTGCGGTTTATTGGACCAGTAGCATATCACTTGCCTTGTCATTTGAGTTAGAGAAGATCCACAATGTTTTTCATGTGTCGATGTTACGCCTTTATCGTTCGGATCCTTCGCATGTTCTTTTGTCAACAGAGGTTGGGATTCGTTCAGATATGACTTATGACGAAGAACTGGTTAAGATTTTGGCTCGAAAGGTTAAGTAATTGAGGAACAAGAGTGTAGCACTCGTGAAAGTTTTTTGGTATAGACATCGAGTCGAAGAAGCCACATGGGAACCTGAGGAGACTCTGAGAGACCAATACCCGAATCTTTTCGCCAATAAGATTTTTGAGGACGAAAATCCTTAAGGGAGGAGAATTGTAACAGCCCGATTTTGGGCCTAGTCAGAATAGTGGTTTCGAGACCACTAACCCGAGGTTAGAGAAATTATTTTAATATCATTTTATGTGTTGTAGAATGATTATATAAGTGCATGAAAATTTTGGTGAATCAATTTTAGCGATTGTTAGCTTAATTGCGAAAAAGGACTAAATCACATAAAGGGAAAAAGTTTTGTTTTACTAGTAAATGGTGTTAAATAGCTAGAGAATCATAATTAGGGGTCTTTAAAGGGAAATAGACCTATTCTAATAAGGGTGGCCGACCATAGAGACAAGAAAATGAAATGGTCAAAGGTTAGGTGAAATTTGGTGACTAATTTGACTTGAAATAAAATAAAATAAAGAGAAAAGGATATCACCTTTCATCTTCCTCCTCTCCACCTAAATTTTCAGCAAAATAAGGGTTTTGGAAGGTTGAAATTTCAACAACTCTTGACCCTTGCAAGTAAGTGATTTTGGTGGTCTTTCCTAATGTTTTTTGTACTTTTGGAACCCTTATGGCTTAAGCTAACTAATGAGGGGGCTATTTTGCAAAATGGTTGAGAGACTAGGGATATTACATGAGAGTGTTCATGTTATTTGTTGAATTTTCATGGAAGAAAATGAATCATGGTTGTTAAATAAACAATTTTTGTGAAAGGAGTTTTCATGAAAACACCTAAATGGGCTATTTTGTAAAGCTTGTAAAATAGGTTGTAATTGTGTGAAATGTTTGAAATTGTGAGTTCCTATAGGTATAAAAATAGTTTGGCTAGGCTTGGTTAATGAGGAAACTAGATAAAAATTGATTTACGAGCCTAAGGGCAAAATCATAATTTTTGTAAAGCCTAAGGGCAAAACGGTCATTTTGCCAAATTGTGAATTGTAGTATGTTTTTATTAATGTGATGATTAAATGGGTGAAATTTTATTATTATAGATCAAGAAATACGCAATCCGAACCTAGATCGGGGAAAAGCCAAGCAAGCAAATTAAATACAATTAGTCGCCTACATTTTGTGTACCGAGGTAAGTTGTACATAAATAATGTAATTTATCTGTATTTATGTATTGTATAATTAATATGGCATAAATTATGGACTACTGCTATGATTGTGCATGATGAGAATTGATGTAGTAGAGACTCTCGGTTGAACCTGAGGAATAATTTGGATATCCATGTCATGACATCTGGGTGATGTGTGTGTTAGTGTAAAACCTGTCTGGGACATGGCATCGGCACCGATAGATAAGAGCCAGTGTAAGACCTGTCGAGGACACGACATCGGCCTCAAGATATGCAAGCTAGAGTAAGACCTGTCTGGGACATGGCATCGGCTTGAGGCGTGTTAGTGTAAGACCTATCTGGGACATGGCATCAGCCTCGATGTATGGAAGTCAGTGTAAGACCTGTCTGGGACATGGCATCAACTTAGATGTAAGAGCCAGTGTAAGACCATGTTTGGAACATGGTGTCGGCATCATACCCTATGTTTGAGACTTCGTGATAATCCTGTAGTATTCCAAATGGTTCAACGGGAAATTTACGGTTTATGTCAAAACGATAGCGATTATAACCATGTGGTGAGTGGTATAGGTACTTATATGAAATTGATGATATGTGAACTCTATTCTTGTTGTATGAATAGCGAGGAATGAACATTTACTCTTGTGCGAGTTATGATATATTGGGAGTATGATCACATGTGGTAACATGGTTGTTATTTCGATGTTTACATGCAACTTACTAAGCTTTGTGCTTACCCTTTTTCCTTTTTATTTTCTTGTAATACCGCCAAATTAGCCCATGGACCAAAGAACGTCGGAGGCACCGCTCACACTATCACTTGAAGCTTTTGGTATAGTTAGTTTTATTATTTTGAGTATGACATGTACAGGGATTGAGTCTTTTTGTTTTGCGTCATATTGTTAACTTACCAATTGTTTTGGCTTAGGATGAAAACCTTCTTGTTTTGTATAAGGCCATCATTAATGGTTAATATTCATTATTCATAATTGCAAATGACGATGCTTCTCTGGATGAACAAAATGTAGGAATGATCAAGTGCATGTTTGGTTATTAGAGTGTTATGAGGTCTGCATTTGATTGTCATGTTGTGGTTGATTTAGTCTTATATTGCTGTATGAATTGGAGATATTTGTTATATAGGTTGGTGCAAGTAAGGGTGGCAAAAAGGCTTGGTAGATAACCTTGTGTGTCTAGGCCGTGTACGACACACGGTCAGCCCCATGGGCTTGTTGTCCGGCCGTATGCCCCCTGCACCTTAAAATTTCAAGTCAGTATACATGGTAGTAAACACACCGGCAGAGATACAGCCATATGTCTCAGCGTGTGAAGTCTGCACCATAAATGTGGAATTAAATTACCACACAGCCTAACACACGGGCGTGTGCCTTGGCCATGTGCTCCTAAATGGTTGCTGACGTCAAAAACAGAATGTCAAGGTTTTTGGACACGGGCGAGTCATGCCCGAGTGAAGGACATGGGCCACAAACACGGGCGCGTGCCAGGCCGTGTGGAAACCCCTGTAGGTTCAATTTAGGAATTAATTCCACATGGGTTAGAGACACAAGCGTGTCCCGATGTGTTTAGGCCGTGTGAACTGTAAAGGCCTTTAACACCGCCATGTCAAGAAGGCCACACAGGTGTGTCGCCCCTTCCACACAAGCGTGTGCCCATGTTTCAAGAGTCAATTTCTAGAGTTCTTTAAAGGACCCGGTTTGGTTCCGAATTGCCCTTAAAGCTTGGTAGGCCCGTAATAAGGAATTCTAGACAAGGTTTGAAAATTTTTAAATTTAATCAAGTTTTTATGATTTGTAAATGTTGGAAAGCATGTGTTTATGTTTCGTAATGCCTCGTACTCATTCCCAGCCTCAGACTCAGGTAAGGGGTGTTACATATCAATTAGGATAAACATTCTTGCTCAATCAGCCATTCAGATCTCACAAATCGAGAAGCATAAGTGCGATTAAACATAAGCTAGTTTGTTGTTTCAACACAGTTATTGAGTAAAAGTTGTATATTGATTAAATGAAGTATCTAATCAATATTGGCTTTTGATTTTCTAGTATGTAAATGTGTTAGGTGCTGACTTGAACCCCCTAATCAACTGTAAAACTGAAAGACATTCGCGTGTACGATTCGCATAAAATTAGTGTAAGAAATCAAACTAGTTTAGATTTGTAAAATAATTGTAATTGGGACAGTTGGTTTGAACTCATAAGTGAGTGTTTTGGGGGTTGTTTAAGAGGTTAATTAATTAAATTTATATTGATTTTTAATTTATGTTCGTTTTAAGGTTTATTAAGGAAATCGAAAGATTCGCCAGTGTGCTACAAAAAAGCATAAAATAAGGTGTGGCTCCTAAACTCATAAACCTGTTTGATAATGATAATTATCATGTTATATTTGATTATTTATATTGATGATTTGATTGGATTAATAGCCAAATAATTAATTCGTAAGTGATCAAACCAGGTACGTTTCGAGCCCTAAAAGATTGATGTGTTAGCAAAGTTGCTAGTTTGACAATGTGATTATGTGAATGATATTATGATGCATGATTGTGTTATTTGATATGAAATTGGTTGTATGTATGGAATGATTTGCTGAAATATCATTTTATGCATGATATAATTACATGAAAAAAATTACTTTGTTGTACTGGAAAGGTTGTTACACATGCACACTAGAAATTCGTAAAAGTACGTGAAATTGTGTAATGTTGAATGGTACCATGTTAATGGTAATTTGGAAGCTGGAAAATTGATTCCAATAACTAAAAGTACTCGATTATTGAGGGCAAGTTGAACATGTCAATTAAATGTGAAAAGTATTAAATTATGGCTATGCATGAGATTGTATGACATATTGCATGTGCATTGGGATGGGATATTTTGTGGTTGAAGGAGGAGTTCCATGGAGTACCAACAACATATTAATTACGCTTTTATTCGTAGGCAGTGCACTGCATCTGGAGTACCGAGGGGGTTAGCGATTATATCACTTTATTTATTATTCGACAATTTTACAGCATTATTGTTATTCTGTGGTTTTACCGCATCGAGCTTTGCTCACATTCATTGGAGTTTGGCAGACAGTTTTTGGAGAACTCGTGGTGTGTAGTAAATGGTTTGGGTAGGAATCTTTTTGCATTGCATCATACTCACGACATACTCGAAAGTTATTGATTTATGCTATGTATTGTATTGTGTTATACTAAATGGTATCAAAATTAATGATTGTTACTGAAATGAATAATGACTCATGCTCATACTCCGTTTGACATCGATTTGATAATTTCTATGTAATTATATGAAATTTCAATGATGGTTTTGTGTTCTTCTGTTAATGCTAATATGCTTCATTGTATTTTCTATTTATGATTGTTTAAATAATTGTTCGACTCACACTGAGCTTTCATAAGCTCAACCCCCATAGTGTTTAACTTTTCAAGTAAACCTCAAAACTAAGATCAGACCCGGCATTCAAAGTGTCACCTTGGACCTCAGACTATTTTTAATAAGTATTAATCGGTCTCTATTAGTTTTGGTTTGTAATTTTTAATTATTTCTGGTTTGTGACTTGGTAACTTTTCATTTGGGTATTTTGGCATGTATGGGTTACTCGAGCATAACAACCGAAAAATGCATGAAATTGGGTTTAAGCAAAATTTGACATTATTCCCTAATTTTCTTTGCATTGCAAAGGAACCGTTTTTGAAAAATAAATCGATAAGGCAACCAGGTTCCAAAATGGCTTGAAAAATGATTTTTCCTCTACATTAGTTTAACATCGAGTTTTTATAAAGATGAGTGACAAGCAAGTGATTTTAACAACATTATCAATAATAAAATGATTCTTAAGTATAGTTGACTAAATAAATGAATGTTTTAAACTAACACAAAAGTACAATTGCATTTTTTTCTCTAAAATGAGTTTATTTAAAGTCTTAAAAAGTAATGTAAGTTAGCTTTAGCCATTTCAGTGGCTAATGTAGCCTTATCAATCTAGCCCTAACGTCTAAGCTAGGTTTAGGAGGTTACATTTAGTAGTATCAGAGCCTAAGTTCAAAACCTTGGACTGAGTTCTAATTTTCAAAAAATGAGTTTGCATGCATGCATACATGAAAAAATGGGAAATTTGGAAAAACAAGCCACTGGTAATTTTAAAACTGATATTCTACAAAGAAAAATAGGTTTGAGACTCCGATGTCGATTGTTATAGAAAAATTACTGTTAAATTATAGGTAAACACTTGAGCTGTATTACTGTAGACATAGAACTAAAATATTTAGTATTTAATTTTTCTTTGAAACTCTAAGACAGGAAACCGAAAATTGAATAAAGTTAGCTAGTGAGTAATTTTTCTGAAACTGTAGATCAAAGTTAATATCATAGGATATATAATGAACAACTGCAAAATGAGGAACATTGGGTCTTAGTGTCAAGCTACCCAAGTTGAGCCATTTGCTTCTTAAGGAACTATGCCTAATCCTGATAAGAATGACTTCGTGATTGTGCCTACTTCTGAAGTTGAAAACCAGGAGGTTGGGGATGATGCAATGTCCCAAGCAATGTTAGGAGTCTTAGAAAAGGTTTTCAAGATTATGGTAGAAAGAACTAAGATGGAGGAAGAGAGTAAACACTTGGAGTGCAAGAAAAAGGAAAAGAATAAAGTTCGAAAAATGAGAGAGTCTACTTCCACTAGTCCAAATCTGTAACTTTTAAAATGTGCCAGAGGAGCAAGACCTCAACGAAATGTTGTAGTAGTTATTATTAGAGAAGCTGTTAGATCAGCTAGTGTTTCGGTTTATAGATATTGTGGTCAGCATCATCCAGTAGAATTTCTATTAAAATTGAGAACTGGGGTAGAGGAATCTGTTAGTAACGTTTCATACTTAGATCATCAAGATATATGTTAGGAATTTAAGGAGATGCATTGTTTGGAATTGTGTTGGAATTAGAGTTGCACAGTGAAAGCATTGTGGGTCGGTTTGAAGAAAAAGGGGTAATAGATTTTGTGACTAATAAAATTTCGAGGACGAAATTTCTTTAAGGAGGGGAGAGCCGTAACATCCCAAAAAGTGGGGATTAGTAGAATTGAGTTCGTAAATCAAGAAGGTGTGTGGTCATGCCCTAAATTTTGAGATTATCTATGCGTTTTTAGGAAATAAATGAGGCATTGGCTTGTTGTCTAAATGTTAGTGAAATATTTCTTGAAACCCAAGTTCAAATCCCTTCAATCGTATTATTTTTATAATTTTGCAATATTTTCCTCAAACTCTAGTATGTGGCACGCCTTATTTTTAAAATAACTATTGAAAAATTATTTCAAAAATAAGGTAATAGCCAAATGGTTAATTGATAAGTGTACAAGCATGGAAATTAGATTAAGGTCCCAAGTTCAAATTTTTTCTCTTGCAAAATAATTAATTTTACAAAATCTCTTCTTTTCAATGTGTGTTCCATCCATACCCTTGTAACCTTAGGTATAAATGTTAAATTTTATACAAAATAATTAGCCTTTATTCTATTTTTTACTCACCCTAGCCATTCCTCCCCTCTCCTCTCCTCTTTTTTCTTTAATTTTTTCCGTTTTCCATTGTTTTCATTGCCCATAATACCTAGTTTTATCATCTTTTTCATTTCTTTTTGCCACGAGATTTTGCATCATCTCCTCCATCATATTGCTTCCACTTTTCTATAATTAAATCATCCTTAAATCTAAAGTCTTGAGTCTCCAAGATTGATGCCTATCGTTCCCAAAAAGTGCCATTATCGCCCCTTTTTCACCTAGCTTGTGTAAGTTCTTATTTTCTTTTAATTTCTTGATTAATATTGTCAATTAAAAACCTAAATTTTCATATCATAAATTTGGGAGAATTTTAAATATTTTAAATATATTTTTCCATCTTTTAAAAGGATCTCAAAATCATTCTTGAATCAACTCCAATTTTGGCCAGTATGGGTGGTGGTTGGTGGCACGTGCTCCTAGGTGCAAGAAAGGGGGCTATTTTGTTTCTAATTTCTTTCCCATCTAATTCTAGAATTAATTTTAGTTCTTGAACCCTCCTAATATTCCTTTAATTACATATCAATTAGGGAAAAACATTCTTAATTAAGTGGCCATTCGGATCTCACAAATTGGGAAGCGTAAGTGCGATTAAATGCAAGATAGTTTGTTGTCTCGACAAGGTTATTAGGTAAAGATTATAGATTGATTAAAAGAAGGATCTTAACCACTAGTTACTATTTATTTTACAATATTTAAATTTGTTAGGTTCTGACCCAAATGCCCCAAATCAATTGTAAAGCCGAAAGTCATTTGCACGTACGATTCTCATAAAAATAGTGTAAGAAATCTAACTAGTTTGGATTCGTAAAATAGTTGTAATTGTTACGATTGGTTTGAACCCATAAGTGGGTGTTTAGGGGGCTATTTAAGAGGTTAATTAATTTAATTTATAATGATTTTTAATTTAGGTTTGTTATATGGTTTATTAAGGAAATCGGAAGATTCGCTAGTGTGCGGCCAAAAAGTGTAAAATAAAGTGTGGGTCTTAGACTCAAAAACTTTTTGATAATGATAATTAAAATTTTATATTTGATTATTTAGATTGATGATTGGATTGGCTTAATAACCAAATAATTAATTTGTAAGTAGTCGAATCAAGTACATTTCGAGCCTTGAAATATGGATGCATTAGCAAAGTTGCAAGTTTGACAATGTGATTATGTGAATGATACTGTGATGCATGATTGTGTTATTTGATATGAAATTGGTTGTATGTATGGCATGATTTGCTGAAATATGAGTTTATGCATGATGCAATTGCATGAAAAAAATTGCTATGTTATATTGGAAAGGTTGCTACACATACACATTTGAAATTTGTAAAAGTACGTAAAATTTTGTAATGTTGAATAGTACCATCTTAGTGATAATTTGAAAGCTGGAACAGTGATTCCATTCACTGAAAGTATTTGATTATTAAGGTCATGCTGAACATGTCAATTAAATGTGAAAAGTATTAAATTGTGGCTATGTATGAGATTGTATGATATATTGCATGTACATTGGGATGGGATATTTTATGGTTGACGTAGGAGTTCCGTAGAGTACCAGTGGCATATTAAGTTTACATTTATTCATTGTCAGTGCACTTCATTTGGAGTGCTGAGGGGATTAGCAATTATATCGCATTATTTATTATTCGGCAGTTTTACTGCATTATTTTTATTTGGTGGTTTTACCACATCAAGCTTTGCTCATATTCGTTAGAGTTTGGCAGACGAGTTCTAGGGAACTTGTGGCGTGTAGCGGATGGTTTGGATAAGAACCTTTTGGCATTGTATCATACTCACAACATACTCAAATGTTATTGATTTATGCTATGTATTGTATTGTGTTGTATTGAATGGTATCAAAATTAATGATTGTTATTCAAATGTATGATGACTCATGCTCATACACCGTTTGACATCAATTTAATAATTTCTATGTAATAATATGAAATTCCAATGATGATTCTGTGTTCTTCTATTATTGCTAATTTGTTACTCTAGATTTTCTATTTATGATTGTTTAAATAATTGTTCGACTCACACTGAGCTTTCATAAGCTCACCCCTATAGTGTTTAACTTTTTAAGTAAACCTCGAAACTAGGACCAGACCTGGAATTCGGAGAATCACCTTGGACTCCGAACTATATTTAATAAGTATTAATCAGTCTCTATTGGTTTTGGTTTGTAATTTTTAATTATTTCTTGTTTGTGGCTTGGTAACTTTTCATTTGGGGATTTTTTTTCATGCATGGTTTACTCAAGCATAATAATCGGAAATGTATGAAATCGGACTTATGTAAAATTTGACATGTTCCCTAATTTCTGTTGCATTGCAAAGGAACCCTTTTTGAAAAACAAATTGATAAAGCAACTATGTTCCAAAATGGCTTGAAAAATGGTTGTTCCTCTGCATTAGTTTAACATCGAGTTTTTACAAAGATGAGCGACAAGCAAATGGTTTGTCTAAAACAACACTATCAATAACAAAATGAAACTCAAGTACAGTTGACCCAATAAATGAATGTTTTAAACTAACACAAAAATACAACTATGGTTTTTTCTCTAAAATGAGTTTATTTAAAGTCTTCAAAAGTAATGTAAGTTAGCTTTAGTCATTTTAGTGGCTAACGTAGCCTTCTCAATCTAGCCTTAACGTCTAATCTGGGTTTGAGAGGTTACATTTTTCGAGGTAAATGATGTTCGAAAATGAAAATAAATCATTTGGTCTTAGAGAACCATTTAATAAAAAAATTAAATATATTTTCTCATAGATTTTTTTATGGTAAAGTCGTCATGATTTTAACGAAATTTGAATTTGGTTGATAAGATTATTTAATTAGAAGTATATTGAGATTTTTGTTTTAGGAAATAGAAAAACAAATATAGGGTTAGATCGAATTATAAAGTATTGGGTTAAAAGCCCGAGAAGTACTTGTAATTGGACCTGATATGGGAGAGGCCCAAAAGCCCCTTATGTTAAAGGGGTGGACGGCAAACGCTAATAATATTGACTAGGTTTGCTGCCACCTATACTTTTAGTTGTACTTGGAGTTGGTTTTTCTAGTTGAAGTAAACTTCTACAATTCAATAAAGGTTCTACCTTCTCTCCCTATAAATAAATATCACTAGTAGGTTTATTTACAAAAATTTGAGATATTGTAATTTCGCCCGAAAATAAAGAAACATTTATTCTCTAATAATTAAATATATTTTCCAAAACAATGATTCAATTAGTTTCTATTTGAGAAGATATTTTCATGTTCACACTAAATAAAAGAAAGTTATTTCTAGTTTTGTGTTTGATTTGATTCGTTCGAGCCAACACTCGAAACAGTTCATGGTACGAGAATAGCAAAGAAAATTTTTTGGTTGAAAGTCAGAAACAACAAGGATTCATTTATCCGAAAACACATGTGTCAATTTGGTTCAGGATTTATTGCTATAAATATCACAAACTAGGTCGATTTTCAAAATTTCTATTTTCTGTTGTGCAAGAAAATAATTTTCAAACCAAATTTTTTCCAACACATAATTATATAGGTTGCAACATTTTTTAATAGATGATGTCCTTATTGGTAAACATAGATGAATCATATAAGCTCGAAGTGAGAAAAATCTATTAGTGTAACATCCCAAAAATTAGGGGTTAGAATTTTTAATATCCCAAAATAAAATAAAATAATCTTATCTTTTATTCAATCCAAATTTATAAAATTAAAATTCTATATCTTTTTATCCTCTTATCCTAATTTAAAATAATGTCTTATCTTATTTTTTCCAAATTCAAATAGAATTATAATTTCATTATCTTTTTAAATATTTATCTTAACTTGAAATTAAAATTAATCCTTTTAAAATCCTAATTAGAATTCAAATTACTCCTTTTCAAATTCTAATAGAATTTATCTTTCTTTTTTCTAATTATTATTTATTATTCCCCATTTTTTTATTTTATCATATTGAAACACTAAACAATCTCTCTCTATATATATCCTAGTTTTCTCTCATTATTCTCTGTCTCAAAACTCTTTTAAAATCCTTACTTTTTATTGGAAAATGTCCTTAGGTTTAGGCCCACATGACAATGCATCACCGTTTTAACAATTTTATAGTCCTGCCACTATTTTCCAAATTTTACAGTTTTGCCACTGATCTTCCAAATTTTACAGTTTTACCACTATTCTTTAAAAAAAATTACAGTTTTACTATAACCTTTATTATTTTACTGAAATCAACCCCTAATTAGGTTTTTTAACGGCATCTAGAGAACTAGATTATGCAATGAGGTCCTGGACTAGGAATAGAATGAGTGAATACATGAATTTATGATTTAATTGCTTATAATTGATGACATAATTCATGACTGATTTTATGGTTGCTAATATTATATAATGGCCCATAATTGTTTGTTTTAATTCGTGAATAATTATAAATATTCATCAATGTTATACATGTTGCATAAATGTCTCATTTGTTTTAATGATTGATTTATGAATTGCCTATTCTTGCAATGAAAATAGAATGTTGACAATGATATTGAATAATTGCATTATGAATGATTGCATGGCATATGCATGGGGGAAAGTATGTAAGGTGAAAGAAACAAACTATAGTTTATACTACATATATGACCGAAATGGCAGTTTATATTGCATATTTGTTATATGTACACTATTTATTCACAATTTAGTAGATTCTAACTACGACTTAACTAATGAAGTATCCATGATTTTCTCTTACAACTTTTATCTGCAAGGAATTGTGGATCCTCAACCAAATGGTAGCTTCTTGCACTTAAATGAAAAAGGCGGAGTGAAAAGGTAGAAGGGGTTTTGGGGAACACCCTATGTGGAGAGCTAGTGATCGAGAGTAGGATTAATGAATGTTAAATGAAACGTTAAACGAATGTTGCATGACATACTATGCAAACTCATTAAAAAGTATATGTTGAAATGACCGAACTGATAAATGTGCATAAATCCGAGGTGATTGATATTATGACTCGATAGTTAAATTATTCAATTGAATTCGACTGTTTGTTAATGCTCTGCTCTTCTAAAGTGAGAAAAACTAAATGATCGTTTTGATCGGATTATTATGTGAAATTGATTATTATGTTTGACATGCTTGTTCGAATATTGATTTGGTTTATTGTAAAGCGACTCACACTGAGCTTCTATAGCTCACTCCCCTTACTTTTCATCTTTTTAGATAATCTTAAGGACTAAAACGCGGACTTGACATACGGAGGGTCTCAGCTTATTCTCACCAATGATTTATTATTACATATTATTATCATTTAATTTTATTAAGAATCGTGATATGGGATAATTATTTTTAATTACATCACTTAGGATGCATGTTATTTATTAATGTTATTTACTGTCGTTAATGGTTTAAAATTATATTAATATTAGTGTTAATTAATTAGGATGATATTTATTTATTAAGTGATTTAAACAGGTTAATTATTATATAAAAATTATTGATTTATTTTTCGTTGCTAAAATTTTACATTAGTTTTAAATTGATAAAATGAGATATTCAGTTGCATAAAATAGGTTTAGTATTAAAAATTGATTTGTAAAAAGTCTGAGCCACCCCGGTGGTAAATGTGATCTCTCTTGTTTGGGTCTACCATCTAGGCCATGTTGGGAAGGTTATTATAAATTGAAAAATATATAGCATTTTTCCTATGTAATTTATCACCTTTTTACTTAAATTCATTGCTAAAACTAAGTAATTGTTTAATAAATTAATAAAATATGTGAAAATATGAAATTAGGACATAGGAATTATTAAAATGTGATTTTATGTTTTATTATATAGTTTTCATACATAAAATGGCTTATTTTTTATTGTTTTGAGCATTTTATATTTTTAAGACATAAAATGGAATTATATTTAATAATTCATTTAAAAATATTTTATTAATAATTTGGGTTTTAATTAATTGTTTAAATTGTTAAAATTTTATTCTTTGGTCCTTTAACTTATTAATTTATTTTGGACAGGTTTGATAGCTTTGTTGGATTACAAAACCGTTCAAATTGAAGACCAAGTCAACCAAGTCAACCCAAATTCGACTACACATGGCTGTTCTTTTAAGACACTTTTTGGTTTAATTACACAAGGTCCTTATATTGTTGAAGAAATTAGAGATTTGCCCGAAGATTTACGATTGACCGAATCTCAGTCCTGAGTTATTATGGCATTTAATTTGCTTAAAAATCAAGCAAAAATCAGCACAAATTCCACTAATAGTGGCTGGCCATCCAAGGAAGAGATTTAAAGAGACTAAACCTAGCTATTTTTAGTAAACTACCCACCTATCTTCACCTATAAATATGACCCCTTCATTCCCTCATTCATCATCCCTTATCATTCATCATTCTCTCTTCTCTCCAAATTATCTTTGCCTTTTCCATTCCCCATGCCTAGCATCATCTTTTCAGAAAGATTTTAATAATTAAGCCACTTAAAGAGCCCTTGGTCAGCCACCTTGGAGAGCCATCAACAAAGGAGCAAAGCAAAGAAGCAAAGGAGCCTAGTCAGTCACAGTCTTGGGTGACAACCACTTTGATTTGGGTTTAATCTTTCCTTTTTTTAATTTAATCTAAAAGTTTGCTATGTGTTCTTTGTTCTTGTTTACAACAATGTTAGCTTAATTTTATTTAAGCTAGGATCATTGCTTTGATTAAATAATATTTATTTGATTCATGCTTATAATGTTTGTGCCTCAATCGATCATGTTTTCAATTAAAATCAAGTCTATATTTCGTTCATACGTGATTGAAATGCACTTAAATTAACTAAGCGATTCTAACCAGACGACAACTAGTGGATGCATAATTGAAATGTACATGCTCAATTTAGATCCTAACCTGATTAAATTGTAGGTTGCATAACAACTCTAACCAAGCTCTGTTATCTGCATAGTTTTTAGATTTATGTGATTAAATTGTTTCAAACCTAACACGTCCCTTTTACCCCACACGAATACTAAGAAACGCTTAGTAAATAAGGATCAGTAAAATGCGTATTTACTAAGTAAAGGATTCCGGAAGGACCTAATGTAGTTTCCAAACTCATGAAAGATCGAGTTGCCATGGAATTTTTCCGAATGTTATTAAGCATGTTGATAATAAATTGAGTTTAATTAAGTAATTGTCCTAGTTTATTTATGTTTTAATTGTGTTTAATTTTGCTAAAATCTATTTCATTCATATAGTTTGCATACTTAGGATAATTTGCATTAGAGATCATTGCATTTATTTTAATATATTTTGATCATTACTTCTCAACTATATTGTATTTTTATTTTCCAAATTGTTAATATAACTTTATAATTTAGGTGACTTAACACAAATATAATCTCTGTGGAGATGATAACTCGATACTTTCTTATTACTTGATAACGGCTATGTACACTTGCACAAACCTATGCGTTACAGTTACATTTATTGGTATCAGAGCCTAAGTTTTCTACAACTCGAACTGTAAAAATATAAAAAGATGCATGCATATGTATTAAAAGAGTTTATTTTTTTGGAAAAACCATGTCACAGAAATCTTTTAAACTATATCATTCGCAAGAAAACAAGCTTGAGACTCTGGTGTCAATCTGGTTGTAGTTTTACTTACTTGATTGTTTAAGGTTATGAATGAATTGAAATTCTTGATTGTTTATAATATGTGAATGAATTGAAATTTCTAAACTATAGATATACTCTAGCTATTTTTTTTTTCAATTCTTGCTTGAAAATTGTAGATTCCAGATTATGAATACTTAAGAAAAATGACTAATATTTGATTTTTTTTTTTACATTGTAGTAAAACTATAGACTTGGAAAAATATGAATGGTAGTGTTGTAGACACTCAATTTTGCTTGGGCCCAGAAATAATTTCAAAAAAAAAGTACAAGTCCAGTACAAAATTACAAACATATAATTTAGCCCAATCGAAGTGGCCCATTACTTGAAAAGATTGAAGGTTCATCTATGAGCTTCACTCATATGGAAATATAATCTTTAAGGATATGTAATCTTAGATATGATATGCAATCTTGGATATAATACAATCTTAGATATGATATGCAATCTTAAATATGATATGCAATCTTGAAGATATGATCTTGTAATCTTGGAGATTTGATTTGTAGATATCCTTTAATCTTAACCGTTGATGTAATTGATCTGTACCGTTGGATTTGGGGAGGCTCAACTATAAATAGAGGCCTCTCCCTTCATTGTAAATGACTTGAGTTTTGGGAAGCAATAAGAATTCTTGAAAGCATTCACTCAAATTTCTCTCCCTCTTGCGTTCTTACTCTTTATGGTTTGTTCTTATTTTATTCTTCGTCTATCTTAGTTTTTCAACCTTTATTATTTTAATTTCTTCATTTTTCAAATATGTATATTTATTCCTATCTTTTATACATTTGATTATGTATTTTATATATTATAATATTTAACCTTTTTATATAGTTTATTTTCAAATATATATTTTCTATGCATATATATATTATCATTCCATGTATTTTGAACTATTGCATTATATTTTTATAATTTGTAAATGTTCTATTTATTCATTTTTTTTTGTGTATGTCATTTATCTTATTTGTGCATAGTTTCATTTTTTTATATGCTATGTTTAATTATTTCTTTTATGTGCTATTTTATGATATATATTGTTGTATAATTTTTGCATGTATTATGTTTTTCTTTTAGTTTACTCATGTTTTTATTTGTTTATTATCTTATATTTACCCTAGTATGATTTTTTCATTAAACGTATGTTCATGTTATTTAGTTTTGTCATAATGATATTATTTATGTTTGTATGGAAATGTTAGAATATTTTGTACATCTATGCTTCATGATGCATTAATATGTCATCCTAAAACGTCATTTAAAAATAATATTCCAAGGTTTTTTAAAAAAAATTAAAAGGCAATGCTTGATGTTTGGAAACTTCGAGAAAGGTAGTGCCCTAACTTACTGGGTTGCGACTTTTCTCGTTGAATTCGAATAGTCAAGCACCTTTCTAAGTGATTTTGAGTTTTCAAAACTTAAACAATTATTTCGAGATTTCAAAACATAGTGTCCTAACTTACTGGATATGGCATTTTGTTGTTTCGAGATAAAAATTTTCAAAAGATGAGCTTAGTTTCGAAGGTTTTAAAATGTTGGTCCTAACTTACTGGATGTGATGTTTTGACTCGTTTGAAATAAGTGAGCCTTAATTTTCAAAATTGAGACGTTCTAATTAAAAGAGGTTTGCATCTTAAAACTTTTAAATTTCCGACATTAAAGACACTTGATAATCAATTAGGTACCAATTTTTGGGCATTACGAGGGTGCTAACCCTTCCTCGTACGTAATCGACTCCCGAATCCGTTTTTTCGATTTTCGTAGACCAAAATTAATGTTTTAAACAAAACATTTTATAAGGTGATCCAATCACACCTAAAAAGATTGGTGGTGACTCCCGTTTTTGTTTTTCTTAAAGTCGATTCCCATTTTCCAAAATTCTATTTAAAAATGGTCTCGACAGCTTGGCGACTCCACTGGGGACTAATAAGAGAGTCAAGCCGTGTAATTGATTATCTCTTGTCTTAATGTCGGAAATTAAAAATTTTAAAATTTAATCCTCTTTGCATTACATGTGTTTGTATTATTACATGTGTTTCTATATTCTGATACGCATTGCATTTGCATGACCGTTGTGGTCACACCCTTAAGTGGGAGTGAGAAGCTACACCTTCGTGAGGTTTTCGCCTCCGTGTAGGATAGTGGATCACTTTCAGGATACATCCGTACCTATGGTTTCGTGAGATTTTCATCTCCGTGTAGCCATAGGGAAATGTATTCCCCTGAACTGAACTCGATTCAAATGAGCCTATAATGGGTGAGGATCGAGGAATCGACTGGTTCGGGTACCTCAAACTTTAGAAACAAACCACATATAGAAAAATCGTAAGAGGTCAATATAGATAGAATTATACTTAGGTTATCTTTATGTTTATTAATATCATATGATACTGACCGTTTTCTTTCTTTTGTGCATGTCATTTTGCATTTAAAAGGTATCGATTCACGATCAGTTTCTAAGTTAGAAAGTTTTATTGTGGAGAACGGACTTCTTGATAGAATGGAGGGCAACGTTAACGTCCATAAATGGTCAAAGGAAACGCTGAAGGATACACATCAGAATTATAGGGTTACACCCGCATCAGCATGGCGCAAAATAATCTCCAGGAGTTAAAGGAAATATGGGATCAATGGAGTAATGAAGCCAAGCAGTTGTTCTACAATAACTAAGGGGACTTGCAGTATTTGCTTGATAGTAGGATAGATGAGCAATTCAAATTGAGTGTGGGAGTATTGATGGACACTTCTACCATTATAGCATTTCTCTTTCATATGAAGACGGTTGCCATGTGGATGGTAAGGGTATTGGAAGGAAAGTGATTGATAGAGTGCATGAGACCTACAAAAATGAGTTGGATGGAAAGAATTTTGCCTATGATGGTAAAAAGCTTGTTTACTATAGGACCGCTACCAAACAACAAGCTTGAGTTTATTGTTGTACTTATCAGAAACAATGGAAATGCAAGCCCCGATGGCCTGGATAGCTCAAGTAAGCATGAAAGAAAGCAATTAAAGAAGACCGTATCATACAAAGACCTTTAGAGATTAGCTATGTTGCAAAGGTACCGAGGCAGGATGCTCTGCGTGGGTAGAAATCTGAAAGCTCTCAAGAAACATTGAGGATATAGGATATTATTTTAAGGTAGCACACTGCAAAATGGGATACCTACTTGTTCACTAATCTATCTCAAAATAATCAGAACAACTTCACAGGTATTGGAGGAGGGGCCCTTAGCTGCACGGATTACCCCACAGGTGAGGTCGTAACTCAAACTCAGGAGGCAGTTGATTATTTACAGACATTGGCGAAACAGGCTGACATATTGAGCACCAATATGAGCTACAATCTGATCGTGGTCAAGAGTTTGTTTTGTTGTTAAAACTTTAGGCATTAGGGCGAAAGCGTATTTGTAATCCATTTATATGTAAAGATATTCTTTTTCTAAATAAAGTTTTCTAAATAAGATTGAATCGAGATCGATACCTTTTGCATTCATTTGCATCTTATAGCATTTCATTGCATTATTTGCATTCAAAATTATAAAAAGACCCTAATTAGTTAAAGTTATTAAAAAGAGAAAGAAAAAGAGAGAGAGAGAAGAGGGTCACGGCTGAGTGAAAAAGAAGTTGAATGGGAATTAACAACGTTCCCTTACATATCCCCGACTTTTGTGTCAGGAGGGATAGCTTACCCGGAGAAGGGGGTTTGGAAATGAAAATCATCCCATCAATGTCATACATGAGGAAGGGACTGAACAAAAAAACCTTGAGGGCATTCGCCGTTACGAACCGAAAAGTTCTTTAAACAATTGGACTGCAGAAGAACTTCCTGTAATCTTTAGGAATTTTACGGAGTAATATGCAGAACACTCTTGTTGCTCTAAAGCCTAAGAGTAATGAGATTTCTTTTGAATAGTGGGCTCATGTTCAGACATTTTTATTTTCAATAAAACATACTTTTATTATTTATCCGAGTAAATATTCTTTCATTCTGATTCTTTTGACCTTTGACATTCTTTATAAATTTTCATTTCATGTAAATAGTCATTCTTGAATTCATTTATTCCTTGTATATTCTTTTGTGTACCTATCATAGATCCCTAGATATCAATGACACGGGCAATGATACTACAGATTCAGAGTTCCTTTTGAGTGCGATATGTGTTTAGAGGAATCTCAGTACTTTGAAGGTGACAGAAATTATGACTTGTTTCTGAATTTGTTGAAAATGGTTTTTACCCCATGAAGTGGTGGTACGAAATATAGCCTTAGAGGAAGGAAAGATTGCGAAATTGGAATTAGCTGAGGAGACAAAACAAGACCTTGTTGAGACTATTATGGGAATTTAAAAATGTGGTCCAAAGACGCATGCAGGAGGATTTTCAATTGCCAGGATAAACATGAGGTTTTGGGGCACTGTTGGTCCACCATGGAAAGGGATCGCATCAGTTGTACAATGAATGCCAAATTTAAAGGAGTCAAGACTTATGGGGCATGTATGTTATGGGCCCGAACTCATCAAAAGTTTCAAGCTGATAACGTTTCAACTTCATGGTTGTTGATTGCTCCGTTAAGAGGGTGGAGATAGCTTCATATGCCAATATTACAAAGTCAATAGTCATCGAGTTTCAAAAAAAAAGAAAAAGGAAAAGAAAGATCATATCCAACTACACAATGTCAAAGGTTTGCAGTTTGTTCAAAGAGTAGGCGCCATGCCACAATACATCAAAGGTTGCCAAAAGAAAGAAAGAAAGAAAAATCAACAAAAGTTACAGAAGATGAGCGAGACTTGGTAAAAATTGGCATAAAAAGCTACTACCTACTTTCTATGTTTATGCTGGGGCAAACGACTTCAAGGATCCCAACTATCATCCTCGGAATGAATGCAGTACATGGATCTCCTAGGGAGTCTGATATGCTGTCAATAGCTGCATTGGATAGATCAACGTAATAGTTATCGATTTCCCGCTATAGAGCATCAGACTATACACAATCTTTAAATCTTGAAATGATAGATTCTCTCTTCAAACCAGTTTCTGACAAAGTAGATCATGAGAGAAACACTCTTAGACTTCTATACAAGTTCAGAGAAGAGGAAGCTTGATCAAGTCATGGAGATAGCGAGTCTCAGTTCAGCCAAATGATGAACAAATTATTTGATCAAGTTATCGAGACTTCAGGGATCTCCTGACAATGTGCTACATGATACTGTCATTGACAACAAAGTATGCCATCCAAAGAACAATGATTTTTACCTTGGTACCCATGCTGGAATGATTGGAATCACGAGGCAGACCCACTATCATGTTCTCTTAGACCAGGCTGGGTTTTCGGCTAATGATCTGTAATAGTTTGTTCATTCTCTATCCTATATGTATCAAAAGAGCACCACAGTCATATTTATTGTGGCTCCTATTTGCTACGCTCATTTGGCAGCTTCACAGTTGGGGGCAATTTATGAAGATTAGGGATGCTTCAGAAGCATCATCGAGTCATGGTGGGATGTATGTTCCGGGAGAAATCCCTGTACCTCAGCTTTCCAGATTGAAGGATAAAGTCAACAACTTCATTCTTGTCTGCTGAGAATCATTGAACCATCTTTTTGTAAGGTTTGACAAACAACAACCAGGACTACTGCTGGGGCAATCCCTTTCTCATGGGTTTATGAATCAAGATTTTTCCTCCAAGCTTTGATGGAGTCAAGAATTAAATACCTCTAGTAAATTTAACTTGAAAGTATTCATCCTAAGCAAATGTACCAAGAATGGATGACACAGACTTATGACAAAGAAGGTTCATCCAAAAGAATTTCATAAAGGAAACCTTGTGCTGAAAGAGATCCTTCCCATGCAAAAGGATGCTGAATTGGGAAGGGCCATATGTTTCGAAGAGGGCTTTCACTAGAGGTGCACTGATTTTGACAAGAAATGGATAGGAACAATTTATCTGATCCAGTGAATTCAGACTCAATCAAGGAGTACTTTGTCTGAAGGAGAAGGGAAGCCAAGGTGAAAACCCGCAAAGGGCACTTTGGGACTTCTATTTCAAAAAAAAAGAAAAAAGAAAAAAAAGAGAAAAAAATAAAAAGATAAAAGATAAAAAAGAAAAAATAAAAATGGAGAGGCCAAGGTGAAAACCCGCAAAGGGCGCCTTGAGACCAAAGGGGTTTTGAGTTGAAAACCCGAAAGGGCAGCTCAAATTTTGAAGAGCACACGATAATCTTGCTATATCTGATTCAACGAAGAGTGAAGCGCGTTGCATATCGGGGCATCAACAAAGTACTTTGGATCTTTTAAACACATGCTGAATTCAAGAAAGTCTTCATGGAGCTGGCATATAAACGCTCAAGCGACGATATCTAGGGCATCTAACTTTTGTCCTATTTGCTATCTTTAGATTCTTTTTCTTCTCAAAGCTAGGCTTTCAGATTAATTTCCTTTTTGACAAATTTATTCAAATCTAATTATTCTCAAGATTAAATTCATCTTCCATTATCCTTAAATTATGTTGCATTAAAATAATGATAGATGAACTAAATATCTTTACAAACGAAGTTTTGCATATTACTCTGGAAATTTTTAGATAATACAAGAAACTGAAACAAGACAATTGCTTAAAGAATTTCTATATTTGAGGGTCGGATGTACTTGGGGAAATTTCTTCTTTAGTCCAAAAGGTGGTTGGACGTTTTAAGCAATATTGATCTTAAGAAAGGATCATTCCATAAACATCTCCAGAAGGTCACAACATTTGGAGAATGGTATAATAGGACTAAGTTGATTCATCAAGATAAAACCTCGATGAGGGAATAAGTGATGACGTCTGAAATAGGGGTCATATTCATAACATTTTGTATTAGGAGAATTTGACTCACTTTGATCATAGCATTCTAATTATTAGACATGAACTCATATGCATTCTACAAGTTATGTCTTTTATGGGGCAATGTAGATCAAAGAAACAAGATTTGGCATCCCTGTGTTTATAGGGAACAAATAAAAGATAGCAGATCTGACACTCCTGTGCTTACAGCAAAGCAGATCGAAGATTTCAGCATGGCATCCCTGTGTTTATAGGGAACAAGTTGAAGATTTCAGCATGGCATCCCTGTGTTTATAGGGAACAAGTTGAAGATTTTAGCATGGCATCCCTTTGTTTATAGGGAACAAGTTGAAGATAGCAGATTTGGCATCCCTGTGTTTATAGGGAACAAATCGAAGATAGCAGGTCTGACATTCCTGTGCTTACAGCGAAGCAGATCAAAGATTTCAGCATGGCATCCCTGTGTTTATAGGGAACAAGTTGAAGATAGCAGATTTGGCATCCCTGTGTTTATAGGGAACAAATCGAAGATAGGAGATCTGACATTCCTGTGCTTACAGTGAAGTAGATCGAAGATTTCAGCATGGCATCCCTGTGTTTATAGGGAATAAGTTGAAGATAGCATATTTGGCATCCTTGTGCTTACAAGGAACAAATCGAAGACATAGCTGATTTGGCTTTCACGGTTTACGCTAAAGCAAATCTAAGATGATTTGGTATCTCTGTATTGTCAGAGAACAAATTGAAGATTGGCGTCTCCATATTCGACGAAGAGCAGACACATAACAGACCTTGCCTTCATATGTTTATACTGAAGTAGATCCAAGGTGATTTGGCATCCTTGTGCTTACAAGGAACAAATCGAAGACATAGCTGATTTGGCTTTCACGTGCTTACGATGAAGCAAATCTAAGATGATTTGGCATCTCTGTATTGTCGGAGAACAAATCAAAGTTTGGCGTCTCCATATTCGACGGAGAGCAGACACATAGTAGATCTGGCCTTCATATGTTTATACTGAAGCAGATCCAAGGTGACTTGGCATCCTTGTGCTTACAAGGAACAAATCGAAGACATAGTTGATTTGGCTTTCACGTGCTTAAGATGAAGCAAATCTAAGATGATTTGGCATCTCTGTATTGTTAGAGAACAGATCGAAGTTTGGCGTCTCCATATTCAAAAGAGAGCAGACACATAGCAGATCTAACCTTCAGATGTTTATACTGAAGCAGATCCAAGATGATTTGGAATTCTTGTGCTTATAAGGAACAAATCGAAGACATAGCTGATTTGGCTTTCACGTGCTTATGATGAAGCAAATCTAAGATGATTTGGCATTTCTATATTGTCAGAGAACAAATCAAAGTTTGGCGTCTCCATATTCGATGGAGGGCAGACACATAGCAGATCTAACCTTCAGATGATTAGACTGAAGCAGATCCAAGATGGTTAGGTATCTTTGTGCTTACAAGGAGAAAATCGAAGACATAGTTGATTTGGCTTTCGCGTGCTTACGATGAAGCAAATCTAAGATGATTTGGCATATCTGTATTGTCAAAAAATAGATTGAAGTTAACAGATTTGGCGTCTCTGTATTAGACGGGGAGCAGATCAAAGATAGCAGATATGCCTTCCTAAGTTTCAGTGAAGCAGATTGAAGCCGTCAAGTGGCCATTTAAAGAAGATCAAGGATCAAGAACTCAAGACTCGGCGAGCCCGGGCAAAATTGGTCCTTTTATAGTCTTTGCTCTATTCCTGTTACACAGCAATGAGCAAAGAGGGGCAGCTGTAGACACTCAATTTTGCCCGGGTCCAGAAATAATTTCAAAAAAAAAACAAAGTCCAAGTCCAGTACAAAATTACAAACATATAATTTGGCCCAATCGAAACGGCCCATTACTTGAAAAGAATGAAGGTCCATCTATGAGCTTCACTCATATGGAAATATAATCTTTAAGGATATGCAATCTTAGATATGATATGCAATCTTGAAGATATGATCTTGTAATCTTGGAGATTTAATTTGTAGATATTCTTTAATCTTAACCGTTGATGTAATTGATCTGTACCGTTGGATTTGGGGAGGCTCAACTATAAATAGAGGCCTCTCCCTTCATTGTAAATGGCTTGAGTTTTGGGAAGCAATAAGAATTCTTGAAAGCATTCACTCAAATTTTTCTCCCTCTTGCGTTCTTACTCTCTATGGTTTGTTCTTATTTTATTCTTCGTCTATCTTAGTGTTTCAACCTTTTTTATTTTAATTTCTTCATTTTTCAAATATGTATATTTATTCCTATCTTTTATACATTTGATTATGTATTTTATATATTACAATATGTAACCTTTTTATATAGTTTATTTTCAAATATATATTTTCTATGCATATATATATATTATATTATCATTTCATGTATTTCGAACTATTGCATTATATTTTTATAATTTGTAAATGTTCTATTTATTCATTTTTTTTGTGTATGTCATTTATCTTATTTATGCATAGTTTCATTTTTTTATATGCTATGTTTAATTATTTCATTTATGTGCTATTTTATGATATATATTGTTGTATAATTTTTGCATGTATTATGTTTTTCTTTTAGTTTACTCATGTTTTTATTTGTTTATTATCTTATATTTACCCTAGTATGATTTTTTTCATTAAACGTATGTTCATGTTATTTAGTTTTGTCATAATGATATTATTGATGTTTGTATGGAAATGTTAGAATATTTTGTACATCTATGCTTCATGATGCATTAATATGTCATCCTAAAACGTCATTTAAAAATAATATTCCAAGGTTTTTTAAAAAAAAAATTAAAAGGCAATGCTTGATGTTTGGAAACTTCGAGAAAGGTAGTGCCCTAACTTACTGGGTTGCGACTTTTCTCGTTGAATTCGAATAGCCAAGCACCCTTCTAAGTGATTTTGAGTTTTCAAAACTTAAACAATTATTTCGAGATTTCAAAACATAGTGTCCTAACTTACTGGATATGGCGTTTTGTTGTTTCGAGATAAAAATTTTCGAAAGACGAGCTTAGTTTCGAAGGTTTTAAAATGTTGCGTCCTAACTTACTAGATGTGATGTTTTGACTCGTTTGAAATTAGTGAGCCTTAATTTTCAAAATTGAGATGTTCTAATTAAAAGAGGTTTGCATCTTGAAACTTTTAAATTTCCGACATTAAAGACACTTGATAATCAATTAGGTACCAATTTTTGGGCGTTACGAGGGTGCTAACCCTTCCTCGTACGTAACTGACTCCCGAATCCATTTTCTCGACTTTCGTAGACCAAAGTTAATGTTTTAAAACAAAACATTTTATAAGGTGATCCAATCACACCTAAAAAGATTGGTGGCGACTCCCGTTTTCGTTTTTCTTAAAGTCGATTCCCATTTTTCAAAATTCAATTTAAAAATGGTCTCGAGAAGTGTTTTTTGTTAAAATAAGAATTCAAGATTACCGAAGGACAATCCGTGTTAGTGAATAAAGAATCAGAGTAGTGCAACAAAAGTGTGGTGTGTGAATAATGAAATTTGTAGCTAAATGATGGTGACTAAAGTAACTATAAATAGGACAAAGGCAAGCATACCTATCGAACAATAGTTTAGCTATGGTGAGTAGAGAATATCGTATCCACAAGGATTAAAAGTATTAGTAATTATCGTTTTTCTATTATTTAACAGACAATTTGGAGTGATATGTTTTAATCTAAATTTACTAAACTAATTTAACTAAGAAGGCAATAGAGAATGATTCAAGCAAATAATCGGATATTAACTGATGAGGTAGACAATACCCAGGAAAGAATCCACCTAGATTTCACCTATTATTATGAATCTAAATTAAACGATTTATTCCCTTGTGTCTTGATCCGTAGAAACCCGTAAATTATGTTAATATCTCTTTTGAGAGTAAGAACAACTAACTATAGGGTGATTAATTGAAATCTCTTTCTAGTTAAAACCCCTATCGTTGCATTAACTCAATCTATGGATTCCCCTATTAGATTTGACTTAATCAAGTAGATTTATGTCGTGCTATTTCTAGGATTTCATGCAACTCCACTCAATTATGCTAGATCTTCTGTAACACTCCAAACCCAGCCTAGAAGTTTAGACCGAATTTCGAATGCTACATTGATCACCGAAGTGATCGTGAGAATATCTTACAAAAACTAGTCACTCTTAATTCAGTTTCTGAAAACATTAATATCAAGTATTTAAAACTAAAATAATAAAACAATTAAGTCTTAAAGCCAAAATAGTACCACAGAATGAAAACTTTACATTTCAACTGAATAAAAAAATTAAAATTCGAAATCACAAACTAATGGTTTATACTGCCTGAGTCCTCTGCATACTGAGCCCAACATCCAAAATTCTGAAGTGTACCTAAAAGGGGAAACAGAAGAGGGGGTAAGCTATACGGGCTTAGTGTGAGATTAAACCAACTAGCTACCGAAGCAGAAACAGATACAGTAAACCTAAAAATAGTTCAGCAGTGGACCATACTTACAGAGCGACTATAACAAAACAAACCATATGAAACTTTACAGTCATATGGCTCTGTTAGACCTAATAACAGAAATTCTCAGTAGGCACAAACTAGGCCTAAGCCCTTTTCCAGAATCAGAATCAGTTAGGCCTTAGCCTATCACACAAGGTTCCTTTAGACACGAGTGTCTTTCTGTCAAATAATACAATCAAACAGTCAAATATTTCATTCAAATAGTCAAATAGATACAGCAGTCATAGAATCACACAGATGCATATGAGTGCAAATGAGTTATAAAATAACCCACCCATCCAACCAACACACCATCTCTATCCAATCTTACACATCCTGTGGGGATTTAATTGACCCACCCATCCTTACACTCCAAACAGGACCTCGAAAAGCCCATCCAACCTTATACACCACAGAAAGTCATCCAAGGTTGCCCGACAATGATGATAATCAATATTGTCCTAGACCCTCAGAGAATTGGGACCGTTCACGACCATCTAGGTATTAGGGATATCAGTAAGCTATATGGTGCCGTGCGAAAGATCGCGGTATAGACATGCAGTATAACTACTAGATCAGATATGTTGCGTAGCAACGCTAGCGTATAAGTTGTACTGTACTATGCGGTGAACCGCGGTACAGACGTGCAGTATAACTGCCAAATCAGATATTGGAACGTAGCGTAGCTAACGTACATACGGTACAGTGCAAGGCGATAAACTACTATACCATTATCAATAATGTCCACAACCCTCAGGGTATTAGGACCGCCTACGACCCTCTGGGTATTAGTGGCTATCAGAATACAGATAAACTACCAAATTGTAAATTTCCCTTCTCTTCAACATCCCACCCCAAAATCTTTGCATGCAGATGTATGTATGTAGATGTATGCATGCGGATGCCCCAACTTAGAATACCAGTTCCAGACATTTAATAAGAACAACCATTCACATTCAGTCAGTCAATACAGAATCAAACATGTGCACACACTCATAACTCGAATTCAGTATCAAGCTTGTCACATAACCAATCACATATGACACACATATCAAGTCCAGATCAAGGTCATAATTACCCTCAGTAAAGCTCAGTTGACGGTTGGCACCCACAGAGTCACAATTACACTTAAATCAACATAATACAATAATTTCGCAAGCTAGAACCACATGGTCGTATGCCCCGACTGTGTGGAATTGCCCAGGCCATGTAGGGGTCTACACGCCCGTGTGAAGGCCCCACACACTCATGTGGAGAGGGCACACGCCAGTGTGAACAACCTGTGTAACTCACTGTCCAAAAATGCTAAAAATTAAGAACAGAAGAGACACGATCGTGTAGATTTCTCACACGCCCGTGTAGGACACATGCCTGTCTGGCCCCAAAATTCACCCAAAACCCTAATTCCCAAACCCACCCACCCTGTACTCAAGGGACAGGGTCGTGTGAAGGAAAATCGACAAAAATTCCCAAATCACACCCAAAATTTACCCTGAACCCTAATTCCTAAATCCACATGGTCGTGTGCCATGGCACACGCTTATGTGGCCGTTGGGGAGGTCATGAAACCAACCCAAAATAGCCCCGAAACCACCGTTTTAGCCACCAAACTTGTTCCTAACCTTTTCCCTATCAATAACCACCAGAAAGTGATGATTTCTCAACACTTCCATTGACTAAAAACCCAAAATCAATGGGTTAACATTCAATCAAGAAAAGTAGAAAACAAATGTTCACAAACAAAATAAACAAAAAAACAAGCTATAAACAAGGTTCAAATGCCACACCTAATATGTGATCGAAGATGACGACAGAGGAGAGGAATTCCACAATTAGTCAGCAACCGATTTCATAGAAAACAAAGAGAGCCAAAAAGAAAAAATTGAAGAAGAAGAATAAAAAAGAAAAAAATGTGAAAAAAATAGAAAAAAGCCAAATAAAAATAAAAACATATAATAATAGTAATAATAAACCCATAACAAAATAATTATTTAACCTAAAAACAAAAAGAAATAAATAAAATGTTTTTCCAAAATTCCCATATAGAGACTTGAACTCAGAACCTTGAGGTATGCTAACACTCACTCAACCACCAGACTAGCAGACCTATTCTGCCACTTAAATGCGTAGCCAAACTCATATGTGCAGCCTCCTTACTGTCCCTATGCTCAAATCCCAAAACTTCTAGGCCCAAAATTCGAGGCATTACATCTACTCTTAAAAAGGGACTTTTTCTGCACTGAATTAAGCACATTAAACATGAATTAATATCCCAAAAATATTAAAACAAGAAATAAGCATACATAATTGAGATCGAGAATCAAGTATTTATCGCGTAAAAATAGACATTAAATAAAAGGATTCATCATAGTTTTCATCTTCCCTAGGTATCTAGGGCACTAGCACATAATTATGAATGAAAATATCTCAAAGTCAGAATAACAACAAGACATAAAGAAACTCATAAAAACTTTGAAAGAAATTAAAAGAAGATCTTTGATGTAAATGGAGATTTGCTTCCTAGTTGATTTCGATGGTGTTCTTCGAGTGTTTTCTTCTATCTTCTCTGATGGCTCCCTTATGTCTTCTTCTAATCGGTATTTATAGACTTTAGAAAGCTCAAAAAACCTAAAAATTGTGTTTTTCTGTGTATTTGGGAAGCAGGGTGCGAAACCAACATGGGCTTACACATGGGCATGTGTCCATCCCGTGTGGCACACATTCTAACGATCCGCTAGTCACGGGTATCAGAAAGTGTATTTTCAGGATTCTATTTTTGTAAAAATGGATTAAGTTAGTTGTGTAGTTAATTAGGTTTTCGTTAGGTGAAATTGCTTGAATTAATAGTAATTAGGTAAAAGGATTAAATTGTATAAAGGGTGAAAGTTGAATTATAGATTAAAGAAAATTAAAGGGACTAAAGAAGAAATTATGCCATTGGCATAATATGAAGCGGCATAACATTAAAACATGTGTAAAATTTGATAGATATTATCATAAAATATAATACTTAAAATTTAATTACATATATAATAATAGTAATAATATAATAATAAATAATAAAAACAAAATAGAAAAAGAAATAAAAAGAGAAAGATAGAACCAAACAGAGAAGGAAAGAAAGAAAAGGAAAAAGAAAATAAGAAAGAAGGAGAGTTGGGTTTTCAAGGGTTCAAAGCTCAAATTGGTTAGTCTATTTAGTCTATTTTCTCGTAATTTTTATGTTTTTAGAATCTAGGTATTAAATACTACCTGACCTATGTCAAAATTTTAGAAATTATTGAGTCTTTAAATGTTGTCTATGTTGAATAATTAGAGTATTATGGACTACATTGATAGATTTTTAAGTTAGAAATGAAAAATGATTGAATTGTAGAATAAATTGTAAATTTTGAGTTTAGGGCCTAAATGGTGAAATTTTGAAATTTAGGGATTTAAGTAAATTAGAGAGTTAAATCTAGTTTAAAGTGGAAATTGAATGAAATTATAAAATAAATATAAAAAAATAAAGTTAGTCTCGATGTAGGGACTAAATTGGAATTTGGGCAAATATTGAATAAAAATTGAAATATTCAATGTGAAAATTGAATTGTATTAAATTGATGAATTTTAATTGTTTTAATTTCATAGCTAACGTTCTGTCAGAAACCTCGACTAAGAAGGGAAAAGATAAAGTCGATGAGGAATAGCTCGGAAGTTCTTGTTTATATTTCTATAATCCGAATTTAATTATTAATTGTTGTATTTTGATTTAAAGGTTTATGGTAAGTAATTAAGGTGAGTGTTAGCATCTTGATATTAAATTAAATTTATATGAATATGTGATTAATGTGGAAATTGAATATTGGATATTTGATGCAATTGAAAAGTGAATTGAAACCCTATTAACTATATCGGGCTAAGTCGGATATAGATAGCATGCCATAAGATTTGGAAGAGTTTAGGGATTCTTCGACCTCAAGTCGATGAGACACAGGGTGTCAATCTATTACTTTGGATTAATTCAATGAGACACTGGGTGCCAATTTACTTTCATTTAGCCGATGAGACACTGGGTGTCAACTTATTACTTCGAATTATCCGATGAAGCACTGGGTGCCAAACTAGTGTGCTTTGGTTGGATCCGTGTATTCGTCAGAGTCCGAATCATGTTTATAGGGGTAATTAAATGAAATGATACTATGATTGATATTGGAAAATATTGAATTGTGCATTATATTTTGAAAAGTTATTTGAATAACAAATATGAGATTTGAAATATCAAGTGGTAAGAATTGAATATGTTATGAATGATGTGTTTATGAAAATTGATTAATTGAATGATTAATGTTATGGTGTGATTAAATGTAAAAATATTGTAATATCATGCCTTTAAATTATTCGGATTATAGAAAGTTCATACTCAGTGTACGATTTTGTTTCCCGTGCTAGGTACTCAAGTGTGATCATTGACTCAGCATCCATCAACAATCCCGATCTCAAACGTGGTGATGTATATCTCTTTTGTGTTGGCATGTACCTAGGGTTTCTAAATGTTAACTATTTTGAGGTTTGGTTATAAATAAGATTATAATTTTAATGTTGGTTGGTATATATCTATAAGCATGTGTTTGTGTTTGAAGCTTTAAATTGATATGTCAAATTGATGTTTAAGTGTTCATGATTTAGGTGAAAATTTGATTGAAATTGGTATGTTATTAATATGGATTAAATAGATGTTTTTATGATATGTTTTGATCATATTAATGTGGAATCTATAAGGGAACATTGGATAGGCATCTAAGTTGATTGTTTTGATATGTTTTTAAGGTATTTGATTATGTTTTAAATTGGTTGAACAATTGGTTTTCGAGTTGTTTGGTGTCCAAGATTGCAGGGAATGATATACTTGATTTTAAGGTTCATTTTGAGTCCACACGGCCAGACACACGAGCGTGTGACTAGACTGTGTGAGACACACAGCTAACACATAGGCGTGTGTTTTGGTTGTGTCCCCTGTAACTTTAAATTTTAAAACGGAATGCTCAGGTATTTTCAGACGGGCAGAGCCACAGGTGTGTGTCTCAGCCGTGTGTGACACACAACCTAGCATATGGGCGTGTGACTTGGCCGGTGACTCAAGTCAGTATACACCTAAATTTGGACACGGGCTAGGATACAACTGTGTGCCCCTATTTCGAATGCCCACACGGCCTGAGACACAGGCGTGTATCATGACCGTGTGAGCCATACGACCTGGCCACACGAATGTGTGTCCCTTGTTTCTATGAAAATTTTTTATGTTTTCAAAAAAATTTCATCAGTACCCAGTTTAGTCCCGATTTGTTTCTAGCACATATTTTTGGGCCTCAATGGCTCATAACAGGGACAATATGATTAATTTATGATATGTATGCTAAATGATATATATAATATTTGTATTTGATCTGAAAAATCTGGTAATGCTCTGTAACCCTATTCCGGCGACGAATAAGGGTTAAGGGTGTTACACACATGGCCGTATGTCTTGCCCGTGTGGAAATGCCCAGGCCACGTGGCTCCTAAAGATAGCTCTATTTGTCTGATTTTGGCTCATTTTTTGCTCCTTTAGCTCCAAAATGCTCTCCTGAGAATAGAAACATGAATTTAAAGGATTAGAAGCATCAAATTCACTAATTTGCATGATTAATTATCCAAAATCGCATTAAGAATGAGATTAAAACATGTTACTTTTATAGATATCACTAAATGATAAGTATTCAGTAGGAAAAATTTCGAGGAAGAAAATTTTTTTAAGAGAGGAGAACTGTAACAACCTAAAAATGAGGGGGTTAAAATTTTAATAACCCAAAATAAAATAATATTATCTTTTATTCAAACCATTTTTATAAAATTAAATTTCTATTTTTTTATCTTCTTCTCCTAATTTAAAATAATATCTTATCTTTTTTTTCAACATTCAAACAGAATTAGAAATCCATTATTTTTTATCTACTTATCTTAATTTGAAATTCAAATTAATCCTTTTAAAATCCTAATTAGAATTCAAACTACTCCTTTTCAAATTCTATTAGAATTTATCTTTCTTATTTCTAATTATTATTTATTATTCCCAATTTTTTGTTTTATCAGATTAAACCCTAAACTATCTCTTTCTCTATATATATCATAGTTTTCTCTCATTATTCTCTGTCTCAAAACTCTTTTAAAATACTGTTTTACTGGAAAATGTCCCTAAAGCTTTTGAAAATTGAATTGTAACATCCCAAAAATCAGGGGTTAGGAGAATCGGGTTTGTGAATCGAGAGAGAGTGGTCATGCCTTAATTTTTTAAATTTATCTGTGCATTTTTAGGAAATAAATGGGGTATTGATTTATTTGTTAAGTGTTATTGAAATGTTCCTTGAAACCCAAGTTCAAATCCCTTCTCTCTCACAATTTTTATTATTTTGCAAATTTTGCCTTACACCCTAGTATGTGACATGCCTTGTTTTTAAAATAAATATTGAAATATGATTTCAAGAATGAGAAAAAAGCCTAATGAAAAGAAATATGAGAAAGCATGGAAATTAAATGAGGTCCCAAGTTCGAATCCCTTCCCTTGCGAAATAATTAAATTTTGCAAAATCCCTTGTTTTTCTAATATGTGTGCCATCAGTACCCTTGAACCCTAGGTATAAATATTACTTTTTATTGTATTTTTCAGCCTTTAATTCAAATTTTACCTACCCAAGCCATTAACCCTCTTCCTCTCCTCTTTTCTCATCAATTTTCTTTATTTCTCCTATTGTTGTCGTCGCCTACACCTAGTTTTACCATCTCTTTCTTCTTTTTCTTTTTGCCACCAGATTTGTTAATATATTCTCCAACACATTGCTACCATTTTTTCTCATTGGAATCAGCCCCAAATCTGAAATCTTGAACTCTGATATCGATCCCGAACATTGTCAAGAAAGTGTCATTGTCGTTTCTCTCGACTAGCTTGGGTAAGGTCTCTTCTCTCTTCAATTTCTTAATTAATCTTGTCCACTAAAAACCTAAATTTCAAGATCTGGAATTTGGGGGATTTTAAATTATTTCAAAGGTATTTTTCCAAATTTTAATGAGATCTCCAACCATTTTAAAATTCAGCCCTAATTTTGGCCACCGCGAGTGGTGGTGCGTACACCTATGGGCAAGAAAAGGGGTTGTTTTGTTTCTTGGTTCTAGCCTATACTTTTTCAGGATTAATTTTAGTTATTTACCCCTCCTAATTATCTTTTAAACCCATTCCACTTAGGGAAAAATGTTCTTGATCGATTGGCCATTCGGATCCCACAAATTGTGAAACGTAAGTGCAATTAAGGGTAACTAGTTTGTTATTTCGACATAGTTGTTGGGTAAAGGTTATGATTTGATTAAATAAAATAATTTAATCATTATACTACTTATTTTCCAGTATATTATTGAATTAGATTCATACCCAAATGCCTCAAATCATCCGTAAAGTTGAAAAATGATTGTATGTACCGTTTACATCGATATAGTGTAAGGAATCTGACTAGTTTGGATTCATAAAATAGTTATAATTTCAACGATTGGTTAGAATCATAAGTGGGTGTTTTGGGGCTGGTTTAATAGTAAATTTATTGAATTTATACTAAATTTTGGTTTAGGTTCGTTTAAGGAATTATTAAGGAAAATTGGAAGATTTGCTAGTGTGCTGCGAGGAAGTGAAAAATAAGGTGTGGGTCCTAAACTCATAAAATTGTTTGAAATATTAAATATCATGTTATATTTGATAAATTATCTTGCTGATTGTATTGGATTAATAGCCAAATTAATGATTTTGTGAGTGGCCGAACCAGGTATGTTTCGAGCCTTAAAAGATTGACATGTTGGCAAGATTGCTAGTTTGATACTGATCGCGTTATTTTGTGATAGGTTTTAAATATTTATAATTACTCGTTCTTGAACTAACTATTATTGCGATGTAGGAAAGTGTACCTATCGAATAGTAGTATAGTTTTAGCAAGACCGGATTGTCGAACCTAAAGGAACTAAAAGTATTAGTAATGACTGTCTTTTTATTATCTAGCCTAAGAAAAAAGAGTTTTTTGTTTTAATTAACTAATTATCTAAACTAAGAACGTACAGAGAAAAGAATTGGGGAATTGCTTTTAGGAAAAATCAATTGACTTAAGATAATACCTAAGGAAAAATCCACCTAGACTTTACTTGTTATTCTGGCTTCGAATCAGACGATTTATTCATTCAACTTGTTCTGTAGAGATCCCTAAGTTATGTTATTATCCCTATTCAAGACTAATAACGTCTAATCCCTAGATTGAATAACTGAGACTTTTCTCTAATTAACACTTTAGGGTTGCATTAACTCGATCTTTTGATCCCCTTATTAGTTTCACCCTAATCTGGCAAAATCTTGTCACCCTATGCCTAGGCGCGCAATCAACTCCGCTTAATTATGACAAATGTACTCTTAGACAGGGTCTATTCCTCCTCTGAATAAGAGCATGTCTTGAATCAGTATCCTGGGATATCAAAACAAGAATTAAGAACACATAATTAAGAACAAGTTAAATATTTATCATACGATTCAAAAAATAATAACAAGATTCGTCTTAGGTATTTAAGGGTTTTAGTTCATAACTAAATAAGAAAACATCTCAGAAGAATAAAGAATACAAAACATAAAGAAAACCCAAAACTCCTGAAGGGAAATTGAAGAGAGATCTTCAGTCTTGATGATGAATTCGACTTCTGAGATGGATCAATCGGCTTCCTTGGAGTAATTCTTACTCCCCCTTCTCCGTCTCCCTTTTCTTCATTCTCTAAGGTGTATTTATAGGCTGTGGAATGCCTAGAGGCCCTCAAAATTAGCCTTTTTTGAATTGGACTCAACTTAGGCTCGGCAGGGACACGCCTGTGGCACACGCTCGTGTTCGATTACTTTAGGCCATGCTCAAGCCTGCCAAATTGACACGGTCGTATGGTCTGCCCGTGTGAGAAGGTCCAGGCCGTGTTAATTTCGTACTTTGGCATTTTTTTCCATTTTTGGCCCGTTTCTCGTTCCTTTCGCTCTCCTATGCTCTCCAAAGTGTAAAACATGAAATTAAAGCATTAGGAGCATCGAATTCACCAATTCTAATGGAAAATCATCCATAAAATGCGTTAAACATGGGGTAAAAATATGTATAAATTACGGTTTATCAAATACCCCCACACTTAAACATTTGCTTGTCCTCAAGCAAAATTCTCAACTCATAATCAAAATAAATTCTTCTCAACTTATAATTCCTATCGATAATATCTCACATTAATCCACAAGTAATCATACATTGAGAATTCAACTAAAAGAACATAAAAGTTTCAAACATTCTAAGTTGAGCATTTTAATCATGCAAACATAAGTGTCTCCCCTCATTTAAGTAATAACCTTTGATTCAGAATATCACAGAGTTTCACATCCTCACTAAAGATTCACTCAAATCACTCGAGGTATTTAAAGACAATAAATGAAGCACTCAATAGTCAATAATGAAAAGTCATTACCATAGGCTTCCATGAAAGCCAAATCTCTACCACTATAATTTAAGATGATACATCAATCAAAAGCTCTTTAGAAGGTTGTAGTGAGGCTTGGTTAGGGGGTGTGGTCACAAGCTGAAAGAAAGGGTTAGAGTCGAGATTGAATTGAAAAATTACTTAACTAGAAAAAGAGTTAATCATTACTTGCGTACAACAAAGCTTCTTTTCAGACTATGGAATTTAACTTTTGAAGCTTGCAAACAGAAGATCACTACTAATATGTATACATGTTTTGGTTTTTTTTTAAGAACAAGTTAAAATAATATAGACTAACTATTAAGAACAAAACATAGATAAGCAATCCATTCAACTCAAATCTTGACAAAAAAATATAGGGATTAATTTAAGGATTTCAGCAATAATGGGTTAAAGGTTAATATTAAGGGTAATACAAGAAATGGCTTGCTAGGCTTAAAGGGGTTTACTAGGGGTTAATCGTGGAGGTAGGCTTTTCATGGCATGAGTGGGTTAATCGTAAGTACCGTAATCATTTTGACATATCAAAACAAATGGTGTGGTCTCGACATGCATAATCAAGCAAGTTCTAGAATAACAGTTCAATACTAACGCACTCAAAGCAATAATAAAAGTGAGCATGAAAAGAATTAGATGCTCAAAAGGCTCAAAAATCACACAAAAATTATGGCTGTTTGATGTTTAAAAACTTGTAAATTCCAACTCAAAGTAATACCTAAACTTTGGGGAAACAACATAAGATTTTAAATTCTTAAAAGTCAACTCATCATGGTTGATTCTCTAATGTCTCAATGTTCAAACAATCAATACATAATTGCCTATGTTTTAATTCAAGATACATCAATTAAAATCATAAATCAATTAAAATTTATCCTAAATATGATATGAAAGCTTTTCAAGAGAAAAAGGCAATCATTTAGGGATTTTTCTGATAATGAAATAAGTACCCCCCCACACTTAAGATGTACATTGCCCTCAATGTACATAGATAGATGTTAGAGTATAAAAATAAGATAGGGAGAGAAGTGAAACTTCTTGTATGATGAATTCCTCAAATTGGAGTTCTGGAGAGGAATCGGTTCGAGGGTGGAGGGGATACTCCAGCGATCGTAGAGGTTCATTAGGCCATAAGTCCCGCGCCAAAAGGATATTATCTCTAGTGGTAACTATGGTCGTGGGCGAGCAGGACATGGCAGTCATGGAGAGCCTTTCCCAGTGGAGTTTTAGTTCCTATGTGATGATGAGCTTAAGAGCTCTATAGAACTGTGATAAAATCAGGAACTTTTTAAGGGATATTAGGAAGAATAGTTACTCATAAAGAAAAACTGAAATTGATAACTAAAAATAAAATTCTAAAATCTACTAAAAATAAAAATGTAAATAAAATTAAAAAGTAGTTTTAATAAAAATTAAATACATAAAATACTAAATAAATGTTTTTAAGCACCTTCATCGCTGGATGGTTCGCGAGGTAGGACTGGCGATGAGATGTGGAGATGCTAAAAGATCTGCTGTAGAGTAACATCGATGTTGTCAAATTGTTGAAAACACTACTGCTCGAATCGGGTGAGGTGCTTAAAGATGTCAGCGTATGAAGCTACCGCATGAACTGGACGAGAGGGTGGTGGTGGTTGAGTCGATGGGTCCTCGTGCTGTGGGGGACATCATCAGGAATGCCCTCGTAGGCCTCCTCCTTCGTAGATTTGGCGAGACGATACTGGGGAGGGTAGGTTCCTCGGTGCCTCTCAATCATCCTCATACTAAGCATGCTCGAGATGCCTTGTGGAGACGTCTGGCCGATGAGGGTGAGGGATGATTCCTGGGCCACGGTGTTGAGGAGCCCAAAGTGTTGTGCCAGTCGAGTCACGTAGGGGCCAATGGAGATGACTCCCTTCCAATGCCGCTCCATCTGATGCTAAATCGCAAGAGCGATGAAATAGGCAAGGTCGATGACGTGCCCTTGCAACATGCACCATAAGAAGTAGACGTCGTGGGTGTTGACGACGCTAGTGCTCTCTCGCATCTCTGTAATCGTGTGAGCTAAAATAACGTGTAAGTACCTCAAGGATGGTGGGAGAACTGATGCCTTAGAGCGGCTAGGACTGTAGGAGGCCGTTCTAGGGGCCAAAGTGTGCCAGCACTTCGAGGGAGAGAAATGTATGTGGCGACTGAGAGCATGTAGGTTATTCTCCTCCTTGAACTCATCCATATATAAGCCTAGTGCAGCACTAAACTCTATGATGCTTAGCTGGCGGATTAATCTGCCTAGGCAAAATTGAAACATGCCGGGATCATCGTAGTTGTCATTACGGTCTGAAGATGGAACGTTGAGCATAGTTCCATCGTGAGCTCAAGATATGTCCGCTCGATAATCCCAAAGAACAGCTCCCAAGGGTTGGTTGTTAGAAGGGCCCGAATCGCATCAGCCATCTGAACTTGTTCTATGGCAGCCCAGTCGATACAGTGGCCTGCAATTAAGGATCAGGCTTGAAGTATTTGGAAAAGCTCTTCTTGGGCCCCTCAGGGGGACTGCAGGAGGGGGTGATGAATTTTCGTGGTTGGACTCGTAGAAGATGACGCTATCTTCCTCTTTTTCGAGGTAAGTACGACGGCCTTTTTACCACATGAAGATGACATGGTACCTGCGTTTAGAATCATCAAGTCATCTTGATGAGTGGTCAAAGTAAAAGAATACAATTCAAATAAAAAGCAGAATTTCAGCTACAACCACGTATAACTAATCTAATAATTTCGTGACCTTATCATTGTATGAAAATGAGTGTAGTAGTGGCATGTGTAGGACAAAAGAGTAAGGCTTTTCTAACAACATAATTGAAAAACACAAATTGAATGATAGACATTGGCATGGAAATATCATGAGAATGAGCATGGTAAAGTCATGGGTATGAGGTTTCCCTAATAACTCAATTTAACACGCAATGTATAATAACTAGCCTAGGAATGCAAACTAAATGATAAAATAATGAGCAAAATGACAAATAGTTCGAAAGCAATGAAGATTATGCTAACAATAAGCATTATTAATAAGTAAAATAGAAAAGAAAGGAGTAAACAAATGCTAAGGGAGAGCGATTGAGCGTTAAAAACGAAGTTGGAGACGGCACACGGGCGTGGCAGGGAGGCCGTGTGGAGTTGCAGCGGCTAGGGTTAGGGTTTTTGAATGGGGAAGAAAATGAATAGTACAGGGTATTTATAGATTTTGGGCCACACGGCCAGGGCATACGCCCTGTTCCCCAATTTCAGCCCGTGTGATTCGCGAATTTCAAATTTGGGCGCGTCAGACATTTAGTACACGCCTGTGTTCCGCGGGCGTGTGGGTTCACACGGCCGTGCCGCACGGCTGTGTCTAGCTTCGTTCACTTCTACCACGCCCTTGTGTGCAAACCCCACGCTCGTGTTAATTTAACAAGTTCAACCACGGGTGTTGCACATAGGCGTGTCGAACGCCCATGCTGTTTTAACAGGTTCACGTACGGTTCTTTCACACGGGCGTGTCGCACACCCGTGTTGTTTTGATAAGCTCGACCACAACCATATCGCACGGCCGTGGCATTTAATCGTAGCCCGTGTTGGGGAAATCTTTTGCCCTGTTTTCACACAGCTTTAAGCACGCCCGTGTGCTTGGCCGTGCCTCTGTGGAAACACCTGTATTCAAGATTTCTATTAATAAGTTAGGAGTTAAATACCAAAATTTAAAGAAATTAATATTGTTAGTGCTCAGGTTGCCTCCCGAGAAGCGCTTATTTATAGTCTAAGCTAGACTTACCTCTCTAGTGAATGGTCATGGTGGTTTGAGGAGTTTATACTCCTCATTCCTGCTATCAATTTCATCAAAATAGGGTTTTAATCGGGTGTTGTTTACCTTAAAAGTGCCGAACTTGGGATGACTCACCTCTACCGTACCGAATGGAAAAATACTGTGTATCGTAAAAGGGATTTCCTCATTCAGTGTGGTAGAGACAATGTGGGGATCTGCGACATCTAATAAGACCTTATCACCAACCTTAAGTTGATTTGGAGAGGTATCGGGCTAGTTTTGGCGTTGTTTCGATTTGTCGGGTGTTCTTGGTTTGTGTGTCCGCCATTCATCGAGTTCCTCGATTTGTAGTCCTCGAACTTCATGAATAGGTCTTCTACTATTGCTTGAAAATGACTCGTGTGCTTCTTTCAGACTCATTTTCTGCAAAATAGGTTGCACCATATTGTTAGTTTTAGTAGAATGGTTTAAATGATCACCTTCAAATCCTAATGTGTTGCCAGAATTGCGAGCTTGAAGGGTGATTGTTTCGTCTCCCATCCGGAGTGTGAGTTCACCTGTGCCAACATCAATGATGGTTTTAGTCGTTGCTAAAAAGGGCCTTCCTAAAATTAAGGGAGTGTTGTTATCCTCTTCTATGTCTAAAACAATAAAGTTAACAGGAAATATAAATTTATCGATTTTAACTAGCACATCTTCAATAATACCTCTACTGAATCTTATAGTTTTATCTGCTAATTGAATACTCATCCTAGTCTGTTTGGGTTTCCCGAGACCTAGTTGCTTAAACATTTTGTAAGGCATGACTTTGATACTAGCCCCTAGATCAGCTAATGCATGATTAACATCTAAACTACCAATTAAGCAAGGATTAGTAAAGCTCCCTGGGTCTTTTAGTTTGTTGGGTAATTTATTTTGGAGAATGGCCGAGCAAACTGCGTTTAGCTCCACATGCGACGTCTTGTCCAACTTCCGCTTATTTGCTAAAAGCTCATTTAAAAATTTCATTGCGTTTGGCATCTGCAATAGAGCTTCAATAAATGGTAAGTTAATATGTAATTTTTTTAAGAGTTTAAGGAATTTACCAAATTGTTCATCTGAGCGGTCTTTCCTTGTCGCGTTGGGGTATGGCACACGAGGTTTATATTCAACAATCACTGGTTTGTTTGTATTTTGATCTACCTCACCTTGACCTTTGCTTACCACAATTTCTTGCCTCTATTCTGGTTCAGGCTCAACGACTTCTTTTTCATCTTGAATATTAATTGTGTTGAGTTGTTCCCTTGGGTTAGGTTCGGTATTACATGGCAAATTACCTTGTGGTTGTTTAGAGATTAGTTTGGAAAGCTGGCCTATATGAGTTTCGAGCCCTTGGATCGACTCTAGTTGATTTTTAAGTGCTGTCTCGGTGTTCTAAAAATGGGTTTTTGACACTGATATAAACTTTGAGAGCATCTCTTCAAGGTTTGGTTTCTTTTCCTGTTGGTAGGGTGGTTGTTGGTAGCCCGAAGGATGTTGTGGTAGTTCCTCGAACATGCATTATAAGTACTACGATATGGATTATTTTGAGGTCGAGGACTATTACCCATGTAGTTTAATTGCTCGTTATCCATGTTGTGTCCATAAGGTTGGTATTCCAAATGGTTTGTTCCACCTTCACTTGCTTCGCACTGCATTACTGGGTGAACCTGTGAAGAATTAAGAAAACCCTCAATCTTTTTATTCAAGAGTTCTACCTGATTAAAGAGCATTGTGACTGAATCGATGTTATAAACACCGGTTGTTTTCGTTGGCTTTGTCCTCATAACTTGTCACTGATAGTTATTCAGCGAAATCTCCTCTATAAACTCATAGGCATCTTCCGGTGTTTTATTGTTGATGGTTCCACCAGCAGCTGCGTCAACCATTTGCCGAGTCGAAGGATTCAGACCATTGTGGAATGTTTGTACTTGGAGCCAAAGCGGTAACCCATGGTGGAGGCATCTTCTCAAAAGGTCCTCGTATCTCTCCCATGCATCGTAGAGTGTTTCTAAATCCATCTACACAAAAGAAAAGATATCATTACGTAATTTAGCCGTTTTAGCCAGCGAAAACTATTTTACTAAAAATTTTTCAGTCATTTGTTCCCAAGTAGTAATTGACCCTCATGGTAACGAGTTCAACCACTGTTTAGCTTTGTTCCTCAATGAAAAAGGAAACAACCGAAGATGTATGGCATCATCAGAAATGCCATTAATTTTAAATGTATCGCATAGTTCTAAGAAGTTGGCTAAATGAGCGTTGGGATCTTCATCCTTCAAACCATCAAACTGAACAAATTGTTGTATCATTTGAATAGTGTTAGTTTTTAAGTCAAAAGTATTTGCAGCTACAGCAGGTCTAACTATGCTCGATTCAGTTCCTGTTAAAGAAGGTTTAGCATAATCATATATAGTGCGTGGAGCAGGATTTTGATTAACCACAATTGCAGGAGGTAGCTGATTGTCTTGGTTTTCAGCCATCTCTTCGGTTGGGGGTTGAGTATCATCTTCTTGCTCGTTCTCTGTGTATCATAAGCTTTGCCTTATTTCTCTTTGATTTCTGCAAACTGTACGATCGATTTCTTCTTCAAAAAGTAGTTGTCCTGAGAGGTTTCTTCTAGCCATAAACTATAAAAACCTGTCAAGAGAAGAAAAGAGTAAATTAGTAAATAATAATAATTAAATTAAATTAAATTGCAAGAAAAATAAATGGCTAAAGTAATAAAAATTGAGCGTTCCTAATATCTTAGTTTCCCGGCAGCGGCGCGAAAAACATGATCGCGTTATTTCGTGATAGGTTTTAAAAATTTATAATTACTCGATCTTGAACTAACTATTATTGTGATGTAGGTAAGTGTACCTATCGAACAGTAATATAGTTTTAGCAAGACCGAATTGTCGAACCCAAAGGAACTAAAAGTACTAGTAATGACTGTCTTTTATTATCTAGCCTAAGAAAAAAGAGGTTTTTGTTTTAATTAACTAATTATCTAAACTAAGAACACACAGAGAAAAGAATTGGGGAATTGCTTTTGGGAAAAATCGATTGACTTAAGACAATACCTAAGGAAAAATCCACTTAGACTTTACTTATTATTCTGGCTCCGAATCGGATGATTTATTCATTCAACTTGTTCCATAGAGATCCCTAAGTTATGTTATTATCCCTATTCAAGACTAATAACGTCTAATCCCTAGATTGAATAATCGAGACTTTTCTCTAATTAACACTCTAGCGTTGCATTAACTCGATCTATGGATCCCCTTATTCGGTTTCACCCTAATCAGGCAAAATCTTGTCACCCTATGTCCAGGCACGCAATCAACTCCGCTTAATTATGACAAATGTACTCTTAGACAGGGTCTATTCCTCCTCTGAATAAGAGCATGTCTTGAATCAGTATCTTGGGATATCAAAACAAGAATTAAGAACACATAATTAAGAACAAGTTAAATATTTATCATATGATTCAAAAAATAATAACAAGATTCGTCTTAGGTTTCATTCTCCTTAGGTATTTAGGGGTTTTAGTTTATAACTAAATAAGATAATATCTTAGAAGAATAAAGAATACAAAACATAAAGAAAACCCAAAACTCCTGAAGGGAAATTGAGGAGAGATATTCAGTCTTGATGATGAATCCAACTTCTGAGATGGATCAATCGGCTTACTTGGAGTAATTCCTTACTCCCCCTTCTCCGTCTCCCTTTTCTTCCTTCTCTAGGGTGTATTTATAGGCTTTGAAATGCCTAGAGGCCCTCAAAATTAGCCTTTTCTGAATTAGACTCAACTTGGGCTCGGTAGGGACACGCCTGTGGCACACGCCCATGTTTGATTACTTCAGGCTGTGCTCGAGCCTGCCAAACTGACACGGCCGTGTGGTCTGCCCATGTGAGGAGGTCTAAGCCGTGTTGATTTCGTACTTTGGCCCATTTTCTCCATTTTGGCCCATTTCTTATTTCTTTCGCTCTCATATGCTCTCTTAAGTGTAAAACATGAAATTAAAGCATTAGAAGCATCGAATTCACCAATTCTAATGGAAAATCATCCCTAAAATACATTAAACATGGGGTAAAAATATGTATAAATTACGGTTTATCAGACACTATGAATGTTTGATTGAGTTTGTAATTGCATATTTAAGTTATGAGATATGAGAATGTTTGACTGAATGATATAATGTATTGAGATATTAATCTTTTGTATGATTTAAATGCATGAAATATTTGTTATATTGTATATTGAAAAGGGTGCTATTTATGCACAATGAAAATCTGTACAGTATGTGAATTTGAACGATACTGATTGATACCAAATCAATGGTAATTTGAAAGATTGGAACATCGTTTCCATTTACTGAAAGTATGTGATTATGTATGAGATTGTGTGACATATTGCATATGCATTGGGTTGGGATTCTGTGGTTGACGGAAGAGTTCCGTGGACTACCAGCGATATATTAAGTCCGCATTATTTGTAGTCAGTGCACTGCACCTGGAGTACCTAGGGGATTGGCAATTTTATTGCATATTATATGTTATTGGCAATTGTATCGCACTATTTGATATCCGGTAGATTTTCTGCGTTACTGATTATTTGGTGATTTTACCACATCGAGCTATGCTCATAACGTTTTGGAGGTTAGCAGACGGGTTCTGGGGAACTCGTGGTGTGTAGCAGATGGTATAGGTAGGAATCTTTTTGCATTGCATCATGTGCACAACATATTTGAATGTTATTAATTTAAGCAACGTATTGTATTTTTTCATATTGAATGGTATCGAAATTAATGATTGTTACTCGAATAAATGATGACCTATGCTCATACACCGTTTAACATCAATTTGATAATGGCTATGTAGCGATATGAAATTCCTATTATGGATCTGTTTTCTTCTATTAAAGCTAATATGTTTCACTATATTCGATATTTATGTTTGTTAAAATAATTGTTTGACTCACACTGAGCTTTTCATAAGCTCACCCCCAATAGTGTTTAACTTTTTAGGTAACCTCAAAATTAGGACCAGGCTCGGTATTCGGAGGATCACCTTGGACCTTAGACTATTCTTAATAAGTATTATTAAGTCTTTATTGGTTTTGGCTTGTAATTTTTAATTATCTCTGATCTTTGGCTTAGTAACTTTTCTTTTGGGAATTTTTGCATGCATGAATTACTCAAGCATAATAACCTGATAATGCATGATAACAGGCTTAAGTAAAATTTGATATTGTTCCCTAGTTTCCACTACATTGCAAATGAACAATTTTTGAAAAAAAAATCAATAAGGCAACTAATTTTCCAAAATGACTTGAAAAATAGTTTTTCCACTGCATTAGTTTAACTTTGAGTTTTTTTTAAAGAAGAGCGACAAGCAAACGATTTTTCTAAAACAACACTGTTAACAATAAAATAAATCCTAAGCATACACAACCTAATGAATGAATGCTTTTAAGCTAACTCAAAGTACTACTAGGGTTTTCTCTAAAATGCATTTATTTAAAGTCTTAAAAAGTAACGTAAGTTAGCTTAGCCATTTCGGTGGCTAGTGTAACGTTCTCAATCTAGCCATAATGTCTAGGATGGTTTGGGAGGTTACATGAATCAAGTCCTCATTAATTGTTCTTATCCAAATTTTTGAAATTTGAGTCATTAGATTGTTAAATTTCTATCAAGATCAACCCTTGTAGGCGTTTTGATCGAGCTTGAACGAAAGGTAATTGTTAGAGACCTCAAAAAATTCAGGTATATATTCTTTTATGAAAAACCAAGTCAAATCATGTCTAGGTTTAGGCCCACATGACAATGCACCACCGTTTTACAAATTTACTGTCCTGCCATAGTTTTTCCAAATTTTACAATTTTGCAACTAGTTTTCCAGGTTTTACAATTTTTCCACTATTTTTCCATATTTTACAATTTTTCCAATGGGTTTTCAAGGTTTTTGTAACGCCCCAAAAGTCTCATATTTATGTACTTTTAAAATATGACACAACTGTGTATCTGCTTTTATGGTTAGGTGTTCTGGGTGTGTGTGGGAGGTCTCAAGTTCAAGCCTTGTCTTGGGGAAAATTTTGGTATTTTTCTGAATAAGACCTTAACCTGGCCTAAAGGGCTTAAGTTTAATAGTTGGTAATTAAATAACATAATGGGTTTGTTGGTCTAGTGGTTAAGTAGAGTGTTTGATTGCATGAGGTCCTGAGTTCAAATCCATGCTGGGGCGTAGGCATTATTTTTGCACAATCATGGACAAGTATTTCGGCAGAGTGGGATTCTGGAGTGGTTGTAGGTTAGTAGGATTAGTGGGAGAAATTTTAGAGATGTAGGGTAGTTATCAATATCATCTAAGTTTCTATTTGGTTTTTATTTTCCTTAATTTCGGCATTCTCCTCTTTTCCCCAATTTTTCTATCATTCTCTTCTTCTTTGCTTTGCCAAATTTTTGTTCCCTAGTCCATCCTCTCTGTTTGATTTTTTTCCTAGCCTACTTTTTAGCCAGCAATTGTATACACTCGTTCTGTAAGTATCTGACTGTCGTTATTTTATCGTTGCTTAGCTAGCTCTTAAAAAAGATTGTGTCAATGCCACACGGCCGTGTGGTAGGCTGTGTGCCATAACACGGGCATGTGATTGACGAGACCAAGTCGTGTGCTCAAGACACGACCATGTGGTGGCCAGATAGGTCGTGTGTGACCCACGGGCTCGACCGATTTGGGCCATGTGGGCCCACACGAGCAAGCCACATGGGCGTGTGAGCTCATTTTACTAAGATAATTTCTAAGGTTGCATAGGTCGCCTAAGTCGACTATGAACCTATTGTAGGGTTGTTAAGCACTACTTAGACCCTAATTGACTAAAGTGACTTTTTGACTAATATATACATATATTTATATGTTATCGAGCTTGATGATATTTTATGAATTGATATTGAATGCATTGTTGCCACGATATAGCATGTCATTACTATATGTTGTATTGCATTGGGATAGGGGTTGGTATTGTTCGGAGGAAGCGTACTGAAAAGTCTCAGGCCTAATTAATGGCAGCTCAACTGCAAACCACTGTTTAGTGCCTGATAAACCATAACTTATACATATTATTATCCCATGCTTAACACATTTTTTAGATGAATTATCCTTAGATTTCGTGAATTCGATGCTCCTAATCCTTTAATTTCATATTTTATACTTAGGAGAGCATATGAAGGCAAAAAGAGCGAGAAACGGGCCGAAAACGGAGAAAATAGACCCACATGGGAAATCAACATGGTTTGGACTTCCTCACACGGGTAAGCCACACGGCTGATCGCGTGAGTCGTGACAAGTAATAAATATTTATAATAAAGATCAAACCTAGACTAACCATTATCATGACGAAAACGCAAGCGCACCTATGGAACAATAGCATAGTAATGGCAAGACCAGGATATCATACCCAAGGGAACCAAAAGTACTAGTAATTACTGTCTTTTTATTATCTAGCCTAAGAATAATGGGGTTTTGTTTTAATTAACTAATTACCTAAACTAAGAATGCACAGAGAAAAGAGTGGGGAAATTACTTTTGGGAAAATCGATTGACTTGAGACAATACCTAAGGAAAAATCCACCTAGACTTTACTTGTTATTCTGGCTTCGAACCGGACGATTTATTCATTCAACTTGCTCCGTAGAGATCCCTAACTTATGTTATTATCCCTATTTAAGACTAATAACATCTAATCCCTAGATTGAATAACCGAGACTTTTCTCTAATTAACACTCTAGGGTTGCATTAATTCGATCTATGGATCCCCTTATTAGGTTTCACCTTAATCCGGCAAAATCTTGTCACCCTATGTCTAGGCACGCAATCAAATCCACTTAATTATGACAAATGTACTCTTAGACAGGGTCTATTCCTCCTCTGAATAAGAGCATGTCTTGAATCAGTATCCTGGGATATCAAAACAAGAATTAAGAACACATAATTAAGAACAAGTTAAATATTTATCATACGATTCAGAAAATAATAACAAGATTCGTCTTAAGTTTCATTCCCCTTAGGTATTTAGGGGTTTTAGTTTATAACTAAATAAGAAAACATCTCAGAAGAATAAAGAATACAAAACATAAAGAAAACACAAAACACTTGAAGGGAAATTGAGGAGAGATCTTCAGTCTTGATGATGAATCTAGCTTCTGAGATGGATCAATCGGCTTCCTTGAGGCAATTCCTTGCCCCCTATTCTCCGTGTCCCTTTTCCTCCTCCTCTAAGGTGTATTTATAGGCTTTGGAATGCCTATAAACCCTCAAAAGTGGCCTTTTTTGAATTGGACTTAACTTGAGCTCGGCAGGGACACGTCCGTGTGACACGGCCGTGTGATGTGATTGCCAGGCCGTGTTCGATCCGTTAAATTGCACATGGCCATGTGGGTGAATGGCCAGGCCATGTGAATCGTGAAAGCCTTGGTCGACACCCTCGAAAGACACGGGCGTGTGAGCTGCCCGTGTGGCAAGGCTTAGGCCGTGTCATCTTCTCAATTTGGTCCGTTTTGTCCCTTTTTTGCTTGTTTTTGGCTCATTTCGCTCTCATATGCTCTCCTAAGTATAAAGCATGAAATTAAAGCATTAAGAGCATCGAATTCACCAATTCTAATGAGAAATCGTCCATAAAATACATTAATCATGGGGTAAAAATATGTATAATTTACAGTTTATCAAATACCCCCACACTTAAGCATTTGGTTGTCCTCAAGCAAAATGCTCAACTCATAATCAAAATAAATTCTCCTCAACTTATAATTCTTATCGATAATATCTCAAAATAATCCATAGGTAATCATACATTGAGAATTCAACTAAAAGAACATAAAAGTTTCAGACATTCCAAGCTGAGTTTTTAATCAAGCAAACATAGGTGTCTCTCCACATCTAAATAATTACCTTTGATTCAGAATATCATAGAGTTTCACATCCTCACTAAAGATTCACTCAAATCACTCGAGGTGTTTAAGGATAATAAACGAAGCACTCAATAGTCAATAATGAAAAGTCATTACCATAGGCTTGCATGAAAATCAAATATCCACCATTATAATTTAAGATGATACATCAATCAAAAGGACTTTAGAGGTTGTAATGAGGCTTGGTTAGGGGGTGTGGTCACAAGCTGAAAGAAAGAGTTAGAATCGAGATTGACTTGAAAAGTTGCCTTAACTAGAAAAAGAGTTAATCTTTACTTGCGTACAACAGAGCTTCTCTCAAAATACGAAATTACAAATATGTATACATACTTTTTTTTCTTTTTTTTAAGAACAAGTCAAATAATATAGACTAAATATCAAGAACAAAACATAGCTAGGCAATCCATTCAACTCAAATCTCAAAAAAAATAGGATTAATTTAGGGGATTGCAACAATAATGGGTTAAAGGTTAATATTAAGGGTAATACAAGAAATGGCTTGTTAGGCTCAGGGGAGTTTACTATGGGTTAATCATGGAGGTAGGCTTTTCATGGCATGAGTGGGTTAATCCTAAGTGCCTTAATCATTTTGATATATCAAATCAAATGGTGTGATCTTGACATGCATAATCAAGCAAGTTCTAGAATAACAGTTCAATACTGACGCACTCAAAGCAATAATAAAAGTGGGTATGAAAGGATGAATAGATGCTCAAAAGGCTCAAAAATCTCACAAAAATTATGGCTTTTTGGTGTTTAGACTTGAGAATTCCAATTCAAAGTAATACCTAGACTTGGGGAAACAGTAGAAGATTTTGAATTCTTAAAAATCAACTCATCATGCTTGATTTTGTATTTTCTTAAAGTTTAAAAAATCGATGCATAAATGCCTATGTTTTAATTCAAGATATATCAATCAAAATCATAAATCAATTAAAATTTATCCTGAATATGATATGAGAGTTTTTCAAGAGAACAAGATGACTATTCAAGGATTTTTCTGATAATGAAATAAATACCCCACCACACTTATGATGTACATTGCCCTCAATGTACAAAGATAGATGTTAGAGTATAAAAATAAGATAGGGAGAGAAGTGAAACTTTATGTATGATGAATTCCTCGAACTAAAGTTTTGGAGAGTGATCGGTTTGAGAGTGGAGGAAGATACTCCGATGCTCGTAGAGGTTCATTAGGCAATAAGTCCTGCGCAAAAAGAATATTATATCTAGTGGTAGCTATGGTCGTGGTCGAGCAGGACATGGCAGTTGTGGAGAACCTTTCCCGGTGGAGTTTTAGTTCTTATGTGATGATGAGCTTAAGAGCTCTATATAACTGTGATAAAATTAGGAAGTTTTTAGGAGATATTAAGAAGAATAAGTACTCGAAAAGAAATAACCAAAATTAATAATTAAAAAAATAAAATTTTAAAATCTAAAAAAAATAAAAAGTAGTTCAATAAAAATTAAAAATATAAAACAATAAATAAATATTTCGAAACATCTTCATCGCTGGATGGTTCTCGAGGTGGGACTGGCGATGAGATGTGGATGTACTGAAAAATCTGTTGTAGAGTAGCATCAATGTTGTCAAATCATTGACAACACTACTGCTCGAATCAGGTGAGGTGCTCAGAGATGTCAGCATACGAAGCCGCCGCATGAACTGGACGAGAGGGTGGTGGTGGCTGAGTCGATAGGTCCTCGTGCTGTGGGGGGACATCATCAGGAATGTCCTGATAGGCCTCCTCCTCGGTAGATTGGGCGAGACGATACCGGGGAGGGGAGGTTCCTCGGCGCCTCTCGATCATCCTCATGCTAAGCATGCTCGAGATGCCTTGTGGAGACATCTGCCCAGTGATGTAGCCGCCTGCAGGTAAAGGTCGGGCCCGAAGTTTTGGAAGAGCTCTTCTTGGGACCCTCATGGGAACTATAGGAGAGGGAAAAGAGATGGGGAAGGGGATTAATGCAGTGAAAGTGGACTTTAGGATGGTTTGAGGGTTGGGGAAATAAGAAGCTAGGGAATGGTGGCTGGGGTAGGGATTAGGGAATGGGGAAGGGTAGATTTCGGCTAGGGTTTTGAAAGGTGGAAAAAGAAATGAACAGTGGTTTGCTTATATAAGGGAGGGCCACACGGCCTAGGGCCACGCCTGTGTACTTTGAAGGTGAGCCCGTGTTTTTTGAGTTTTACGATTTAGGTCATGCCCGGCTACTATCCCACGCCCATGCGTCTTGGGCGTGTGTGGCACACGGCCATGTCACACAGTCATGCATAGCTTTGTTCGCTTCTCCCATGCCTGTGTGTTAACGAACCACGCCCATGTATTGTTGTCCATGTCTTAACGGCACGGTCGTGTTACATGCTCGTGTCGAAGAAACAGAATCGAGCCTTTCCCCTGGAACACTCGTGTTGTTTTATTCCCACGCCTATGTTCACCTATCAAGTTCACCCACAGCCATGTCGTACGGCCGTGGGGATTTATCAAATCCCGTGTTTTGGGGAAATCATTTACCCTATTTTCGTACGGCCGTATCGTACGACCGTGTTTCCCTCTGTGTTGGCCACACGGCCTTAAGCACGGCCGTGTTATTGACCGTGTGGAGCTGAGTACCTGTGCGTCAAATACTCTGTTAGTGACATAAATGTTTAAAACTTAAATTTAAAATAATTTAAAATCATTAGTACTCGGGTTGCCTCCCGAGAAGCGCTTGTTTATAGTCTAAGCTCGACTGTTACCTTGTTGGTATATTCAGGGCGGTTTGTAGAGTCGTAGCTCCTCTCCATCGACTTTAAAATCCTCACCATTATAAAGTTTGAGACGGTGTCCGTTTACTTTGAAAGTACCGTATGATGGGTGACTTACCTCTATTTTGCCATATGGATGAACAGATTGAATTACGAAGGGTCCTGACCATCGTGATTTTAGTTTCCCGGAAAACAGTTTGAGTCTTGAGTTGTATAGTAAGACGAGATCTCCAACTTCAAATTGTTTCCGTTGCTTTAAACGAACATCATGGCACCGCTTTGTTGCTTCCTTGTATAGGTGTGAATTTTCGTATGCATTGGCTCGCCATTCATCTAGCTCGTTCAGCTACATCAACCTATTTTTTCCTACAAGTTCGGGATCAAGGTTTAGAAAATTGAGAGCCCAAAAAGTTTTATGCTCTAGTTCGAATGGTAGATGACAACTTTTTCCATAAACAAATCTGTAAGGTGATGTCCCTATAGGAGTCTTGAAAGCAGTTCTATAAGCCCATAAGGCATCGTCTACTTTTGTTACCCAGTCTTTTTTGTTTGATTCTACTATTTTTCCAAGGATCCATTTGAGTTCTCGGTTTGCAACTTCAACTTGTCCATTAGATTGAGGATGGTATGGGGTGGTTGTTCTATGATGAACTCCGTATTTCTTAAGGGTTTTTTCAAATTGGGTATTACAAAAATGAGTGCCCCTGTCAGTAATAATTGCTCTAGGTGTTCCGAATCTCGAAAAGAGTTTTTTAACGAAACGTACTACCACTCTAGCACCATTAGTAGGTAGAGCTTGAGCTTCTACCCATTTGGACATGTAGTCAACTTCTACTAAGATGTATTTATTTCCAAATGATCTGGGGAATGGGCCCATGAAATCGATACCCCAAACGTCAAATATTTCACAAGAAAGCATATAGTTTTGAGGCATTTCATCACGTTTAGATATGTTACCTGTCCGTTGGCATTTGTTACAAAAAGTAACATACTTGATAGCGTCTTTGAATAATGAAGGCCAATAAAAACCTGATTCAAGTATTTTGTGTGCGGTCTTAGTTCCACTATAATGTCCTTCGGTTGGCCCTGAGTGGCAGTGTTCCAATAGTTTTGATATTTCTGATCCTGTAACGCATCTTCTGATGACTTGATCTGCACATTTGCGAAACAGAAATGGATCGTCCCAAAAGTAGTTTTTCACATCATTAAAGAATCGCTTCTTTTGCTGGTGTGTTAACCCTTTTGGGATAATGTTAGCAGTTAAAAAATTCGCGATGTCTGCAAACCAAGGTACCTCGGAGTTAGATATAGCAAAAAATTATTCTTCTGGGAACGAATCATTTATTTCCATGTCATTTAGTTCTCTGGTATTAGATTTCTTGAGCCTGGACAGATGATCAGCTGCGAGATTTTCAGCTCCTTTCTTGTCTTGAATTTCCAAGTTGAATTCGTATAATAAGAGAATCCATTGAATGAGTCGAGGTTTTGCATCAGTTTTAGTTAAAAGGTAGCGAAGGGCGGAATGGTCAGTGTAAACAATAACTTTAGACAATATGAGATATGATCAAAATTTATCAAATGCAAAACCACAGCTAGCAACTCTTTTTCCGTAGTAGTATAGTTTCCCTGTGTAGCCGTTAAGGTTTTGCTGGCGTAATAGATAGGTTGAAAATACTTGTCTCTTTGTTGTCCCAATACTGCACCTACTACAAAATCACTCGCATCACACATTAGTTGAAATGGCAAGTTCCAATCAGGTGCAATTATAATTGGAGCATTAATTAATTTATCCTTTAAAGTATTAAATGCTTCTAAACATTCCTGATTGAAGTTAAAAGGTATATCTTTTTCTAGAAATTTAGTCAAATGCTTAGCTATTTTAGAAAAATCCTTAATAAATCTTCTATAAAAACCAGCATGTCCTAAAAAGCTTCTAATAGCCTTAACTGAACTAGGGGGTGGTAATTTTTCGATTGTTTCTATTTTAGATTTATCCACCTCAATCCCTTTACTAGAAATTTTATGCCCTAGTACAATACCTTCTTGAACCCATGAAGTGACATTTCTCCCAGTTAAGCACAAGGTTTGTTTCCTCACATCTTATTAAAACTCGTTTTAAATTTTTAAGGCAGAGATGGAAAGCGTTATCGAATATCGAAAAATCATCCATGAAGACTTCCATGATATCTTCCCCGAGTTTGTCGAATATGGCTATCATACAGTGCTGAAAAGTGGCAGGAGCATTACATAATCCAAAAGGCATTCTACGATAAGCAGACGTACCATATGGGCATGTGAATGTCGTCTTTTCTTGATCTTCAGGAGCTATTGGGATTTGGAAGTAACTAGAGAGTTCGTCTAGGAAGCAGTAATACATGTGTCTGGATAATATTTCTAACATTTGGTCAATGAATGGCAAGGGGAAGTGATCTTTTCTTGTGGCGTCATTCAGATTCCTGTAGTCTATGCAAACTCTCCACCCTGTAACCGTTCTTGTTGGGATTAATTCATTCTTCTCGTTGGTCACAACCATCATGCCTCCTTTCTTGGGGACAACCTGCACTAGACTTACCCAAGAACTGTCAGAAATAGGATAAATAATTCCAGCATCTAGAAGTTTAATTACCTCGGCTTTTACAACTTCCTTCATCTTGGGGTTCAAACGTCTTTGAGCTTGCACACACGGTTTGTATTCATCTTCCATCAAAATTTTTTGGGTGCAAAAAGAAGGACTGATTCCTTTAATGTTAGAAATTTTCCATGCTATGGCCTTCTTATGTTCTTTTAATACTTGGATTAATTCCTCTTTCTCCTTGGGTTGCAAATTAGAAGCAATAATAACTGGTAATGTAGAATTATTTCCAAGGAATGTGTATTCTAAATGGCTTGGTAATTGTTTAAGTTCCAGTTTGGGAGGCTCCTCAATAGAGGGTTTTTGCTTAAGTTCATCGTTTATCTTAATACCCTCATATTCTACTTGTCTTGACGGAGGGTCATTAGGTTCCTCACCTATCTCCTCGTCTTGATCTGGATATGGTTCTGTCGTCTCCTTTTGTACAATTTCCTGAAAAGAGTCTTGAGTAATATGATCAATAGAGTCAATGAAATAACATGAATCATCCTGTTCCCTAGAGAATCATCTCATAGCATCGTAAATTTTAAAGATCATCTCCTCGTCACCTACTCTAAGTACCAATTTACTGTCACCAACGTCAATCATAGCTCTAGCAGTGGCTAGGAATGGGCGCCCTAAAATTAAAGGTACTTCCACATCTTCATCCATGTCAAGTACAACAAAATCAACAGGGAATATAAATTTATCTACTTTTACGAGTACGTCTTCTATAATACCCCTAGGATATTTAACAGATCTATCAGCCAATTGAATATTCATCCTAGTGGGTTTAGGTTCCCCAAGATCAAGTTGTTTGAACATTTTATATGGCATCAAAGTAATACTAGCACCTAAATTAGCTAGTGCTTTTTCAATATTCAGATTACCAATTAAGCAAGGGATAGTAAAACTTCCTGGATCTTTTAGTTTGGTTGGCAGCTTATTTTGGAGTATCGCGGAGCACTCCTCGTTGAGTTCTACTCTAGATAAGTCCTCAAACTTCCTTTTACTGTTAGAAGCTCCTTAAAAAATTTTGCGTATGTAGGCATTTGCGAGATAGCTTCAACAAAAGGTAAGTTAATATGTAATTGCTTAAAAAGTTCAAGAAACTTACCGGATTGTGCATCAATGCGATCTTTTTTTTAATTTTGCTAGATATGGAACCGGTGGTGTATATTCCTCCGGCACTAGTTTGTCACTATTTTTGGGTTTTTCTTCCCTCCTTTCGCTTTCCACGACTTCTTGTGCTAACTTCTTTTTAGATTTCGCTAACACTTTCCCACTCCTTAGTGTAACTTCTTTGACATGTTCTTTTGATTTGGTATTACTAAGTAAATTTCCTAGTGGTCTTTCCGAGATTAGTTTGGAAAGCTGGCTTATCTGAGTTTCGAGTCCTTAAATCGACACTTGTTGATTTTTAAGTGTTGTTGGTAAGGTGGTTGTTGAAAACCCTGAGGATTTTGTGGCTTTTTATTTCCTTGACCACCTCAGGAGAAATTTGGGTGGTTCCTCCAACCTGTATTATAAATATTACAGTATGGGTTATTTTGAGATCTGAAGTTATTGTTACCCATATAGTTGCCTTATTCCTCTTCGGTTGTGGGATTGAAAGATTGATATTCTGTATGCACACCTCCTCCACTTAAGTCACACCTCATTACTGGATGTACCTGCATAGAACTAAGAAAACCATCAATCTTTTTTATTGAGAAGTTCTACCTGATTTGACAGTATAGTAACTGGGTCGACGTTAAAAACGCCGGCTATTTTTGTTGGCTTAGTCCTCATGACTTGCCACTGATAGTTATTCAGTGACATCTCCTCTATAAACTCATAGGCATCTTCCGGTGTTTTATTGTTGATGGTTCCGCCAGTAGCTGCGTCAACCATTTGTCGAGTCGAGGGATTCAGACCATTGTGAAATGTTTGTACTTACAGCCAAAGTGGTAACCCATGTTGAGGGCACCTTCTCAGTAAGTCCTTGTATCTCTCCCATGCATCGTAAAGTGTTTCTAAATCCATCTGCACAAAAGAAGAGATATCATTATGTAATTTAGCCGTTTTAGCCGGCGGAAATATTTTAGTAAAAATTTCTCGGTCATTTGTTCCCAAGTAGTAATTGACCCTCGTGGTAACGAGTTCAACCACTGTTTAGGTTTATTCCTCAATGAAAAAGGGAATAACCGAAGACGAATGGCATCATTAGAGACGCCATTGATTTTGAATGTATCGCAAAATTTCAGGAAATTTGCTAAGTGAGCATTAAGATCTTCATCTTGCAAACCATCAAACTGAACAAACTGCAGTATCATCTGAATAGTGTTAGGTTTTAATTCAAAAGTATTTGCAGCTACAGTAGGTCTAACTATGCTAGATTTAGTTCCTGTTAGAGAAGGTTTAGCATAATCATACATAGTACGTGGAGCAGGATTTTGATTAGCCGCAATTGCAGGAGGTAGCTGATTGTCTTGGTTTTCAGCCATCTCTTCTGTTGGGGGTTGAGTATTGTCTTTTTGCTCGTTCTCCGTGTATCTTAAGCTGCCTTATGTCTCTTTGATTTCTACGAACTGTAAGATCATTTTTTCGTCAAAAAGTAATGGTCCCGACTGGTTTCTTCTAGTCATAAACTATAAAAACCTGTCAAGAGAAAGAAAAAGTAAATTAATAAATAATAAAAAATTAAATTAAATTAAATTGCAAAAAAAATAAATGGCTAAAGTAATAAAAATTTAGCGTTCCTAATATCTTAGTTTCCTGGCAACGGCGCCAAAAACTTGATCACATGATTCGTGACAAGTAATAAATATTTACAATGAAGATCAAACCTAGACTAACTATTATCACGACGAAAAGGCAAGTGCACCTATCGAACAATAGTATAGTAATGGCAAGACCGGGATATCGTACCCAAGGGACCCAAAAGTACTAGTAATGACTGTCTTTTTATTATCTAGCCTAAGAATAATGGGGTTTTGTTTTTTAACTAATTATCTAAACTAAAAATGCACAGAGAAAAGAGTTGGGAAATTGCTTTTGGGAAAATCGATTGACTTGAGACAATACCTAAGAAAAAATCCACCTAGACTTTACTTGTTATTCTGGCTCCGAATCGGACGATTTATTCATTCAATTTGTTCCGTAGAGATCCCTAACTTATGTTATTCTCCTTATTCAACACTAATAACGTCTAATCCCTAGATTGAATAACCGAGACTTTTCTTTAATTAACACTCTAGGGTTGCATTAACTCGATCTATGGATCCCCTTATTAGGTTTCACCCTAATCCGGCAAAATCTTGACACCCTATTTCTAGGCGCGCAATCAACTCCGCTTAATTTTGACAAAAATACTCTTAGACAGGGTCTATTCCTCCTCTGAATAAGAGCATGTCTTAAATCAGTATCCTGGGATATCAAAACAAGAATTAAGAACACATAATTAAGAACAAGTCAATTATTTATCATACGATTCAGAAAATAATAACAAGATTCATCTTAGGTTTCATTCCCCTTAGGTATTTAGAGGATTTAGTTCATAACTAAATAAGAAAACATCTCAGAAGAATAAAGAATACAAAACATAAAGAAAACCCAAAACTCCTAAAGGGAAATTGAGGCGAGATCTTCAGTCTTGATGATGAATCCGGCTTCTGAGATGGATCAATCGGATTCCTTGGGGTAATTCCTTACCCCCTATTCTCTATGTCCCTTTTCCTCCTCCTCTTGGGTGTATTTATAGGCTTTGGATTGCCTAGAAACCCTCAAAAGTGGCATTTTTCAAATTGGACTTAACTTGGGCTCGGCAGGGACACGGCCGTGTTCGATCCGTTAAATTGCACACGGCCATGTGGGTCAATGGCCAGGCCGTGTGAATCGTGAAAGCCTTGGTCGACACCCTCGAAAGACACGAGTGTGTGAGCTACCCATGTGGCAAGGCTTAGGCCGTGTCATCTTCTCGAATTGGTCTATTTTGTCACTTTTTTGCTTGTTTTTGGCCCCTTTCGCTCTCCTATGCTCTCCTAAGTATAAAACATGAAATTAAAGTAGTAGGAGCATCAAATTCACCAATTCTAATAAGAAATCATCCACAAAATGCATTAATCCTAGGGTAAAAATATGTATAATTTACGGTTTATCAACGGTCGTGTCCATTTGGCAGGATTGAAGCACGACTTACATGGGTAGACTACACGCCCGTGCCTATTTAACAGCATTAACCACGGTCTGAAGCAATCGCACACGGGCGTGTCACACGGGCATGTCCCTGTCAAGCCCAAATATATTCCCATTCGGAAAAGGAAATTTTTGAGGGCTCTTAGGCATTCTAAATCCTATATAAACACCTGAGGAGGAACTTGGGAAGACACACAGAGTAGAAAGCAAGGAATTACTCGAAAAAAGTCGATTGATCCATCTCAGAAGTCGGATTATTCATTAAGACTAAAGATCTCCCTTTAATTTCCATTCAGGAGTTTTGGGTTTTCTTTATGTTTTGTATTCATTATTCTTCTAAGATGTTTTCTTTTATAATTATGAACTAAACCCCCTAAATACCTAAGGGGAATGAAACCTAAGATAGATCTTGATATTATTATCTGAACTATGTGATAAATATTTGACTTGTTCTTAATTAAGTGTTCTTAATTCTTATCTTAATATTCCAGGAATATTGATTTGAGTTAATGCACTTAATCAAAGTAACAAAAGTCCCTTTCTAAGAGTAAATTTGTCATAATTAAGCGGAATTAATTGCACGCCTAGAGATAGGGTGACAAGATTTTTTTGGATTAGGGTGAAACCTAATAAGGGGATCCATAGATCTAGTTAAAGCAACACTAGGGCATTCATTAGAAAGAAATTTCAATTAATCAACCTAGGGTTAGACATTATTAGTCTCAAGAGAGATAATAATATAACTTAAAGATTTCTACGGATCAAGTCAAATGAATAAATCGTCTGATGCAGAGTCAAATAACAAGTGAAGTCTAGGTGGATTTTTCCTTGGGTATTGTCTTAATCAATCGAATTTTCTAAAAGTATTTTCCCCATTTTTCTTTCTCTACACCCTTAGTTTAGTTAATTAGTTTAGATAAACAAATCCCTTAATTTTTAGGCTAGATAATAAAAAGAAAGTAATTACTAGTACTTTTGGTTCCTTTGGGTTCGACAATCCGGTCTTGCTAAAGCTATACTACTGTTCGATAGGTACACTTGCCTTCATCGTGATAATAGTTGGTTTCAAGAATGATCATTTATAAATTATTTAAAACTTATCGCAAATATCATGAACCAAGTTTTTGGCGCCGTTGCTGGGGAACTAAGATATTAGGAACACTCGATTTTTATTACTTTAGCCATTTTAATATATTTGCAATTTAAATTTTTATTTTCTTTTCTAATTTTTCTTTTATTCGCTCCTGGCAGGTTTTTATAGTGTATGACTAGAAGAAACCTGTCGGGACCATTACTGTTTGATAGTGAGATCGATCACACAGTTCGTAGAAATCAAAGAGAAATAAGGCGAAGCTTAAGATACACAGAGGAAGAGCAAGAGGACAACACTTCAACCACAACCGAGGAGATGGCTGAAAACCAAGAAAATTCGCTACCTCCTGCGATTGCCGCTAATCCAGTAAATCAGAATCCTGCTCCACGCACTGTGTATGATTATGCTAAACCTACTTTAATAGGAACTGAGCCAAGTATAGTTAGGCCTGCTATTACTGCAAATAATTTTGAACTGAAACCTAACACAATTCAAATGATAAAACAATTTGTTCAGTTTGATGGTTTGCAGGATGAGGATCCAAACATCCACTTGGCAAATTTTCTAGAGTTTTGCGATATATTTAAAATCAATGGCATTTCTGATGATGCCATTTGCCTTTGGTTATTCCCTTTTTCATTGAGGAACAAAGCTAAATAGTGGTTGAACTCGTTACCACGAGGGTCAATCACTACTTGGGAACAAATGACCGAAAAATTTTTATTAAAATATTTTCCGCAGGCTAAAATAGCCAAATACGTAATGATATCTCTTCTTTTGTGCAGATGGATTTAGAAACACTCTATGATGCATGGGAGAGATACAAGGACCTTTTAAGAAGATGCCCTTCCCATGGGTTACCACTCTGGCTACAAGTTCAGATGTTTCACAATGGCCTGAAACCTTCAACTAGACAGATGATTGACACAGCTGCTGGAGAACTATCAATAATAAGACAGCTGAGAAGGCTTATGAATTTATAGAAGAGATGTCACTGAATAATTATCAATGGCAAGTCATGAGGACAAAGCTGACGAAAGCAACCAGTATTTTTAACGTTGATTCGACCACCATGCTCTCTAATCAGGTAGAACTTTTGAATAGAAAAATTGACAGTTTTCTTGGTTCTTCACAAGTTCACCCAGTAATGCAGTGCAATGCAAGTGGAGAAGAATTGAGCAATTCAGAATACCTGCCCTATGGCCACAACATGGAAAACGAGCCATTAAATTATATGGGTGATAATCCTCGACCTTAAAATAATTCTTATAGTAACACTTACAATGTAGGATGGATGAACCACCCAAATTTCTTATGGGGAGGCCAAAGGAATCAAAGACCACCACCACCTCCAGGTTTCCAACAATAACCTTACCAGCAAAAAAACAGCCAAACCTTGAGGAGATGCTAACAAAATTCATCTCGATGTCAGAAACTCATTTCCAGAATACTGAGACAGCACTTAAAAATCAACAAGCGTCTATCCAAGGGCTCGAAACTCAGATACTCCAGCTCGCTAAATTGATATTTGCACGACCAGAAGGTAGCCTACTGAGTAACACTGAATCTAACCCAATGGAGCAACTCAACGCGATTGCCATTCAAGATAAGGAAGGGTTAGTTACATCTGAACCAGAACTGAGGCAAGAAACTGTGGTAAGTAAAGGTAAAGGTGAGGTAAACCATAGCAAGCAGAAACCGGTAAGTAAAGAGTACAAACCACGAGTGCCATACCCAAATGCAACAAGAAAAGACCACACAGATGAACAATTTGGTAAATTCCTTAAACTATTAAAGAAATTACACATTAACTTACCGTTTATTGAAGCCCTTTCGCAGATGCCAAACGCAGTCAAATTTTTAAAGGAGCTTTTAGCAAATAAACGGAAGTTGGATGAAGCATCACATGTGGAGCTGAACGCAGTTTGCTCAGCTATTCTACAGAATAAGCTGCCCAACAAATTAAAAGATCTAGGGAGTTTTAAAATTCCTTGTTTAATTGGTAGCTTAGATGTTAAAAATGCTTTGGCTGATTTAGGGGCTAGCATCAATGTCATGCCTTACAAAATGTTTAAGCAACTAGGTCTTGGGAAACCCAAACAAACTAGGATGAGTATTCAATTAGCTGATAAAAAATCAGATTTCCTAGGGGTATTATTGAAGATGTACTCGTTAAAATTGACAAATTTATATTCCCAGTTGATTTGGTTGTTCTAGACATAGAGGAGGATAGTAACGTTCCTTTAATTTTAGGGAGGCCCTTTTTAGCAATTGCTAGAACAATAATTGATGTTGCCACAGGTGAACTCACACTTCGTGTGGGAGACGAAACAATCACCCTTTAAGCTCGTAATTCGAGTAACACATCGAAAATTAAAGGTGGTTGTATAAATCATACTATTAAAACAGATCATGTGGTGAAACCTTCCTGGCAGGAAACACGTTCAAAGAACACACCTAAGTCATGTTCGAGTAATGACAAATGACCTATCTATGAAGAACGAAGGCTACAACTAGAGGAACTAGATGAAAGGCGGACACATAAACTGAGGACACATGATAAACCAAAACCATGCCATGACGAGCTCAATATCTCACCAAATCAACTTAAGGTTGGAGACAAAGTACTACTAGATGCAGCAGACCCTCGTATTGCCACTTCTGAACCTAACGGAGCAATCCCTCTTACAGTACTCAACATTTTCCCATATGGTACAATCAAAGTAATTCATCCTAAATTCGACACTTTTAAGGTAACAGTACTCGTCTTAAACCTTATTTTGATAAAATTGATAGCAGGAATGAGGAGTGTGAACTCCTCGCACCGCCATGACCATGGAACAAAAAGGTAAGTCGAGCTTAGACTATAAATAAGCACTTCTTGGGAGGCAATCCGAGCACTAACGATGTCTTTAAAATTTTAGTTTTTAACATCTAATCACTAACTGAGTCATTGAAACACAGGTTTTCTAATCCACAAGGGCGTGCCTTAGGCCGTGCTCACACCACCGGAGGAGGCACGGCCATGTGAAAACAGGGTAAAATTTTTCCTTAACACGGGATGTGATAAGTTGCCACAGCCGTACGACGTGGCCGTGGGCGAGTCTGTCAAACCAACATGGGCGTGCGACATGCCCGTGTCTATAAACCGTGGTTGAAACTAAAATTTTAGCACGAACGTACACACGCCCGTGCCTATCAACCGTGCTCAAGACTGATAAAATAACGCGAGTGTGGACATCCATACACGGACGTGGGAGAAGCGAACGAAGCAGAACATGGCCGTGCGACACGGCCGTGTGCACTAACAAGCCCAAAGAGCACGGGCGTGTGACGAATTTCAGACACGTCCAAATTTGAAAATCACGATAAACACGGGCTAAAATAAGGGCACACGGGGGTGCCCCACGGCTGTGTGCCCCAAAATCTATATAAACCCCTCACTATTCATCACTCCCTTCCCCAAAATCCCTAACCCTAGCCGCTGTAACTTCACACGCCCTACCTGCCATGTCCGCGCGCTGACCACAGCACCACTTTTGACGACCCAAAGCTCCCCATTCTTGCGTTTGTTCATTTTTTTTCCCTTTATTCTCTTCATTCTTTTACTTATTTCATGATAGTTTGTTTTATTTTGAGTACATAATCATAGTTATAATGATAGAATACTTATGCTCTTTGTTAAGAAAATTTTCATGTTAGTCAATACATTTTGCTGTATTCATCCATTTTTCTTGTTTCCATAGATTTCATATTTCCTACTTATCAAACCCACATGCATTCATTCACTAGATATTTCCATTAGCATTACTCTCATAGTCCTATTCATAGTAATGACTTAATATATCTGATTGGGTTTTTTTTTAGCATAGTTGTTCTTTAGTACTTGACTTCTATGAAGTATCTCTATTAGTCTTACCATGCATATTTTTCCATGCTATTGTTGGGGGGTAATTTTATTTTTATTTCGTCTTGCCATTGCAGGTATACTATGTCAACCTCACGTGGCAAGAAAAATGCCATCCCCGCTTTGAAGAAAAGGAAAGGAGTAACGTCATCCTCGAGTCCTACTGCTGAGATCCGTCACCCTTTCCTCCAGTTTCCCTTAGGACCCCAGGAGGAACTGTTTCAGATATTACGGGCCCGACCCCTAGGTGTGGGCCACTGCATTGACTGGGCGGCACTTGAACAAATTCAAATGGCTGACACGGTCTGAGCCCTCTTGACGACTGACCCGTGGAGGCTCTTCTTTGAGATCATTGAGCCGACGTAACTCGAGCTCACAATGGAACTCTGCTCGACCTTCCATCTTCAAGTCGTCATGACAAACTTCGACGATCCTAGAATGATCTAGATCCTCTTCGGTTGTCTAGTACGCCAGTTGAACATACCAGAGTCTGGAATTGCATTAGGGTTGTATACAGAGGAGTTCATGGACGACAACGAACTCGACACCCTCTATCGCCACATCCACTACTCTCCCTCCAAATGCTGGAAGGACCTCGCCCCTACCTCAGCCACCTATGATCCTAGCCACTCTAAGGCATTAGCCCTCACCCCATCCCTGCGATACCTACATGCCATCTTAGCCCACACTCTGACAGGGAGGCAAAAGAGCACCGGCGTCATCAACACTCACAATGCCTACTTTTTATGGAGCATGGCGAACAAGCACGTCTTTGACCTTGCCTATTTCATTGCCCTCGTCATCCATCATCAGACGGAGTGGCATAAGAGAGGAGTCATCTCCATTGGCCCCTATGTGACTCAACTAGTATGGCACTTCGGGCTCCTCAACACAGCAGCACAATCATCCTCCCTCACTCTCATTGGTCAGATGTCCCCACAAGGCATCTCGAGTATGCTGCATATGAGAATGATCAAGAAACGACGTGGAACATACCCTCCTCAATATCGCCTCGTCCATTCCACTGAGGATGAGGACCCAGAGGACATTACTAATGATGTCCCTCCATGTTATGAGGACCTACCGTCTCAGCCACCACCCATCCATCGTCCAGTTCATGCGGCGACTTCATACTCTTACATCTCTGAGCGCCTTACTTGATTTAAGCAGCAGTGTTTTCAGCACTTTGATCACATTGATGCTACTCTCATCAGATTTGTCTGCATATTCACATCTGATCGCCACCACCACCTCGCGAACCATCCGGCGATGACGATGTTTAAAGATTTTTTATTTTTTATTTTTATTTCCACTTTTATCTTTATTTATCTTCTTTAAGTACTTTTTATTTTATTTTTCTTTAATATTATTTCAATTTTATGTTTTATAATTTTTATTGAATAATTTATAGTTTTGGCTATTTCATTACGATTAATTATGCTTCCTTATATTTCCTAAAGAGTTCTTGATTTTATCACAGTTATAAAGAGCTCCAAAGCTCATCATCATTTAGGAACTAAAAACTCCACGGGAAAAGGTTCTCCACGACTGCCATGTCCTGCTCGACCATGACCATAGCTACTACTAGATATAATATTCTTTTGGCACAGGACTTATAGACTAATGAACCTCTACCACCACTGGAGTATCCTCCTCCACTCTCATCATTGCCTTGGCTGATTATTCTCCATGACTCCAATTCAAGGAGTTCATTCATCATTCAGGAAGTTTCACTTCTCTCCCTATCTTATGATTATATATCTATATTTTTCAGTATATCTATCTTTGTACATTGAGGGCAATGTACATCTTAATTGTGGGGGGTCTTTTATATCATTATCAAAAAAATCCCTGAATTTTATCTTGTTCTCAAATAATCTTCTCATATCATCATTAGAATGAATTTTGATTAATTTATGATTGTTATTGATATGTCTTGGATTAAAACATAAGCACTCATGTATTGATTGTTTAAACTTTAAGGAATTAGAGAATCAAGCAAGATAAGTTGATTTTTAAGAATTAAAAATTTTTAGGTTGTTTCCCCAAGTTTAGGTATTATCTCGAGTTAAAATTCACAGGGTTAACATCAAAAAGCCATAATTTTTGTGAGATCGTGAGCCTTTAGAGCATCTATTATTTCTTTCATGCTCACTATTATTATTGATAATGAGTGTGTCAATATTGATTTGTTATTCTAGAACTTGCTTGATTATGCATGTCAAGACTACACCCTTGAGTTAATATGTCAAGATGATAAAAGCACTTAGGTTTAACCCACTCACTCCATAAAAGCCTACTTTCATAATTAACCCTTAGTGAACCGCTTTGAGCCTAACAAATCATTAATTGATTTACCCTCAATGTTAATCCATAACCCATTATTATTGAAATCCCCTAATTTGATCCCTATTTTTGTCGAGATTTGATTTGAATTAATTGCTTAGCTATGTTTTATTCTTCGTGCAATAATTAGCAAAGTTCTATGTTATTTTATTTGTTCTTAAAAAAAATACTTACATACATATTAGTAGCAATTCGTCGTTTTTGAGCTTAAGTGTTAATTCCATATTCTGAGAAGAAGCTCACTTGTATTCAACTGATAATTCGTTATCTTTCTAGTTAGGTGATTTTTTCAATTTAATCTTGATTCTAACATTTTCTTTCAGCTTGTGACCACACCCCCTAAACAAAGCCACATTACAACCCTCTAAAGACCTTTTGATTGACGTTTCATCTCAATTTATAGTGGTGGAGATTTGATTTTCATGCAAGCCTGTGATAATAACTTTTCATATTGACTGTTGAGTGCTTTATTTGATGTCCTCAAACACCTCAAGTGATTTGAGTGAATCTTTAGTGAGGATGCTAAACTCTGTGATATTTTGATCAAAGGTGATTACTTAGATGATGGGGGACACCTATGTTTTCATGATAAAATGCTCAACTTGGAATGTTTGATACTTTGATGTACTTTTAGTTGAATTTTCAATGTATGATTACTTATGGATTATTTTGAGATATTGTTGATAGGGATTATAAATTGAGAAAAATTTATTTTGATTGTGAGTTGAGGATTTTGCTTGAGGACAAGCAAACGCTTAAGTGTGGGGGTATTTGATAAACCATAATTTATTCATATTATTATCCCATGCTTAACACATTTTTTGGATGAATTATCCTTATATTTGGTGAATTTGAAGCTTCTAATCCTTTAATTTCATATTTTATACGTAGGAGAGCATAGGAGGGCAAAAAGAGCGAGAAACGGGCCGAAAATGGAGAAAATGGACTAACATGGGAAATCAACATGGCCTGGACTTCCTCACACGGGTAAGCCACACGATCGTGTCCATTTGGCAGGATCGAAGCACGACTTACATGGGTAGACTACAAGCCGTGCCTATTTAACAGCCTTGACCACGGTCTAGAGCAATTGCACATAGGCAAGTCCTTATCGAGCCCAAATATAGTATTATGCAGGAAAAAGGTCACTTTTGAGGGCTCTTAGGCATTGTAAAGCCAATTTAAACACCTGAGGAGACACTTAGGAGGACACACGGAGTAGGAAGCAAGGAATTACTCGAAGAAAGTCGATTGATCCATCTCAAAAGCTGAATTATTCATCAAGACTGAAGATCTCCCTTCAATTTCATTCAGGAGTTTTGGGTTTTCTTTATGTTTTGTATTCATTATTCTTCTGAGATATTTTTTTTATACTTATGAACTAAACCCCCTAAATACCTAAGGGGAATAAAACCTAAGACAGATCTTGTTATTATTATCTGAATTATATGATAAATATTTGACTTGTTCCTAATTATGTGTTCTTAATTCTTGTCTTAATATTCCAGTAATATTGATTCAAGTTAATGTGCTTATTCAGAGAAGCAAAAGTCCCTATCTAAGAGTAAATTTGTCATAATTAAGCGGAGTTGATTGCACGCCTAGAGATAGAGTGACAAGATTTTGTCAGATTAGGGTGAATCTTAATAACGGGATCCATAGATCGAGTTAATGCAACACTGGGGCGTTAATTAGAAAGAGATTTCAATTAATCAACCTAGGGTTAGATGTTATTAGTCTCAAAAGAGATAATAACATAACTTAGGGATTTTTACGGATCAAGTCAAATGAATAAATAGTCTGATTCAGAGTCAAATAACAAGTGAAGTCTAGGTGGATTTTTCCTTAGGTATTGTCTTAATAAATCAAATTTTCTAAAAGTATTTTCCCCAATTTTCTTTCTCTGCACCTTTAGTTTAGTTAATTATTTTAGATAAACAAATCCTTTAATTTTTAGGCTAGATAATAAAAAGAAAGTAATTACTAGTACTCTTGGTTCCTTTGGGTTCGACAATCCGGTCTTGCTAAAGCTATACTACTGTTCGATAGTTACACTTGCCTTTATCTTGATAATAGTTGGTTTCAAGAACGATCATTTATAAATTATTTAAAACTTATCGCAAATATCACGAATCAGTTCAGCATTCGGTACTTTTTTTGAGTGTAGGGATGGGTGGGTTGATTATATCCCCACATGGAGTGTAGGGTTGGATGGAGATGGTGTGTAGAGGCTGGCTGGGTAGGATTTTTTGATTGCATATCTGTTACTTCTACTGGCACGTTGATAGGCTAAGGCCCAACTACATGATTGATTTTGTACTAACATGAGCTTAGGCCAAACTGAAACTGATACTGTTACTGAAAAGGGCTTAGGCCCAGACTATGATCACTTGCATACTGTCTGTTTGTTTCTATGGGGATTACACACTTAGTTTACATAAACTCACCCTTTCGGTTTAATCTGTACAGGTCATCCCCCAAACTTGACGTATCGGTGCCGCGGAGGACTCGGTGGTGCCACACGACCCCTTTGACACTGTTTCGTACTTAGTTATGATTTTAAAATTTTATTTGGGTATTTTATTGTAAATATGACCTCTATGGATTTTTATTTTAGTTTGATATTTTTATTGGTTATGGTTTATAACTGCTAGTATTAGGATAACTCGGGTTTTCAAAAGAAACAAACATTTTAACAAAATACTCACAAATATGCAAACCGTTTTAAAAGCTTCCGCATTGAATAAATGTCTTGAAGACTTTTGACTGATCAAATAACACGATTTTAAGATTAATAAGTAATAATAAAAAGTTTCTAAACGGGAATTGTTTTAAGCAAAGTAACGATTTTTAACACCTTACCATGTGACATCGCCCGATCTAGCCATAGTGTTCAGGCTGGGTTTGGGGTGTTACATTTAGTCGTATCAGAGCCAGGTTGCAAAACTCAGCTGTGGGTGTGAGGTTTTGAGACGTGATTTTTCGGGAACTAAAAGTTAATTATTTTTACTAAAAGTGTGGTACACTGAGTCTCTGGCGCTGATTTAGTAACTTTTTTTAAACTGTGAATTGTTCTGAAATTGTTTTTGATAGTATATCTTGAAATTGCTATAGGAAGTATGTACTGAGACTACTATAGATAGGCTGTACTAAAAACACCCAAAATAAGGTATACCGAGACTGTAGTAAAGCTGATAGACATTGACTGACACAGCGATGTACGAAACAAACTTTACACTTCTGATACTATTTTCATAAAATATTTGTTAATAAAAATTGGAACTGTAAACTAATGCATAAAACTATTAATACAGATAAAACACAATTAGAAAATGAGTACTAGATATACTCGCAGACTGGGTACAAGAGGATGTGGTAGAGGCCGCAGAGGGGCTCAAGCTGGGTCTTCGTCATCTGGCAATCTGCCTAATTTGGATACTAGTGAGACACCGGCTTCACCTGTGACTAAGACTGGGTCTCATGATCGAGTGGCTGGGGATGACGCATTGTCCCAGGCTATATTGAGGATTTTAGAGAGGGTCACTGGGTCCAATACTAGAGCTAAAGGCTGCAGGTCGGTTATGGAACGACTCTGGTCTAACGGAGCTGAACTTTTTAGGGGCATTGCTTGAGTTGCCCCTAATGTGGTTGAGTACTGGATAGAGGCCACAGAGAGGATTATGAATGATCTGGACTGTACCCCTGAGCAAAAATTACAGGGTTTTGTATCGTTGCTATGTGATGAGGCATATCAGTGGTGGCTCACTGTTAAGGAGGGCACCCAGCCCGATCGACTAAGCTGGGAGTTCTTTAAGATTGCTTTCTAGGGGAAGTATGTGGGGGCCAATTATGTGGATGCCTATAGGAGAGAGTTCCTAAATCTGACTCAGGGAGATAGATCGTTGGCCGAGTATGAGGCCAAATTTTTTAGATTGAGCCGCTATGCGTGAAGTATGGTGGCGACTGAGTATGAGCGATGTGTTCGCTTCGAGGATGGCCTCAAGGATAATCTGAGGGTTCTGATAGCTCCGCAGAGGGAGTGAGACTTTGCTGCAGTGGTTGATAAAGCGAAGATCATTAAGGAAATAAAGTGTGCTGAGCGTTAGAACCGAGGGAGAGGTAGGAGCAAGAGGGATTCAGAGCCCCCGAGTTTCGTTCTGAGGCCTAAGAAAAAGGCCAGAGTAGAGGGACCGATCAGAGTTGGGGTTCCTATTACTGCTATTGGACAGCCTCCATGCATTAACTATGGTAGACGCCATCAGGACAAGTATTGAAAAAGAACCGGGGCTTGTTTAAGGTGCAGTTATTAGAGCACCGTATTAGAGAGTGTCCACCTAGGCTCGATCAGATGCAAGCTCCAGGTACTAGTATTGCACCATCATCGAGAGCAGCTTAGAACCACTGAGAGGCCGTGGGCAGGTTAGAGTGGTAATGGGTTAGGACATGGTCAGAGAGCATAGGGCAGAGGTACTGATTATACTGAGGCGAGGCAGCCAACTCTAGTTTATGCTGCATGTCACCGAGAGGATGGAGATGCTCTGGACGTTATCATAGGTACGTTTTTTATTTATAATGTACCTTATACTGCACTGATAGATATAGGATCCACTCATTCTTATATAGCTTGTACTGTGTCCGAGAACTTGGATATCTTGGTTGTGAGCACTGCAAGTGAGGTAACTGTACTGAGAGTGCTGAGATAATCAGTAAGGGCAAATAAGTTGCTTAGAGACGCTCCTTTAGAGGTTCAAAGGGCTACCTTTCTCGTTGATCTGATGAAATTACCTTTTAGAGAGTTTGATCTGATAATAGGAATGGGTTGTTCGGTTAAACACCGAGTGATCTTAGATTGTGCCAAAAAAAGGGGGTCGTATTGAAAACCGTGGAGGATAGCAAGGTAGTCATAATTGGGGAACATTGGAATCACTTATCAAATGTGATTTCTGCATTGAGGGAGGAAAAGTTGGTGCGTAAAGGATGTGAGGCGTATCTAGTCTACCTCAGTGTTTCAGATTTTGGGGATTCTTCGGTTAAGGACTTTCTGAACGTATTTCCTAAAGAGCTACCGAGGTTACCTCTAAATCATGAAGTAGAATTCAGGATTGAGCTCCTTCCTAGTATAGCTCTGGTGTCCATCGCTCCCTATAGAATGGCACCGAAAGAGCTTGTGGAGCTTAAGGCTCAGATTCAAGAGTTATTGGATCGTGGGTTCATTTGACCTAGTATGTCTTCGTGGAGAGCACCAATTCTATTTGTGAAAAAGAATGATGGATCCATTCATATGTGTATCGATTATCGATAGTTAACAAGCTGACGATTAAGAATAAGTACCCACTTCCAAGGATTGATGATTTATTCGATCAATTTAGAAGGGCTTGTGACACCCCTAATTTGACCCTAGTCGGGAAGTGGTTTCGGGACCGCTAAACCGAGTTGCAGAAATAATTGAATATAATATTTTATGTCTAAAATATGTGATCATGCATGTGTGAAATTTGAATGCTTTGATTTTTGTCAATTTGAATGTGTTTCTAAATAAAAAGGACTTATGTCAGAAGCTTTGAATATATGTGTGGCTTATTTTAAGTGATTAGTTATTGAATGATGCAAATAAGTGGGTTTACATGCCAATTTGCCACTTTTAATGCTAGTGGCCGGCCAAGCTCATAAGTATGGGCATTATATGCATGGTTTAATATTATTATATTATATTTATTAGTGGTGAGAAATATGTAATAAAAAATGTATTAAATGAATTAAAGATGAATAAAAGAGTATGGGTAATAAAAATAATGTGTTAGTGGGAGGAGAAACCAAAGTTGGTTTATTCCTCCATTGCCGTAGCTAAGAAAGGGTGGAGAAGAAACTTCCTTTTGTTGTTAAAATTTTCGGCTAAGGAGATTGCTAGATCAAGGTATGTACAATGCTACTCTTGGAAATTCATGCATAAATTGAATGGTTAGTTTGAATTCTACCTATTTCATGGCTCAAATTTTTGTTATTTTGGAAGATTGAAATTCGGCCAAGGAGCTTGAAATTCTTAGTAGTTGTTTTGATGTCATTAGCATGGAAATTTATGTTGGATGTGTTGAATTTGCTAGTTGTTTTGGCTTGGAAGTTAAGGTTTAGTGTTTGATTATGTGATTGCCGAATGTGTGGATAGTTGAAGGAAAATTTGTTAAAATGCTTAGTAAATGGATATTAGGTTAATATTGTGTATATTAATTACTTAAAATATAAACCTTAAATGAGTACTAAAGGTTGTATATAAATTCGGCCTTGGGAGAAATGTTAGTATAAAAATGCTTGAAAGTTAAATAGGTGATTGCTTTATTGACCAAATGTGCCAAAGAATAATGCATAATCTAGTTGACCAATATGTGTTAAGGGAACATGAATAAATATATTTCGATGAGCTATACATTCGGTTATAGTATGAAATGCAATGTTAATACATAGTTGCTAGTATGTATATGTGTGCTGGCCGAATTTGAACTTGAATAATGATTTGAGCACGATGTATTGTATTGAGATTATGCTTAAGTGAAATTGTGATGAAATTGATTGGTGATATACATGGTTAAATAATATGTATTGCATTAGTTAGTAAAATGTATGCCATTTATGTGTGGTATTAAGTATATAATCGGCCTCAACATAGACATGCATATTCGGCCATAGGAAGAAGATTGGTGTTGCATGTATTCGGTTAGAGGCAAGCATATTGATGCTTTTGTCTTGGCTTAGAAAATTCGGCCAAGGGGGAATATTAGCTAAAATGTTGAGTTTGATTCATGATTCTATATATATATGTGACTCTAATGCCTAAAGTATATATGGGCTAGGTACCTTGAGGTTTTCTTTTGATGTTCGAATGAATTGTATTAAATTGCTTGATGTGATTAAAAATGCATATGACCATTGTGTAGTTGAGCTAGAAGGTGGCCATATGACCAATCAAACTCCTTGTCATATTCGGCCATAAGCTAGCATAATGAGACTTTAATAAGTTAAATTTGTTTGAATTAGCTCAAGAGCTTAGAGGACCACAGTTGGATAAGGGAAAGGAAAAAGTGATCGAATAGCCGCCGAAATTGTTCGACCACATCCGAGGTAAGTTTTAAGTGATTAAACATTGAGTAAATTCAATTATAATAGGACATGATGAGTTGATTTAATAAGATATGATGTGGCCATGATATGTTCTAAGCTCAAATGGTAAGTTCTTAAGTGTTCGAGCTTGGGAATTCAAGGGTAATTTGAAATAGTCTGCTTAGGACAGCAGCAGTAACGTGACTTTAGAAAATCACCATAAATTTATGGATTTGAATTAGAGGCTGAATGAGACATGAAATTAAAGCTTAATGAGTCTAGTTTCTTATAAAAGAAACCGTGTAAGCAAAGGAATTTCCGATGATGAGATACTTAAAGTTGTGTGAGACAGCGCAGAATGACACTGTAATCCTCTGTTCTGTTTTTAGAAAATCATTATAAATTGTAAAAAAATGGTTATAAGATAAAATTTATATGCTTAGACTCCTTAATGAGTCTAGTTTCAAATTAAATCAAATACAACACATTTTGAATTCTGTAAAATGAGAAAATTGATTCGTAGTGAAGAGTGGTCAGATTAGTCAAACAGTGAAATAGGGGAAACTTTAAGAAAAATCTGGTATTGATTGGCCAAACCTAAAATTCTGGAAATTTTATGGATGGAAGATATACGAGTCCATATTCAGGAAAAATTAACAGAAAGTGATTTGGAGTTTTGTAGCTCCAGTTATAAATAATTTAGTGACTATTGCTCAGGAAAAACAGCTTGTGCTGAATTTGAGATTGTGTTGTAAACCTTGATAAACTTGTTTTAGTTGCTCATAAGCTATTGATTAAACCCATACGTGAATTCTAAATTGTTATATTGGAAAATGATAGATGTAGGTTCAGCCAAGACAGTGTGTATACGTGAAAGTATATGTGGTAGGTGAAGTATATTTGGATAATTGTGATGTGAATACATGAAAATCTATATTTTGATTTAGGATTCTATGTGATGGATGTGAACATGCATATATGAGATAAGGCCTAATGGCCGATGTGATGAATGTGAAAGTATATATATGTGATAAGGCCTAATGGCCGAGGTGATGAATGTGAAAGTGTATATATATGTGATAAGGCCTAATGGCCGATGTGATGAATGTGAAAGTGTATATATGTGATAAGGCCTAATGGCCGATGTGATGAATGTGAAAGTGTATATATATGTGATAAGGCCTAATGGCCGATGTGATGAATGTGAAAGTGTATATATGTGATAAGGCCTAATGGCCGATGTGATGAATGTGAAAGTGTATATATGTGATAAGGCTTAATAGCCGATGTGATGAATGTGAAAGTGTATATATGTGATAAGGCCTAATAGCCGATGTGATGAATGTGAAAGAAGGCCTAATGGCCGATGTGATGAATGTGAAAGTGTATATATGTGATAAGGCCTAATGGCCGATGTGATGAATGTGAAAGTGTATATATATGTGATAAGGCCTAATGGCCGATGTGATGAATGTGAAAGTGTATATATGTGATAAGGCCTAATGGCCGATGTGATGAATGTGAAAGTGTATATATGTGATAAGGCCTAATAGCCGATGTGATGAATGTGAAAGTGTATATATGTGATAAGGCCTAATAGCCGATGTGATGAATGTGAAAGAAGGCCTAATGGCCGATGTGATGAATGTGAAAGTGTATATATGTGATAAGGCCTAATAGCCGATGTGATGAATGTGAAAGTGTATATATGTGATAAGGCCTAATAGCTGATGTGATGAATGTGAAAGTGTATATATGTGATAAGGCCTAATGGCCGATGTGATGAATGTGAAAGTGTATATATGTGATAAGGCCTAATGGCCGATGTGATGAATGTGAAAGTGTATATATGTGATAAGGCCTAATAGCCGATGTGATGAATGTGAAAGTGTATATATGTGACAGGGCCGAGTGGCCAACGTGATGGATGTGAAAGTGTATAAATGTGATAAGTCCCGAAGGGCATTTGTGTCAGTACTATATCCGGGTTAAAACCCCGCAGGCTTTATGCGAGAATATTATCACTGATTAATATTCGTAAGCTTCGTGCTCGTACTATATCCGAGCTCTAAAGACCCGATGACTACGTGTGGGGATTTTGTCCGGGTAAGACTTCGTAATAAGAATTGCTTATAAATATATTCAATGCGAAAGGTTAAACAGGTATGTACTCCAAGTTTATATGTGAGCTTGATTTGCACTAAATCATAAGGTAGTTATGTGATACAAACGAGAGCAATCTATGAGACTATTCCTATGATTATGTAACATCGGATCAGTGTGAGAGGTTATGTGAAATCATACGATATATCTATGTCACATGAGCTCACTTTTATGTGAAAGTTTATCTGCCTATTGTATATGATGAGATGTGCATATTCGGTAAAGGGATGGTATGCCCGAAGGAAGAGTGAAATAAAAATACGAACAACTATGTTATAATTTGATTGTTATTTGTTGATACTACTTAAAACTTACTAAGCATTGTAATGCTTACTCCGTTTACTCTGTTTCCTCTGTTTTATAGATCTCATTGCGAAGCTACAGGCTCGGGGATCGTCAGCAACTCGTCACACTATCACCATCCACTGTTTGGTACTGCTACGTTTTGGATTATCTTATGGCATGTATAGAATAGACTAGAGGCGGAAGAATATTTTTGGTTAATGTATATAAGCCATGCGAAAATGGCATCTTTTGAATGTTTACTCAGTGAAGTTTAAATTTTATCTCTGGCTGTGCTTAGTACTTATTTAAATGAATGATCTTTATTTCAAGAAAAAGTTTAAAATTTTACTGTTCTGACATGAGTTACAAGTCCGGTAATGCCCCTTACCTATTCTGGCGACGGTTACGGGATAGGGGTGTTACATTTTATTGGTATCAGAGCTACGGTTTAGTCGATTCTAGGACTAACGTAGCACGCGTGAGTCTATTTATACATGCCATAAAGTGATAAAATGATAGTGTGATGATTTTTGGCTATTAAAATGTGTTTGCTGTATTGTAATGAATCTTGATCCCGATCGAGCTGTAGCAAGCTTCTGACTATGAGAATTTGCGATATAACTTCATTTAGATATGCCTAAATTATTAAGTTGATCAGGTACGTATCATGTACTCGTATTTGAATTTCGATTTGGATTGAATTATAAGGGTATAAGTGATGCAATTTTGAAGGAGTGTTATGACTATAAATGTGATTTTTGTATGTGGCTATGGAACTGGAAGTTGAATGGTCGATAAGCATGTTGTGTTTGTATTCAAGTAATGTAAATGATATACTAATGTGTATTGCTATATGTGTATATGTACATGAGAATTGAGAGTGATGTATCCGGGCTAAGTCTCGAAGAGCATTCGTGCTAGTGATGTATCCGGGCTAAGTTCCGAAGAGCATTCGTGCTAGTGATGTATCCGGGCTAAGTTCCGAAGAGCATTCGTGCTAGTGATGTATCCGGACTAAGTTCCGAAGAGCATTCGTGCTAGTGATGTATCCGGGCTAAGTCCCGAAGAGCATTCGTGCTAGTGATATATCTGTGCTAAACCCCGAAGAGCGTTCGTGCTGGTGTTATATCCGGGCTAGGTCCCGAAGAGCAATCATGCTGGTGACGTGTATTCGGGCCTTCGTGCCTAGTAGGCTTCGTGCCGGTAATTTGAGCAAAGTTTAAGTGTTCATTACTATACGAATTCAAATTTAAATGAGATGATATGTTTACAAGTGTACATACATGATGTTTATAGACTTGGTTAAGTCATTTCAATGTGTAATAACGAATGAATAAGAGCACTAAGTGTGTGAAGTGGAATTCATGTAAGACCTCGTCTGGGACGAAGGCATTGATTTGAGATAGTGTGTAAGACCATGTCTGGGACATGGCATCGGCTCGATATGTGAGAATATGTAAGACCATATCTAGGATATGGCATTGTAAGAGCTATATGTGCTTAATGATTATCCGTAATGATTTCGAATGATTCAACAGGTATATTTAAGATGATAAATTAAGTAAGATCAGAATAAGTGATACAGGTATGTACGGAAGGTATGAGAAAATCAGATGAAAGTAAAAAGATGGTGGATATGTTGTTAAGAAATGAATTTATGTTGTAAATGTGTTATGAATTTAGTCTATGGAATGCTTGGTATATGAAGTCATATGTGCTATTGCTAAATGACCCCTATTTTTTTTGTTAATCATATTCAAGAAATTATTTCGATTAAGTTTGACATTTGAAAGTCTGTAAGAGTTTGTGATGAATGCTGATAATTTTGGATATATGGGTTATGTGCTAAAATAAATCCCATGCCGGTATACAATATGAGGCTTGATGCCAAATCGATTGTATACGGGTATCGTTAACGGTGATTGAATGTGCTAAATGAACTCAATGTTCAGGTATGTGGAAGTTGATTTTCTGTTGGAAATAGGTTAAGTTGAATAGTGAGATATGATGGAGTGATAAAGGATATTTATTGGGATGTTTGAGTATATGTGTACTTTCGGTCAGGTTACAGCTTATACATGAATGAAAATGTGGGTTACAAATATGTGGGTTGATGATGTGAATTATACATATTAATATGTGCTTAATATGTGTTTGAGATGCAATTGTGAATTAAATTAAGTGATTATTACTTATGAAATCAAGAAAATGAGATATATGTGCATACTTGTAGAAATGTTTATGTATTTGTTTTAAGATAAGAAAATGATTTTATAGATCGATGCGAAATCAATAATGAATTACAATTGCCATCGATGAGCTAATGTTTATATGAATATAATTCAATAAGAGGACGTTATCCTAAACTATGCATCGGTAGAAATTTTCGGGGACGAAAATCCCTAAAGGGGGGAAGAGTTGTGACACCCCTAATTTGACCCTAGTCAGGAAGTGGTTTCGGGACCGCTAAACCGAGTTGCAGAAATAATTGAATGTAATATTTTATGTCTAAAATATGTGATCATGCATGTGTGAAATTTGAATGCTTTGATTTTTGTCAATTTGAATGTGCTTCTAAATAAAAAGGACTTATGTGAGAAGCTTTGAATATATGTGTGGCTTATTTTAAGTGATTAGTTATTGAATGATGCAAATAATTGGGTTTGCATGCCAATTTGCCACTTTTAATGCTAGTGGCCGGCCAAGCTCATAAGTATGGGCATTATATGCATGGTTTAATATTATTAGATTATATTTATTAGTGGTGAGAAATATGTAATAAAAAAATGTATTAAATGAATTAAAGATGAATAAAAGAGTATGGGTAATAAAAATAATGTGTTAGTGGGAGGAGAAACCAAAGTTGGTTTATTCCTCCATTGCCGTAGCTAAGAAAGGGTGGAGAAGAAACTTCCTTTTGTTGTTAAAATTTTCGGCTAAGGAGATTGCTAGATCAAGGTATGTACAATGCTACTCTTGGAAATTCATGCATAAATTGAATGGTTAGTTTGAATTCTACCTATTTCATGGCTCAAATTTTTGTTATTTTGGAAGATTGAAATTCGGCCAAGGAGCTTGAAATTCTTAGTAGTTGTTTTGATGTCATTAGCATGGAAATTTATGTTGGATGTGTTGAATTTGCTAGTTGTTTTGGCTTGGAAGTTAAGGTTTAGTGTTTGATTATGTGATTGCTGAATGTGTGGATAGTTGAAGGAAAATTTGTTAAAATGCTTAGTAAATGGATATTAGGTTAATATTGTGTATATTAATTACTTAAAATATAAACCTTAAATGAGTACTAAAGGTTGTATATAAATTCGGCCTTGGGAGAAATGTTAGTATAAAAATGCTTGAAAGTTAAATAGGTGATTGCTTTAATGACCAAATGTGCCAAAGAATAATGCATGATCTAGTTGACCAATATGTGCTAAGGGAACATGAATAAATATATTTCGATGAGCTATACATTCGGTTATAGTATGAAATGCAATGTTAATACATAGTTGCTAGTATGTATATGTGTGCTGGCCGAATTTGAACTTGAATAATGATTTGAGCACGATGTATTGTATTGAGATTATGCTTAAGTGAAATTGTGATGAAATTGATTGGTGATATACATGGTTAAATAATATGTATTGCATTAGTTAGTAAAATGTATGCCATTTATGTGTGGTATTAAGTATATAATCGGCCTCAACATAGACATGCATATTCGGCCATAGGAAGAAGATTGGTGTTGCATGTATTCGGTTAGAGGCAAGCATATTGATGCTTTTGTCTTGGCTTAGAAAATTCAGCCAAGGGGGAATATTAGCTAAAATGTTGAGTTTGATTCATGATTCTATATATATATGTGACTCTAATGCCTAAAGTATATATGGGCTAGGTACCTTGAGGTTTTCTTTTGATGTTCGAATGAATTGTATTAAATTGCTTGATGTGATTAAAAATGCATATGACCATTGTGTAGTTGAGCTAGAAGGTGGCCATATGACCAATCAAACTCCTTGTCATATTCGGCCATAAGCTAGCATAATGAGACTTTAATAAGTTAAATTTGTTTGAATTAGCTCAAGAGCTTATAGGACCACAGTTGGATAAGGGAAAGGAAAAAGTGATCGAATAGCCGCCGAAATTGTTCGACCACATCCGAGGTAAGTTTTAAGTGATTAAACGTTGAGTAAATTCAATTATAATAGGACATGATGAGTTGATTTAATAAGATATGATGTGGCCATGATATGTTCTAAGCTCAAATGGTAAGTTCTTAAGTGTTCGAGCTTGGGAATTCAAGGGTAATTTGAAATAGTCTGCTTAGGACAGCAGCAGTAACGTGACTTTAGAAAATCACCATAAATTTATGGATTTGAATTAGAGGCTGAATGAGACATGAAATTAAAGCTTAATGAGTCTAGTTTCTTGTAAAAGAAACCGTGTAAGCAAAGGAATTTCCGATAATGAGATACTTAAAGTTGTGTGAGACAGCGCAGAATGACACTGTAATCCTCTGTTCTGTTTTTAGAAAATCATTATAAATTGTAAAAAATGGTTATAAGATAAAATTTATATGCTTAGACTCCTTAATGAGTCTAGTTTCAAATGAAATCAAATACAACACATTTTGAATTCTGTAAAATGAGAAAATTGATTCGTAGTGAAGAGTGGTCAGATTAGTCAAATAGTGAAACAGGGGAAACTTTAAGAAAAATCTGGTATTGATTGGCCAAACCTAAAATTCTGGAAATTTTATGGATGGATGATATACGAGTCCATATTCAGGAAAAATTAACAGAAAGTGATTTGGAGTTTTGTAGCTCCAGTTATAAATAATTTAGTGACTATTGCTCAGGAAAAACAGCTTGTGCTGAATTTGAGATTGTGTTGTAAACCTTGATAAACTTGTTTTAGTTGCTCATAAGCTATTGATTAAACCCATACGTGAATTGTAAATTGTGATATTGGAAAATGATAGATGTAGGTTCAGCCAAGACAGTGTGTATACGTGAAAGTATATGTGGTATGTGAAGTATATTTGGATAATTGTGATGTGAATACATGAAAATCTATATTTTGATTTAGGATTCTATGTGATGGATGTGAACATGCATATATGAGATAAGGCCTAATGGCCGATGTGATGAATGTGAAATTATATATATGTGATAAGGACTAATGGCCGATGTGATGAATGTGAAAGTGTATATATATGTGATAAGGCCTAATGGCCGATGTGATGAATGTGAAAGTGTATATATGTGATAAGGCCTAATGGCCGATGTGATGAATGTGAAAGTGTATATATATGTGATAAGGCCTAATGGCCGATGTGATGAATGTGAAAGTGTATATATATGTGATAAGGCCTAATGGCTGATGTGATGAATGTGAAAGTGTATATATGTGATAAGGCCTAATGGCCGATGTGATGAATGTGAAAGTGTATATATGTGATAAGGCCTAATGGCCGATGTGATGAATGTGAAAGTGTATATATATGTGATAAGGCCTAATGGCCGATGTGATGAATGTGAAAGTGTATATATATGTGATAAGGCCTAATGGCCGATGTGATGAATGTGAAAGTGTATATATGTGATAAGGCCTAATGGCCGATGTGATGAATGTGAAAGTGTATATATGTGATAAGGCCTAATAGCCGATGTGATGAATGTGAAAGTGTATATATGTGATAAGGCCTAATGGTCGATGTGATGAATGTGAAAGTGTATATATGTGATAAGGCCTAATAGCCGATGTGATGAATGTGAAAGAAGGCCTAATGGCCGATGTGATGAATGTGAAAGTGTATATATGTGATAAGGCCTAATGGCCGATGTGATGAATGTGAAAGTGTATATATGTGATAAGGCCTAATAGCTGATGTGATGAATGTGAAAGTGTATATATGTGACAGGGCCGAGTGGCCAACGTGATGGATGTGAAAGTGTATAAATGTGATAAGTCCCGAAGGGCATTTGTGTCAGTACTATATCCGGGTTAAAACCCCGCAGGCTTTATGCGAGAATATTATCACTGATTAATGTCCGTAAGCTTCGTGCTCGTACTATATCCGAGCTCTAAAGACCCGATGACTACGTGTGGGGATTTTGTCCGGGTAAGACTTCGTAATAAGAATTGCTTATAAATATATTCAATGTGAAAGGTTAAACAGGTATGTACTCCAAGTTTATATGTGAGCTTGATTTGCACTAAATCATAAGGTAGTTATGTGATGCATACGAGAGCAATCTATGAGACTATTCCTTTGATTATGTGACATCGGATCAGTGTGAGAGGTTATGTGAAATCATACGATATATCTATGTCACATGAGCTCACTTTTATGTGAAAGTTTATCTGCCTATTGTATATGATGAGATGTGCATATTCGGTAAAGGGATGGTATGCCCGAAGGAAGAGTGAAATAAAAATACGAACAACTATGTTATAATTTGATTGTTATCTGTTGACACTGCTTAAAACTTACTAAGCATTGTAATGCTTACTCCGTTTACTCTGTTTCCTCTGTTTTATAGATCTCATTGCGAAGCTACAGGCTCGGGGATCGTCAGCAACTCGTCACACTATCACTATCCACTGTTTGGTACTGCTACGTTTTGGATTATCTTATGGCATGTATAGAATAGACTAGTGGCGGAAGAATATTTTTGGTTAATGTATATAAGCCATGCGAAAATGGCATCTTTTGAATGTTTACTTAGTGAAGTTTAAATTTTATCTCTGGCTGTGCTTAGTACTTATTTAAATGAATGATCTTTATTTCAAGAAAAAGTTTAAAATTTTACTGTTCTGACATGAGTTACAAGTCCGGTAATGCCCCTTACCTATTCTGGCGACGGTTACTGGATAGGGGTGTTACAGGGCTTTTGTGTTTTCCAAGATTGATCTATGTTTAGGATATCATCAGTACAGGGTTAAGGAGACTAATGTACACAAGATAGCATTTAGGACCCCATACGGTCATTACGAGTTCCTAGTGATGCCATTTGGACTGACGAATGCACCAGCAGCTTTCATGGATCTAAAAAATCGAGTGTTCTAGCCCTATGTGGATCGGTTCATGGTGGTATTTATTGACGATATACTGGTGTATTCGAAGACTAAGGATGAGCACGATGAACACCTCAGAGTGGTTCTACAGGTTCTGCGAGAGAAACAACTATACAATAAGTTCAGTAAATGTGAGTTATGGTTAGGTGAAGTAGCATTTCTGGGTCATGTGGTTTCTGCTGACGGAATTAAAGTTGATCCTCAAAAGATTGAGGCTGTCTTATATTGGAAGCAGCCTAAGACTGTATCTGAGATCCGCAGTTTTCTGGGACTAGCAATGTATTATCAACGTTTTGTAGAAGGGTTTTCACTGATTGCGGCACCTTTGACTAAGTTGTTATGCAAGGGTGTACTATTTAACTAGATTAATGTGTAGTAAGAAAGCTTTGAGAAGCTCAAAACTGTACTGACTGAGGCCCCTGTTTTAATATAGCTAGAGTCTAGAAAAAAGTTTACTGTCTACAGAGATGCATCACATGTCGGTTTGGGATGTGTGTTGATGCAAGAGGGTAAGGTGGTAGCGTATGCATCTCATCAGCTTAAGACTCATGAGGTGAATTATCTGACGCATGACCTAGAGTTGGCCGCAGTGGTGTTCGCATTCAAAATCTGGGGGCATTATTTGTATGGTGAGAAGTGTATCATTTACACTGATCATAAAGGCCTCAAGTACCTCCTCCCCAGAAGGAGTTAAATCTTAGGCAGCGTAGATGGATTGAGCTGCTTAAGGATTACGACTGTACAATTGAATACCACCCTGGTAAGGCAAATGTGGTAGCCGACGCACTGAGCCGTAAGGTTATGAATGATTTTAGGGCGATGTTTGCTCTCCTTAGTTTATTTGATGATGGAAGACTGCTAGCTAAGCTTCAGGTTAAGCCTACATAGATTGAGCAGATTAAGGGCAAACAGTTGAAAGAGAAATCATTTGGTCTTTGTTTCTGATAAGTTGAGAGTGGGCTTACTGAGGACTTTGGACTGAATAACGAAGGGGTGCTCTGTTTCCGTGGGAAAATCTGTCTACTGAAAGACACTGAATTGAGGCAGATGATACTGAGAGAGGTGCATAATAGCCTCTATGCTATGCATCCTGGCAGAAATAAGATGTACCGAGACCTACGTGAATTATACTGGTGGCCAGGACTTAAACGAGAGGTTACCGATTTTGTGGGTAAATGTCTAACTTGCCAGTAGGTTAAGGCTGAACATCAGTTACCTTCGAGGTTGTTGCAGCCAGTTAATATTCCAATTTGGAAGTGTGAGCAAGTGACTATGACTTCGTTAGAGGGTTACCCCTCACACCCACTAAGAAAGATTCTGTATGAGTCATCGTGGATCGATTGACCAAGTCTGCCCATTTCATACCAGTTCGTACTGACTACTCACTGCAGAAGCTGGCTAAACGGCATGTATCTGAGATAGTAAGGCTGCATGGGGTACCGGTTTTGATCATATCTGATAAAGAACCTTGCTTCACGTCTCGGTTTTAGAAAGAGCTATATGAGGCACTGGGTTCAAGGTTAGACTTCAGTACTGCGTTCCATCCTCAGACCGATGGTCAATCCGAGAGGGTGATTCAGATACTAGAGGATATGTTGAGGAGCTATGTAATTTACTTCTGAGGTAGTTGGGAGGAGTATTGTCGTTGGCAGAATTTGCTTACAATAATAGTTACTAGTCTAGTATACAGATGGCACCTTATAAGGCACTTTATGATCATAAGTGTCAGACTCCGTTATGCTGGATTGAGTTAGGCGAGAGACGAGTTCTGGGTCCTGAACTGGTTTCTGATATTAACGATAAGGTCAGATTGATTCGGGATCGACTGAAAGCGACATCCGATAGATAAAAGTCTTATGTGGACTTGAACTGACGCGATATCAAGTATTCTATAGGAGAATCCATTTTTCTTAAGGTTTCACCATGAAAAAAGGTACTGAGATTTAGTTGTAAGGGTAAGTTGAACCCTATCACATACTGAAACGAGTGGGACCAGTTGTTTACCAGTTAGAGCTACCTCCAGAGTTAGACCGTATTCATGATGTGTTCCATGTCTCGATGTTGAGGTGCTACTGCTCTGATCCCACGTATATTGTTCTTGTGGAGTATATCGAGGTTAGGCCAGATATAACCATCGAGGAGGAGCCGGTTCAAATATTGGATCGCAATATTAAAATTCTGGGGAGAACATCCATTCCACTAGTTAAAGTTCTATGGCGTAATCATAGCACTGAGGAGGCTACGTGGGAGCCTGAGGATGTGATACATCAACAGTATCCTCATATGTTTTGGTCAGGTAAATTTCGAGACCAAAATTTTCGTTTAGGGGGTAGAATTGTAACGCCCAAAAAATCTCATATTTATGTTCTGTTAAAATATGACACAACTGTGTATCTGCTTCTGTGGTTAGGTGTTCTGGGTGTGTGTAAAAGGTCCCAAGTTCAAGCTCTCTTGGGGAAAATTTTTGTAGTTTTCTGAATAAAGGCTTAACCTGGCCTAAAGGGCTTAAGTTTAATAGTTAGTAACTAAATAACAGAATGGGCCTCCCGGTTTAGTAGTTAAGTGGAGTGTTTGATTGCATGAGGTCCTAAGTTAGAATCCATGCTGGAGTGTAGGCGTTATTTTTGCACAGTGATGGACAAGTATTTCGATAGAGTGGGATTCTAGAGTGGTTGTAGGTTAATAGGATTAGTGGGAGAAAATTCAGGGATGTGGGGTAGTTATTGATATCATCTAAGTTTCTACTTCGTTTTTATTTTCCCTAATTTCGGTATTCTCCTCTTTTCCCTAATTTTTCTGTTGTCCTCTTATTCTTTGCTTTGCAGAATTTTTTCTCCCTAGTCTACCCTCTCTGTTTGATTTTTCTACTAGCCTACTTTTCGGCTAGCAATTGTATACACTCATTCTGTAAGTATCTGATTGTCGTTATTTTATCGTTTCCTAGCTAGTTCCTAAAAAGGATTGTTTTGGGTTTCTTGGTTTAGGCGAAGGTTGGAAATCAGTTGCACCTTTACAAGCAAATTAAGCGTTAAAAATTTCTGTTCGTTGCCAGTAAGTGTTCAAGTTCACCATTGACTTCGATGTAGACAATTTTCGATCTTGAGTTTTTGTTATTGACCTAAATTGGGCTCTAATTATCGATTTTTAGGTCTTGGAGTGCTTGGGAGCATATTTGCAGTGAAACGGTACCAGGTGTGTACCCGAAAATACAAAAATCGAGGTTTTGACAAAAGCTAAAAACTATTCTGTGGACGCCACACGGCCGTGTGGTAGGCCGTGTGGTAAGTCATGTGCCATAATGAAACACCCCTAACCCATATCCGTCACCGGAATTAGGTCATAAGGACATTACAGAAAAAAAGACAAACATTTAAATAATCACAGGAATATGTTTCGAAAAATTCATTAAGATTTAAAACGTAAGCTAACGCAAATTTTAATTTGAAAATTTCATATTATTGATAAAAATTAGGCATAACGTTCACAGGTAACTATATTAAATTATAATGCATCAACAATTCTATAAATACGGCATTAACATGGAAATTTTTATGAACAGCATATATTTTACATATCAATACTATTAATAGCAAGCATTTGATAATAAGTCAACTTACTTCATCCCTTGGTCTGACTGGCTATCATATATATGTTATACGCATTCATTATTTACACTTATTTAACAAGTTCATATAACCATTAGCATATAAGTATTAGACATACATAATTAGTAATACATCTCCGGTACCAAGCTCATGAAAACTTAATTAACATGTAAGGCCAAATGCATGTACGCATGTACTAACTTATTGTATAAATGAGCATTACAATTGTGACTTGCATATGTTTTTTTTTACCTAATATTTTATAATTTATATTAATCCAATGTCATTCATAATAGGCTACATGACCGAATGTACATATAATCAAGACAAGTCTATTATATATTATAATTACGTCCTATATATAGATTCAATTTAAAACCTAGCATACATGTATTTATGTAACATAATCATCTTATGCTCATGCAAGGTACGCATTTACCCAGAAAGCCAAGGCCACACTTGATATTAAAGTATCCAAAATATATCAAATGGTTGACAGCTTAAATCATGAACCACATACAATATTTATCGTTATTACTTAAGCTAATCAAATTAGAATATAAACACCTAACATTAAAACAATGTCACATCTTATATTTTCCATCACATGATAATGAACATACCATTATATGTTTTATCTATACTCATTCAAGGTCGAACCTTGCTGTCTAAAAATCATATATGCACCCAAACTTCCATCATAAATTATCAATAGATAGACTCATTAAACATTTGACTAAGAATTTTTAGCATACTATGCAAGCCATTATCAAAACATATAGTGCTCATCACATATAATATGCATTCAAGGCACACCACTTAGTAACCAAGATTAATATAAGTCTTACCTATCATAACCGATCACTACTATAATAATTTAGCCATTTTCGCATGCTTATATACATAACCAACTTTCAACATTTTCGAAATAAAAACCAGCCTATACATGACATGATACGGGTTAACTATTTAAATACCAAGGCTATTGATAATGTGATAGACTTTGCTGACGATCCCCGAACTTGTAACTTGAATCCAAAATCTATAAAACAAAGAATCATATACACAAAATAAGCTAACATAGCTTAGTAAGTTTAAAGCAAATAAACAATTCCAAAATATAATCAATTCATTTCAATTTAAGTCGTACTATATTAATAATGCCAACTTTAACTTTGAACTTACAAATAAAATGGATAATAGCATTATCTTGCATAAGACTAACATAGCCGAATGCTATGACATCATAATAACCAAATGTAAAATCAACTTTCTAGATTAGATTATCACTATATGATCCAACACATATATGGTTATCTATTCGCATAACCACAAGAATCCAACTATTATTATCATGTGCCTTTACTACTAGTATGAACGAATATATGTATGATTATGTATATTTATATCCAAAATTTATTTCATAATATTCATATCATTCGTTCGAATCAAATACACTTGTTCATTTCACATAAATTTGTCTTTTGCAACACCTAAAACTTGTGAAATTTCAAGTCTCACACATACCTTAATATTAATAGCTAACAAGCTAAATCATGCCTGGCTTTTAACTCAGTTACACATTCGATCGCGATTTACCTTTGCCCGATGAACCATTCGAAATTGGATAGGACACTTGAATAATCACATAAATCGTACAATGCCAACGTCCTGGACGTGGTCTTACATGTAACCACATATCGATACCACTATCCCAGACAGGGTCTTACTAGTAAACACATATCGAAATCACATATCGGTGTCATGGTCTTACTCGTACACATATACCGGAATCCTATGTCATGACATATGTATCCTAGCTATTCCTAAGGTTCATACGGGGCTTTCGGACGTCGTAACTCGGTTGAATTGAACTCGAAAGTGTAGTAGTCAAATTTAATCATTTTCGGCCATAGCATATTAAAATTCCACATTTCATAACAGCATATAAATATAACATTTAATTACAAAATAAACACGTCTATTTGCTTATAAACTTAGCTCGGATGTCGTAAAACATGACGGGGCTGCTAGTCGACAACTTTCGTTTTTCCTCGATCCAAATTTGATTTCTTTATTTCTTGATCTAAACATATTCAAATTAGGCTCATTCAAACATATATTCATTCAATTTAATCCAAAAACACATAAATAGGAAAATTACCATTTTACCCCTAACATTTACAATTTTTACAATTTAGTCCCTATTGCACAAAACACAAAATACACAAAATTTCTCAACACCCATGTTAGGCTGAATAGTACCCATGCTCATATAAGTCCATATATTTTATCAATTTCACATTTTGGTCCCTCAAATTATTATTTTTACAATTAAGTCCTAATTACTCAAAATCATCAAAAACTCCAATACAAAATAAGTTAATCTAAAACATATCTTTCATTTTTCATCATCAAAAACAAAAATCACAAGCTATCAACAATAGTACATCTCAAAATATTCATCAAAATTAGATATTCAAGCATGGGTTTTGTAGTACTCGAAGCAACGATCTCAAAAACGTAAAAATTATCAAAAACCGATAAAGAACGAACCTTGATTTTAGCTTAGAAGATGGCCGAACCTAACTTCTCCTATTTCTTTTGCTTATATTCAGCTATGCTGGAAATAATAATATGAGCACTTTGTTTTATTTATCATAAATTATAACATATATATTATTTTTTATTATTTTACCTTTTTAACCTTAGTTAATAAATTATAAAATCACATATATCATGCCCACTACCGTCCACTTCATATATAATGGGCTAATTTCATCATAACTACTCCCCTTTAGAAAGCCATCAGCAAATAAGCCCTTTACAAAATAAACTACCCACTTTTTAATTTAAGCGATTAAGTCCTTTTATTTAATCGAACACCTAAACGACAAAATTAAATCATGAAATTTTCACAAACATAAATTCACATAGAATAAAAACTAAAAATAATTTAAAAATATTTTTATAACTCAAATTCATGGTCCCCAAACCACGGTTTCGATTAGGGTCTAAATCGGGTTGTTACAACTCTCCCCCTTAGAGATTTTCGTCCTCGAAAATCTTACTGGTAAACAGGTTCGGATAACGTTCTCTCATTGTATCCTCTGGTTCCCATGTTTCTTCCTCAACTCTGTGCTTATGCCACAATACTTTAACTAACGGAATTTTCTTATTCCAGAACTCTTTAACCTCATGAGTCAAGATGCGAATCGATTCTTCTTCGTAGGTCATATCGGGCTTAATCTCAACCTCGGTCGGACTAATCACATGTGAAGGATCAGATCAATACCTCTGAAGCATCGAAACATGGAATACGTTGTGGATCTTTTCTAACTCAAGTGGCAACGATAATCTGTAAGCAACTGGTCCAATACGCTTTATTACCTCATACGGCCTAATGAATCTCAAACTCAATTTGCCTTTACGACCGAATCTGAATATTTTCTTCCACGGTGAGACTTTCAAGAAAAATTTATCCTCAATTTGAAACTCTATATCTTTATGTTTCAAGTCCGCGTAAGATTTCTGACAATCTGACGCTGCTTTCAAACTTTTACGGATCACTTTCACTTTCTGTTCAGTTTCTCTAATCAAGTCAACCCTGTGTATCTTATTTTCACTGAGCTCAGTCCAGTACAATGGCATACGGAATTTTCAACCATACAAAGCTTCATAAGAGTGCCATTTTGATACTCGATTGATAGCTATTATTTTACGTAAATTCAATCAGAGGCAAGTATCGTTCCCACGTACTTTCGAACTCGAGAATGCAACATCTCAACATATCCTCAAGTATCTATATGATTCACTCAGACTAGCCATTTGTTTGCAGATGGAAAGCAGTACTGAAATGTAATTTCGTACCTAGTACATCTTGCAATTTCTTCCAAAACCGCGATGTAAATCTCAGATATCTATCCAAAACAATAGATATAGGCACACCATGTAGTCTCACAATTTGAGAAACATACAATTTAGCCAGCTTATCAAGTGAGTAGTCTGTACGCATCGGGACAAAATGAGCCGATTTGGTCAATCTATCAACAACAACCTAGATTGCATCTTTCTTGCTTGGTGTCAATGGTAAACCAGATACAAAATACATCGTAACTCTATCCCATTTCCACTCAAGTATCATGATCGGCTGAAGTAACCTTGAAGGTACCTGATGCTCAGCTTTTACTTGTTGGCAGACTAAACATCTTGCAACAAAGTCAGAGATGTATCGTTTCATGCCAGGCCACCAATAGAGCTGTTTCAAATCATTATACGTCTTTGTACTACCTGGGTGAATAGATAACCGACTGTTGTGAGCTTCATTCAAAATCAACTGAACCAATTCTGAATTCTTCAGGACGTATATTTGGCCTCTAAACCTCAAACAGTCATCAGCATCAACTCTGAACTCTGAATCAGCATCCGTCTCACACTGAGCTTGTTTCGCAACCAATTCATTATCAACTTTCTGGGCATCACATATTTGTTAAACAAACAACGGACTAGCTTTCAATTCAGCCACTATCGAACCATCATCAGACATAGCCAAATGTGTATTCATTGCATGCAAAGTAAACAATGATTTTTGGCTTAAAGCATCAGCAACAATGTTAGCCTTTCCCGGGTGATAGTCAATCACAAGCTCGTAGTCTTTTAGCAGTTCTAACCATCGGCATTGTCTCAAATTCTGATCTTTCTGAGCCATCAAGTATTTCAAGCTTTTATGATCAGAATAAACATGACATTTCTCACCAAACAGATAGTGATGCCAAATTTTCAACGCAAACACAATGGCTGCTAGTTCCAGGTCCTATGTCGGATAATTCTTTTCATGTGGCTTCAACTGTCTCGAGGCATAAGCTATCACTCTGCCTTCCTGCATTAGAACACAACCCAAATGATTTAATGATGCATCACTATAAATAACAAATTCTTTACCCGATTCTGGCTGAACTAGCACTGGAGCTTCTGTCAAAAGGGCTTTCAACTAATCGAAGCTTTTTTGACACTTCTCTGACCACTAGAACTTAACATCTTTTTGCAATAGCTTTTTCATCGGGGCTGCAATCATAGAGAAACCTTTCACGAACCGTCTATAATAACCAGCAAGTCCCAGAAAGCTTTGAACTTCAGAAGCATTCTTTAGAGGTTTCCAATCCAGTATAGCTGAAATTTTGCTCGGATCAACCCGAATACTCAATGCTGATACCAATGACCCAGAAAACTGACTTCACTTAACCAGAACTCATATTTACTGAATTTTTCATACAACTGCTTATCTCGCAAAGTCTGCAACACAAGTCTCAAATGTTCGGCATGTTCAGCTTCATCACGAGAGTAGATCAAAATGTCATCTATAAACACAACCACAAACCGGTCTATATACGATCTGAAGATCCGATTCATCAAATCCATGAAAATAGCAGGTGCATTAATGAGTCCGAAAGGCATAACCAAAAACTCATAGTGTCCGAACCTCATTCTGAAAGCAGTCTTTGGCACATCTGAATCTTTAACTCGCAACTGATAGTAGCCTGATCTCAAATATATCTTCGAAAATACTGTGGCCCCTTTCAGTTGGTCAAACAGATCACCAATCCGTGGCAACGGATACTTATTCTTTATAGTCACCTTGTTAAGCTGTCTATAATCGATGCACATTCTCATAGTTTCATCTTTCTTTTTCACAAACAACACAGGTGCACCCCGCAGAGAGAAACTCGGTTGCGCGAAACCTCTATCTATCAATTCTTGCAACTGAGCTTTCAATTCTTTTAATTCTGTAAGTGTCATTCTGTACGGAGCTATGGATATCAGAGTTGTCCTAAGCATTAACTTAATACCAAACTCTACTTCCTGAATAGGCGGCAAACCTGGTAATTCTTCTGGAAACACATCCAGATACTCACATACAACAGGTACTGATTCAATGTTTCTTTCAGTCGCTTTACTATCGAGCACATAGGCAAAATAAGCTTCACACCCTTTTCTCACATATTTCTAAGCTAACATCGAAGAAATCACTGCTGGTAACCCATACAAATCACTAGATTCAATCCGGGTAATTTCATCATTCTGGCTCTGTAGATCAATGGTCTTTCTTTTGCAATTCACAACAACATCATGTAAAGTCAACCAATCCATACCCAGAATTATATCGAACTCATTAAATGGCAACAACATCAAATTAGCCAGAAAGCACAAATCTCGAACCATCAAGGGACAATTCTTACACACTTTATCAACCATAACACACCGGCCAAAGGGATTTGACACTCTAATCACAAACTCAGTAGACTCAACAGGCAGAGTCTTGCTGAATACTAATGTCTCACATACATAAGAATGAATAGAACTAGGATCAATCAATGCAATTACATTAGTATCATAAAGAGTAAATATACCAGTAATAACATTTGAGGATGAAGCCTCCTCTCGTGCACGTATAGCATAGGCTCTGGCTGGTGCACGAGCCTCTGATCTGATTGTCATATCTTTAGTCCCTCTCTGATTGCCACTGGTATTACCAGTATTTCTGGGTGGTCTACCTCGAGCTGCAGTGTTACCCGATCTCGTATTCTACACCGAATTTTCCTCAACTAACATTGGGCAGTCTTGAATATAATGATCTGTTGATCCACATTTAAAACGGGCTCGATCATGCAACCTGTAACCACCGGGATGTTTTTTACCACAGTGCTTACACTCGAGTTGATTTGATCTGACATTACCCATACTCGCTGCTGAGGTAGCTCTCAAACTTACTGGTGGTCTATTTTGATCCTGTCTGGAGTAACCTAAAGTGGCTTTAGAATGGATAAAATCATTTCGGAACTTCTTTGATGTCGATTGGAATGACTTACCGGATGTTATTTTGCGTGCATCTCTAGCTTCAAAGTCAGCTTTTCTTTTCTCTTTCCCGTGCTCTTCAGCTTTGCAGGCTCGCTCAACAAGTACCACAAACTCTTTTATCTCAAGTATGCCAACCAACAGTTTGATATCTTTATTCAACCCATCTTCAAATCTTTTACACATTATGGCTTCAGTAGAAACACACTATCGGGCATACCGGCTGAGTCTCACAAATTTCCGCTCATACTCTTTCACTATCATCCGACCCTATTTCAGTTCTAGAAATTCTTTACGCTTCTGATCGATAAATCTCCGATTGATATATTTCTTACGGAACTCAGTCTGAAAGAATTCCCAGGTCGCCTACTCTCTCGGAACTACTGATACTAGGGTATTCCACCAGTGATATGCTGTGTCTCGGAGCAAAGATATAACACATTTTAAACATTCATCTAGAGTACAGGACAACTCATCAAACACACGGATGGTATTATCAAGCCAGAACTCAGCCCGCTCAGTGTCATCATCATCAGTTGCTTTAAACTCTTCAGCTCCATGTTTTTTGATTTTATCAATAGGTGGTCTATTCAATCGCAACAAATCGCTTACTTAAGGTACAGTAGGCATGAAAGATGGATTAATCGGGGGTGTCGGTTGTTGTCCAGCCGGGTTAGTCCAGATATATTGAGTGAACCAGTCATTCACCATTTGATAGAAGGCTTGTCTAACCACACTTTCTGGATTACTCGAAGTCGGTCGAGAATCAGCCTGCGCTGTCCCTTGAGCAGGAGTAGGCGCTACACTCTCAACATCATCAGCTACAGCTCTGTCGGGATCCATTTACTATATGAAAACACATTTCAAATGTCAGAAGTGATCACACTATCACAGTATATAATTATGGCATGTATAGCTAAACTCACACACGCTACGTTAGTTCTAGAATCGACTAAATCGAAGCTGTGATACCAATAAAATGTAACACCCCTAACCCGTATCCGTCACCGGAATTAGGTCATAAGGGCATTACAGAATAAAACACAATTTTGAACAATTGAATAAACATTTAAATAATCACAAGAATATGTTTCAAAAAATTCATTAAGATTTAAAATGTAAGCTAATGCAACTTTTAATTTGAACATTTCATATTATTAATAAAAATTAGGCATAACGTTCACAGGTAACTATATTAAATTATAATGCATCAACAATTCTATAAATATGGCATTAACATGGAAATTTTTATGAACGACGTATATTTTACATATTAATACTATTAATAGCAAGCATTTGATAATAAGTCAACTTACTTCATCCCTTGGTCTGACTGGCTATCATATATATGTTATACGCATTCCTTATTTACACTTATTTAACAAGTTCATATAACCATTAACATATAAGTATTAGACATACATAATTAGTAATACATCTCCGGTACCAAGCTCATGAAAACTTAATTAACATGTAAGGCCAAATGCATGTACGCATGTACTAACTTATTGTATAAATGAGCATTACAATTGTGACTTGCATATGCTTTTCTTTTTACCTAATATTTTATAATTTATATTAATCCAATGTCATTCATAATAGGCTACATGACCGAATGTACATATAATCAAAACAAGTCTATTATATATTATAATTACATCCTGTATATAGATTCAATTCAAAACCTAGCATACATGTATTTATGTAACATAATCATCTTCTGCTCATGCAAGGTTCACGTTTACCCAAAAAGCCAAGGCCACACTTGATATTAAAGTATCCAAAATATATCAAATGGTTGACAGCTTATATCATGAACCTCATGCAGTATTTATCATTATTAATTAAGCTAATCAACTTAGAATATAAACACCTAACATTAAAACAATGTCACATCTTATATTTTCCATCACATGATAATGAACATACCATTATATGTTTTATCTATACTCATTCAAGGCCGAACCTTGCTGTCTAAAAATCATATATGCAACCAAACTTCCATCATAAATTATCAATAGATAGACTCATTAAACATTTGACTAAGAATTTTTAGCATAATATGCAAGCCATTATCAAAACATATGGTGCTCATCACATACATTATGCATTCAAGGCACACCACTTAATAACCAAGATTAATATAAGTCTTACCTATCATAACCGACCACTAATATAATAATTTAGCCATTTTCGCATGGCTTATATACATAACCAACTTTCAACATTTTCGAAATAAAAACCAGCCTATACATGCAATAATACGGGTTTAACTACTTAAATACTGAGGCTATTGATAGTGTGATAGACTTTGCTGATGATCCCCGAGCTTGTAACTTGAATACAAAATCTATAAAGCAAAGAATCATATACACAAAATAAGCTAACATAGCTTAGTAAGTTTAAAGCAAATAAACAATTCCAAAATCTAATCAATTCATTTCAATTTAAGTCGTACTATATTAATAATGCCAACTTTAACTTTGAACTTACAAATGAAATGGATAATAGCATTTTCTTGCATAAGACTAACATAGTCGAATTCTATGACATCATAATAACCAAATGTAAAATCAACTTTCTAGATTAGATTATCACTATATGATCCAACACATATATGGTTATCTATTCGCATAACCACAAGAATCCAACTATTATTATCATGTGCCTTTACTACTAGTATGAACGAATATATGTATGATTATATATATTTATATCCAAAAGTTATTTCATAATATTCATATCATTCGTTCGAATCAAATACACTTGTTCATTTCACATAAATTTGTCTTTTGCAACACCTAAAACTTGTGAAATTTCAAGTCTCACACATACCTTAATATTAATAGCTAACAAGCTAAATCATGCCTGGCTTTTAACTCAGTTACACATTCAATCGCGATTTACCTTTGCCCGATGAACCATTCGAAATTGGATAGGACACTTGAATAATCACATAAATCGTACAATGCCAACGTCCCAGACGTGGTCTTACATGTAACCACATATCGATGCCACTGTCCCAGACAAGGTTTTACTCGTAAACACATATCAGAATCACATATCGATGTCATGGTCTTAATCGCACACATATACCAGAATCCTATGTTATGACATATGTATCCTAGCTATTCCTAAGGTTCATACGGGGCTTTCGGACGTCGTAACTCGGTCGAATTGAACTCGAAAGTGTAGTAGTCAAATTTAATCATTTTCGGCCATAGCATATTAAAATTCCACATTTCATAACAGCATATAAATATAACATTTAATTACCAAATAAACACATCTATTTGCTTATAAACTTGCCTCGGATGTCGTAAAACAGGATGGGGCTGCTAGTCGACAACTTTCGTTTTTCCCCGATCCAAATCTGATTTCTTTATTTCTTGATCTAAACATATTCAAATTAAGCTCATTTAAACATATATTCATTCAATTTAATCCAAAAACACATAAATAGGAAAATTATCATTTTACCCCTAACATTTACAATTTTTACAATTTAGTCCCTATTGCACAAAACACAAAATACACAAAATTTCTCAACACCCATGTTAGGCCGAATAGTACCCATGCTCATACAACACCCATGTTAGGCCGAATAGTACCCATGCTCATACGAGTCCATATATTTTATCAATTTTACATTTTAGTCCCTCAAATTATTATTTTTGCAATTAAGTCCTAATTACTCAAAATCATCAAAAAGTCCAATACAAAATATGTTAATCTAAAACATATCTTTCATTTTTCATCATCAACAACAAAAATCACAAGCTATCGACAATGGTACAACTCAAAATATTCATCAAAATCAAATATTCAAACATGGGTTTTGTAGTACTCGAAGCAACGATCTCAAAAACGTAAAAATTAATAAAAACCAACGAAGAACGAACCTTGATTTTAGCTTGGAAGATGGTCGAACTTAACTTCTCCTATTTCTTTTGTTTATATTCGGCTATGGTGGAAATAATAATATGAGCACTTTGTTTTATTTATCATAAATTATGACATATATATTATTTATTATTATTTTACCTTTTTAACCTTAGTTAATAAATTATAAATTCACATATATCATGCCCACTACCGTCCAATTCATATATAATGGGCTAATTTCATCATAACTACTCCCATTTAGAAAGCCATCAACAAATAAGCCCTTTACAAAATAGACTACCCACTTTTTAATCTACGCGATTAAGTTCTTTTATTTAATCGGACACCTAAACGATAAAATTAAATCACAAAATTTTCACAGACATAAATTCACATAGAATAAACACTGAAAATAATTTAAAAATATTTTTCTGACTCAGATTCGTGGTCCCAAAACCACTGTTTCGATTAGGGTCTAAATCGGACTGTTACACATAACACGAGCTTGTGATCGATAAGGCCAGGCCGTGTGCACTAGACACAGCTGTGTGGTGGCCAAGTAGGTCGTGTTTGACACATAGGCTCTATCGATTTGGTTCGTATGGGCCACACGGGCATGTGGGCCACACGAGCAAGCCACATGGGCGTGTAAGCCCATTTTACTGAGATGATTTCTAAGGTTGCATAGGTCACCCAAGTTAACTGTGAACCTATTGTAGGGTCGTTAAGCACTACTTAGACCCTAATTGACTGAAGTGACTGTTTGACTGATATATACATATATTTACATGTTATCGAGCACGATGATATTTTATGAATTGATATTGTATGCATTGTTACCATGATATAGCATGTCATTACTATATGTTGCATTGCATTGGGATGGGGGTTGGTATTGTTTGGAGGAAGTGTACTGAAAGGCCTCGGGCCTAATTTAATGGAAGCTTAGCTGCAAACCACTGTTTAGTGCCATATTCGGTACTTTTTGGAGTGTAGAGATGGGTGGGTTGATTATATCACCACATGGAGTGTAGGGATGGGTGGGTTGATTATATCCCCACATGGAGTGTAAGGTTGGATGAAGATGATGTGTAGAGGCTGGTTGGGTAGGATTTTGTGATTGCATATTTGTTACTTCTACTAATACGTTGATTGGCTAAGGCCCAACTGCATGACTGATTTTGTACTGAGATGGGTTAAGGCCAAACTGAAACCGATACTGTTACTGAAAAAGGTTTAGGCCCAGACTGTGATCACGTGCATACTGTCTGTTTATTTATATAGGGATTACACACTGAGTTTACATAAGCTCACCCCTTCGGTTTAATCTGTACAGGTAATCCCCAAACTTGATGGATCGGTGCAGCGGAGGACTCGATGATGGCCCTTTGACACTGTTTCGTACTTATTTATGATTTTAAAATTTTATTTTGGTATTTTATTGTAAATATGGCCTCTATGGATTTTTATTTTAGTTTGGGACTTTTATTGGTTATGGTTTATAATTGCTAGTATTAGGATAACTCGGGTTTTCAAAAGAAACAAACATTTTAATAAGATACTCACAAATACGCAAACCATTTTAAAAGCTTCCGCATTGAATAAATGTTTTGAAGACTTTCGACTCATCAAATAACACGATTTTAAAATTAATAAGTAATAATAAAAAGTTTCTATGGGAATTATTTTAAGCAAAGTTACGGTTTTCTAGCACCCTACCATGTGACATCGCCCGATCCGGTCATAGTGTCCAGGCCGGGTTTGAGGTGTTACAATTTTATAGTTTTTCTACTATTCTTTAAAAAAATTAAAGTTTTACTATAACCTTTATTATTTTACTCAAATCAGCCCCTAATTAGGTTTTTTAATGGCATCTAGAGAATTATATTATGCAATTAGGTCCTAGAATAGGACTAGAGTTAGTGAATACATGAATTTATGATTTATTTACTTATAATTGATGACATAAGTCCATGGATGATTTTATGGTTGCTGATATGATATAATTGTTCATAATTGTTTGTTTTAATTCGTGAATGATTATAAATATTTATCAATGATATACATGTTGAATAAATGTCTTATATGTTTTAATGATTGATTTATGAATTTTCTATTCTTGCTAGAAATAGAATGTTGACAATGATATTGAATAATTGCATTATGAATAATTGCATGGGATATGCATGGGGGAAAGTATGTAAGGTGGAAGAAACGAACGACAGTTTAAACTGCATTTATGATCGAAACGGTAGTTTATACTGCATATATGTTATATGTATATTGTGTATTCACAGTTTAGAAGATTCTAACTACGACTAAACGAATGGAGCATCCATTATTTTCTCTGACAACTTTTATTTGCGAAGAATTGTGGATCCTCAACCAAACAATAGCTTGTCTGCACTTAAACAAAAAAGTGGAATGAAAAGGTAGAGGGGGTTTTGAGGAACTCCCTATTTAGAGAGCTAGTGGTCAAGGGTAGGATTAACGAATGTTAAATGAAACATTAAATGAATGTTGCATGACATACTATGCATATTCATTAAAAAGTATATGTTGAAACGACCAAACTGATAAATGTGCATAAATCTGATGTGATTGATATTTTGACTCGATAGTTAAATTGTTCAATTGAATTCGACTGAATGTTAATGCTTTGCTAAAGTGACAAAAACTAAATGACCTTATTGATCAGATTATTATGTGAAATTGATAATTATGTTTGACATGCTTATTTGAATATTAATTTTGGTTTATTGTAAAGGGACGCACATTAAGTTTCCATAGCTCAATCCCCTTATTTTTCATCTTTTCAAATAATTTCACAGATTAGGACGCGAACTTGACATGCGAAGGGTTCGCTTGTTCTTGCCAACTATTTATTATTACATGTTATTATTATCGTTTAATTTTATTAAGAGTCGTGGTATGTGATAATTATTTTTAATTACATCACCTAGTATGCATGTTATTGATTAATTTTATTTACGGTCGTTAATGATTTAAGATTATATTAATATTAGTGTTAATTAATTAGGATGATATTTATTTATTAAGTGATTTAAACAAGTTAATTATTATATAAAGATTATTAGTTTATTTTTCGCTGCTAAAATTTTACTTTAGTTTTAAATTTATAAAATGAGATATTCACTTGCATAAAATAGGTTTAGTATTAAAAATTGATTTGTAAAAAAATTGAGCCACCCCGGTGACGGATGTGATCTCTCTAGCTTGGGTCTACCGTCTAAGCTGTCTATCATCATCATCTTCTTTCTCATATCCATTAACAACGTCTTCTACATCTTCATTAGCATGTTTTCCTTAACTCCAATTTGGAGAGTACTTCAAATGCTCATACACTTCATCAACATTAACAATCTTAGGATTCTACAAAATGACTATCTAAAAGATCAAGAAAGGAAATGATAGTGACAACTTAGGATTATTGGATTGGGCATGCTTAAGTATCTCATTAAAAATCTTCCCCAGGATGAATTTAGTGAAGGTTACGACCTTGCATGATAAGATAACCATCTTTTTTGTCATTGTATTTCTTTAGCTATTGGGTAGCTAAAGAAATCTCTGATCTTCCCAGGACTAAAAGTAAAGAGATGTCCATAAATATAGGAACTCATGTGATTAGCACTTGCAAATTCCTTGATGCTTTTCTGCAAATTTGCATAAAATTCCAACATAACATTTTTCACAAAGGGTTTAAGATACCCAATATTCATTATCATAAAATCCCTTCTCATCAATATTCATTTCCAGGATGAAACCTTCTCAAGCTATGGTCTTTGTCCTTCCAGTACATTCAAAATATATAAAATCTAAAAAGTACAAATTTATAAATTTATAAAATTATTAAAAATATTATTTGTCACTAGAATGAACATGGACATAGAGTGTCCAAATACATTTGAGCCTGGACAACTATTTGTTTATATTCATTTTAGACATGCTTTTTAGTAAATTTATATATTTTTAAATTTTCATAAATTATAATATTTTTATATTATTATTAAATTAAAATAAAAAATTGATATATTATAAAATATGATGTTTTATATATTTTATATATTTGGACAAATATATTTTATAATGTTTGATGTGAAATAATATATTTTATAAATATTACATTTAATATATTTTTTATTTCATAATAGTAAAATAAAAATGTTAAATTGAATGTCGATAATAGCAATGTAGAATGATCGCAAAACAATAAGAGAAAAAAATAAGAACATAGATTTTATGTGGAGACCCTTTCGGGAAAAAACCATGGGCAAAGGAGAAGAAATTCACTAATATTGAAAATTGAATGATACAAGAGGAGTTTCAACTACATATATTTGAAGGTTGAAAAACCTTATTCTAATTAATGTCAAATAGAAGAAGAGTAGTTATATACGAGTTTTACTTGTGCTACATGGTCCATGCTGCGGGGGCCGAACGGTCGAAGATCTATTTGGCTACAGCCAAGAGCCTTCGGGTCATACAACTGCACTATTTCTTTAACAAGGATTCGGGTCACACAACTCTAACAAAAAATATAATATTTTATGAAAAATAAAAATATATAAAAGTATTGAAACATGTATGAAATGAATGTAGGCAAATAGTTTCTGTAGGTTTAACTGTATCTGGCTCAAGTCAAGATGTAAGGCTATCACATATGTCGCCATGCTATTGGTTGACAATGCTAAGTCAACTTATTTTAACAATGTTACTGATGAGGTACCAAAAATGTGTGACGAAATTGAAGTTGAAGTATCAATTAGGCACGAGTGGCCAAGTTCAAGGGGCAAAATACATATTAACCTTAAATTTTAAAAAACCAAACATGCAATTTTTCATTGAAAGAGGGAAGTAGGGTAGGGACTATACTAGCCAAACCCTTCGTGACACCCTTGGTGTATGCACTAAGTTAATTGTACCAAGCATCTCTAAATTAGATGTCCTCAAAATTTAAAACATACTAATTACATTCTCAAACTACTGATGTTATACTAATAAGGTTCTTCTGTTACTAAAATGTTAATTGCATGGTTAAATGAGATATCAAATCTTATGCGATATAATTTAAAATGAAAAATTTTAAAGAAAAATGAATGTTGTAAAAATTTGAGGTTCTTGAAGCTTTTACAGAAACTATCGTTTACTCTCTCATTTTTTTATTTTACTTTAACTTTATTTTTTAATTTTAAAAGTTATGCGGTAACATTTTACTTTTCTTTACTATTTTCATTTTAAATTATGTCACATAAGATTTTTCATGTCATATAATGGTTAAATTAACGATTTCAATAATGGAAGGACCTAATTGATATAACATTGATAATTTTAAGATGTAATTAGAACATTTTGAATTTTAAAATCTAATTTAATATGAGGGCCATAATTTGAGGATTTTTGTATACAATTAACTCTTAAATATATCATTTACTATATAATAAAAAAAATTAGAATGGTAATCTATAAATTAAGGTAGATTATAATATTTTTAAATCATTATTTATATATCTAAAAAAGATTAAAGGTAAAAAAAGTCCTTAAAAAATTAAAAAATCAATTAAACCCTTAAAAAATGGCATCTTTTTGAGTCTTTAATGAAAAAAAAATTAACTAAACCCCTTTCGATTAACCGTTAATGTGCTGATGTGATTAACGACAACCACTAAGAAATGACACATAACATGCTACCTCAGTAAAAAAATTAATTTTTTAGAAAATTTAATAAATATTTTAAAAAAATTATTATGGTGGACAAGTAGCAATATCACTGAATGCAGTGACGAATAGGGACATGATGTTGTTGAAGGAGCTGGGCTGTGCTATTTTCCCTCAAAATTACAGTGAAAAGCACTCAGAGCTCGCAGCTTCTACTTCCACCGATTTCACCAAGCTTGGTATGCTCTTTTATCCCCCTCTCTTTTCTTACACTTTCTTTTCACTCTTTTATTCATTATTTCGCTTAAAATAAATTGATAGCTTTCATTTCTTTAATATTTGTTTAGATTTATTCAAGTATCGGGTTTGAAATCGTGAAAAAATATTTTTTCAGTTTCCCTTCATTTTGATGTTTGCGTAAATTTGATTTTCATATTTTAAAAAATAGGAAAAAAATATTCAAATTGTTTATAAATACATGAAATTGAATTAATAATTTTTACTAATTTATTGTATGTAAATTATTGAATTGATGATTGCATATAAATTTTTGAATTGTTGATTTTTATGTCAATTATTCAACGACAAAATTTAACAATAGGAATCAAGTAACATTTAATTCTTAAATTTGATAAATTTTTTCAACTTAATCCCTGAACTTTTTATGGTCCAGATTAATCTTAAAATTTGAAAACTTTTTAAATTTTTAATAATAGTATTTTAATTTGCTTGGGAAGATTAGATTCTAATTTTGTATATAATTTTTATTAGTAATAATTTATATATACAAAATTCTAAGTATAATAATTATTAATTCAATTTGAGTTTTAAATTTTTAAAATTTGAATATATATAAAAATTATTATTAAATATGAAATATTGAATATTGAATTTTTTTTCAATTTTTTACAATTATTAGTAATTTTTTATAATTCCAATACTTTTGAAGTCATCTAGAATAAATTTGGATAAATAATTGTCCAGATTCAAATGAATGTAGATAACCATATGTTTAGGTTCATTTCAGTGCAATTTTTATTAATTTAATTTTTATATTATTTTAAAATATATATATTAAAAAATTATTATTTTTTGATTATCATAACATGCCAACTAGCTATTTTCATTGACGGGAGAATTTAATTGATCAATTTTTTATCATTAAGAGTAAAATAGATTGCATTTTTTAAAATAAAAAAATTCTATTGATTTTTTTTTCTACTTATGGGCTTTTTGACCTTTTAAGTTTATCTAAATATTATCACAAATTTATCAAATTTAAATATTTCGTTATAATACAATTAGAAAGAAAATGTTTCCAGACTATCACAATTTTTTTAAAAAGAAATAATTAATACACATAGATGAATCATGCATCCTATGAAAAATAATTAATATATCCATTTTACGGTTAATGTTCAGTATTCGTGATTATTTCTTCTAATAATATTATTTTTATGGTTTGAACTTACATTTTTCTTTAATAATGTAATGTATCTTATTATTGCTTTCAACAATATTATTTCTAATGTTTAAATTTACATCTCTTTTTAAGAATATAATATGTCTTACTATTGCATCCAATATTTATTAATATATAAAATTATTTAATTTTATATTAAGTTGAGGTGGTACTAGCAATCGGGAATGGACGATTCATGGTTACTCTTGCCAATGGAACTTCAAAATTTTTGTTTAAGAGTGGAGTTATACAGTAACTTAATGTTTAAATCAGTGGGAAAAATTGCATTACCAGAAGTTGAGAAGATATATAATATAATTAGTGTTGAATTTGTGATGAGAGAAAATTACATGTAATTGAAGTTTGAGATGAAAGCTGAAAGCAGCACCATGACAACCATCTGAAAATAAAAAGGAAATAATTAAAGGGTCATTTCAATAGTGAATGCATGGAGTAAATTCTGGGAATTAGTTAACTGTCTGATCACACTAATTTCACCCAGTACTTACAAGTTATGGTATCCAGCCAATTCATCCATCCATCTAGTTCATTGATACAACTTGTTTAATCAGCACCAACTTTATCTGTTGAAAGTATAGCATTTGAGGGTTTATTCATTTAAAACAAAATAAACATCTAGTTTTTATTCACGAATACCCAAGTTGAGTCCTCCTCCATAACATACCAATTATATAAATTAAGAATAGGAAGCTTCGTTGAAGTTGAACCAAATGAAGTTCTATATATTATTATAAAGAAGTTGCCATACAAATACAATTTATTTCTCAGAATACACTTTGATACTTCAAATCTCAAGTTTACAAAAAAAAAAAAAGAATAAAACTGATTTTTTGTATAGATACTTAGCTCCCCAACTTCGGAAGAAAAATGTGTTTATAGATACCCAAATTCAAATTTTCTTACTTGTTCTAATCTATTTTAAATTCAACCACTCTTACTAATTAATATATATATATATATATTTGAAGCATTAGCAATGAAATTTTTTAACTCCACAAGTAAAATTAAAAGAATGTCATATATCACATTTATTTATTTTTCATTCCTTTAAACATAAATTGAAAACATTAGATGATTTCTTGACACACTTATGAAATTAAAAATATTTTATATATCAAATAATTATTTATATATATATTAAAATATTGACACAATTTTTGTGTATCTTGTTCAAATCTTATCATGTCTAAATTTTTATTAATTTTATTTCAATTTTTACATAAGAATAAGAATACTATCATAATAATATAACTTAATTTGTATATAGGGATATTTTAGCTATTTTTCATTTAAATCGTTATCGATTGACTTATGACACCAGCTCAATCAGATTTAAATAATACTAAATTTTGTTACACATACATTGTGGATTGAAAAGAAAATTTAATATTAAATTATATTTATAAAAAATTAAGTCATAAGTACCTCATAAAGTAATTAAGAATAATTTTTTTCTATGTCGGAGTTTAGTTTTAGATATTTTATTTTTTGTTTTTAATTTAAGTAAAACAGCACCATATCATTAAATTTATATTTAGTATAATATTTTTGATAAAAATGAAATGATACAGATACAGATATAGACATATAATGCTACATGTTGAGAGGACAGGCACAATCAAATTAGAGGACAGGAGCAGAAGCAGAGAAAGATATTAGGACATCTCAGTCTCAAATGGTCTCACTCGTAATTAAAACCTAAACTCCAGTTGGCTTCCCCTCTCTCTCGATATAGAACCCTAGTAAAAAGCCTGCTGAAGTATTAATGAGAGGATAAAAGAGACATGAAACTACGAAAAGTGTGAAAGGCAGGCTAAATTGGGGCAATGAAGAGATGATGTTTTTCAACTTCTCTAGCCTTTATTTAAAATACAAACAAAAAGTCTTATGTTCTTCTTCTTAGTTTTATTACACTGTGACCAAACTGTCTTTTGCATTTAAAGCATAACCCTTTTGAATTAATGGCAATTGCAGACAGAAGAAGTAAAGAAGATTTTGTGTATTAAAACTACATAACGTCAACAACCCTTGTCCTTTCAAATTCAAGAACCAAATTTTCAAAAAAAAAAAACACTTCTTTTTTTATTTATGCTTTTTACAAGATCAATTTCACTTTCCTTTTGCAGTTTCTAGCTGTCTTCTGCTGATTCAAAGTCAGAGAATTACTGGGTCTGTTGATTTCCAGGCACCGAGTAACATCGTCTTTATTATTATAGTTTTCTTACAGATGTATTCGTTTTTTTTTAAATATAATTAACCAGTAATATTTTGTTTTTGGAATAAAATAAGGGTTAATATTTGATGAAATATAATTTTATTCATTGTTAGTTAACTACACTATAATATATAATTATCACTATTAGTTATAATTTTTAAGTATAAATAAAATAGTATCACATTATTAAATTTTAAAGATAACAAAGTATTATTATACACTTACATATATTTAATATTTTCTCTAACTTAATTTAGCTTTAATTAAATTACTTAAAATAATTAATTTTTTAAATTATAAACAAACATTTTCTTCTTCTTTTACAATTTTTAATCATTTTGTTTTTTTCATTAAGTTAATATTTTTTATTTTTGTGCAACAGATTTAAAAAAATTAGTAATTTTGTGCTAGTTTTCTATGTCATTGACACATAATTTTGATAATTATTTTATCTTAAACCCCAAACCTTAAATTCGAACCCTAAACCTTAACCTTGAACCTTGAACCTTAAGGTTCAGGATTTGATTTGGTTTTAGGTTTAGTGTTTAAGATTTGAGTTTGGGATTCAAAGTTCAAGTTCAATAGTTTGGTCATTTAATTTTTTTTATTGATTTGGTCAACCTAAAATATAAATTGATCAAATTAATCACTCCATTGTCAAATTAGAAGACTAACAATGCATTTCTACCATAATCACTCTGAAATTAAGATACATTACTCGTCAATTACTTTAAATAGGAGTTGTTTTTATTTTGGTCACCTACAAATTTCTTCATATAAATATTCCGTTAGTTTTTCGTTACCATTTAATTGTGGAGTATTCAATTTTATCAATTTCGTTTTTAGGTGACCAAATTAAAAAAAAATATTTCAGCGATAATTTAGGAGGGTTAATATTTGATGGATTGAAGAATATATAATTTAATAAATTATTTTATAAGCACCTCGTTGATAGCTTACTTTTAAAAAATTCGAATAGGTCAGATAAAAAATTTTATTGGTATGAAACAATTTGATTTTTTTTCGAAAATTTTATTAAAAATATTAGTTTTTATGAAGTCTTTTTCACTAATTTAAAAAAAATATATGTTTATATTATAAAGAGCAATTATTCTCTTTACTGTCAGAGAAGTAAATTTTATATATTTAAGAAGATATCAAATATTCCTTTTAATTATTTTATTATGTTTTCTATTTCATCTTTAAAAACAACAGAGTTCATTATAATTTCACTTACTAAATTGTTTTATTCTATTTAATAATAAATAATATATAAACAAATCAAAATCAATTTTTTTTTAATTCCAAGAAAAAAATAAAACTCTAACAATAAGGCCTCTAATACAATTCGAACCCATTTTATACTTAAGCATCGGTCAAAACCAAAGCTAAAATTTGATTAAGCTGGGAGAAGTAGGATTTTGTATTTACAAAAAGAAAAGGTATAATTTAAATAAATTTTAATTCTTTGTTTCTGGACTATTATGATAATAAATGCTATATATGATGACGAATACAGATAATAAATATGATTAAGAAATAAAAAGCAAAATGAGGACATAACAACAGTAACATTGCATTAACAATGGTATTTAACCTGGCTTCCAGGTGTTGGAATTATCTAGTATATCCTAAGGCAATTAATATAGTTTGAGTGAGATGGGTTCTGTTGTTTTTATCTTCAAAGCTGCTTTCCTATATTTAACAACTCAAAACCTTTCATCATTTGCTTGATTCTTGTTTCTACTCCATTTTTATTCTTTACTCATATCATATGGAGCCTTCCAATATCTTCGGAGGCGCCGAAGAATGCCACAGCAGTGAATCAGGGTGGACAATGTACATTGGTGACGCCGCAGCCGACGATGACGGCGACGCAGGCACTGATGCTGACCACGACGACGACGATGATGATGGTGATCGTTTCGACGGTGCTGACGAAAGCCAAACAGATGCCAATCATGAAGCCGAAACTGATGACTCTATGGCCTCCGATGCTTCTTCTGGTCCAAGCCATCGTTTGGAGCAGGAGGTGGAGGGTGAGGAAGAGGGCCGCCATTGTTATTCAGACAAGAAAGCTAGGAAATCATCAGTGGGCAGCAAACAAAAGCCTGGAACGAAAAAGAAAGAAGACAAGGAAGAGATGAGGAGGTTGAAGACAAAAGAATCTAGCACTCAATCTCCAAGTGGTTCCAGGAAAAACATCTGGTTCGGTAAAAGAAAGTAGGCGGTTTTGTTCTTTCGTTTTCTCCATTTTTGTACCCTCGGCTCTCTCTTCTTTTGGTGGGTTTTGCAGGGAAAACAGTACCCTACGTATTAGCCTATGACCTATATAATGTAAGCTACAAGCTCTTGTTTCTGCTACACTGCTTAGCAAGCTTCCATTCATGAATTTTACATACCTGCATGCATTGTTTTAATATTTATATTAGGTAAAAGCCGCATTATTTCAATGTTTTTACGGAAAAATTTGCAAGCAATACACCAATGCAACCAAATCTTGTATCCACAAATACGATCAATATTGCTTTGGGTTCAAAAAGCAATTCAATTGAATCTTGTTAATTCAATATTTAATTTGCTCTGCAATACAATATAAAGGCATCAAAGATTCAAAATTACTAGGAAAGTTTTTTTTTTTTTTACAGGTACCCATGGATGATATTTTTATTTTAATTTAGCTCTGTTCAGAACTTAAATTTAATTATAAGTATTTATAAATATTAAGTGAACAAATCTATCTATCTAATAATAATATAACAATGGTACTATACTTTTGTGGATCCAACGGGGACACATTGCCATGCACGTGGGGTGAAGGGAATTTTAGTAAATTTAGTCAATTCAATGACGGCCAGGCCGGCCAACCTCTAATTGATAAATTGAAATCATTGTTTAAAGGACTAGTATACAATATTTTACATCAATTTTAACTTTAAAATGATTTTTCTCAAAACATATGGTATACATTAATGTAGATATTATTTTTAAAATTTTAATTTTGTTTTTCCAATATTTCGTATATTTATAGAAGTTATTGCTCGAATTATACATTTCAACACAAAGTGAAAATCAAGCCAAGCATTCAGATGAAACGACGCCGTAGTGCAACTCACTCATTGCATGGGCAGAACTCATGATCTCTTAAGGCACGCTTCCATATTTCGTTATATTTGAGTAATTATTTGTTGAAATACGAAATTTCGTATAATATTTAGGAGGATTTAATTTAAAAAATACTGAGTTGAATTTCAACCATCAAAGACTGGAGTTAAACCTAATCTAACCTATTTTTCAATTTTATAATATATGATTTTTGTATAAAATTATATTAAAATTAAATCTATAATATCTATACGAGTTTGAAGAAATTTTTAAATCGAGGAGAATATTTTTTTCTATCATATTATTACATTCACGTATAGTTATAATTTAATTTAATTTAAAATATTTGTTATTAAAATTTAAAATAATTGACACATGAATAAGATAATAATTAAAGTAATTTAAATTATAAAAGAAACAAACTTAAATCTATTTTTCACGTAATTTATGATATTGATTTTATATTAATAAACTATAAAATATGAAAACAGTTAAACAGAAAATGAGTGAAATACATATATTAAAAATTAAGAATTTAAATATGTACCATATTAAAAATACAAGAACCAATTTCACGTGGAATATTTTTTGGCACAATAATTTATTTGGTCCTTTTACAAAAAAAATCAATTTATTCATTCATTTAATTTTTCGTCTCTTTTAGCTATTAAACTCTCATTATTTATCATATTACCCAAAATTGATGGAAAAGTTAACTTATTGATGGAAAAGTTAACTTACTGATGTGGCATACACATGGATACCACGTCAATAATTAATTAATTTTAAAATTTTTAAAAATTTAAAAATTTAAAAATTTAAAATAATTAAAAAGTATAAATATTTTAATATTTTAAATTTTTAAAAATTTATTGTTAACGTAGTGGATTGCCACATTAGCAAAGTTAGCAAATGTTTACTTTTTCATCCATTTTGGAGTGATTTGACAAAAAAGGCAAGTTTAAGAACTAAAAGAGATGAAAAAGTAAATGAAAGACTAAAATGACATTGTTTATAAAGTTGGAGAGTTAAATAAATCATTATGCCTATTCTTTTTGCCAATAGTTAAGCCATCCATAAGAGGGTTGGGACATCACTATCATTTTATGGTTGGAACTTAGGGTGTGTTTGTTTCATAAAAAAAGTCATTTTTTGGAAAAAAATCCCTTGATAAGTAATTTTATTTTTATATAAAAATTAACTTCAATCAAACCTAATATTATTATATTAATAAATTTTAAATTTTAATTTTAAAAACAGTTAATGTAATATCCTAAAATTCAAGGGTTAGTACAATCGAGTTTGTGAATAGAGAGAAAGAGTGTGTGTGTGGTCATGCCTTAATTTTTGAAATTATCTATGCATTTCTAAAAAATAAATGAGGTATTGGTTTGTTGGTTAAGTGTTAATGAAATGTTTATTGAAACCTAAGTTCAAATCCTTTCTCTTTCACTGTTTTTATTATTTTGCAAATTTTGCCTTAAACCTTAGTTTGTGACATGTCTTATTTTTTAAAATAAATATTTCAAAATTATATTAAAAATGAGTTATTGGTTTGATGGTTAAACATTAGTGAATTTATTCTTGAGGTCCTATCTTCAATTCCATTCCCATGCAAATAATTTAATTTTTTGACAAAAACCCCTTATTTTAATGTGTGGGCCATCCAAGCCTAGTTAGCCTAGGTATAAATATTAATTTTTCAATAATAATCAGCCTTTAATCTTCCTCCTAATTGCCCTACCCGTTCCTCTCCTTCTCTTTGATTTTAACTTTTTCTTTCATTTCCTCCATTGTTGTCGTCGCCTACACCTAGTTTTATTATCTCTTTCTTTTTTTTTTCTTTTTGCCACAAGATTTGTTAACATATTCACCACCATATTGCTGTCATTTTTCCTCATTAAAATCAGCCCCAAATCTAAAATCTTGAACTCCAAGATCAATCTCGAACATTGCCAAGAAAGTGTTGTCAAACCATTTTTAAATTGAGTTTTGGAAAATGGGAATCGACTTTAAGAAAAACGAAAACGGGAGTCGCCACCAATCTTTCTAGGTGTGATTGGATCACCTTATAAAATGTTTTGTTTTAAAACATTAATTTTGGTCTACGAAAGTCGAGAAAATGGATTCGAGAGTCGGTTACGTACGAGGAAGGGTTAGCACCCTCGTAACGCCCAAAAATTGGTACCTAATTGATTATCAAGTGTCTTTAATGTCGGAAATTTGAAAGTTTTAAGATGCAAGCCTCTTTTAATTAGAATGTCTTAATTTTGAAAATTAAGGCTCACTTATTTTAAACGAGTCAAAACATCACATCCAGTAAGTTAGGACGTAACATTTTAAAACCTTCGAAACTAAACTCGTCTTTCAAAAATTTCTATCTCGAAACAACAAAACGCCATATCCAGTAAGTTAGGACACTATGTTTTGAAATCTTGAAATAATTGTTTAAGTTTTGAAAACTCAAAATCACTTAGAAGGGTGCTTGACTATTCGAATTCAACGAGAAAAGTCGCAACCCAGTAAGTTAGGGCACTACCTTTCTCAAAGTTTCCAAACATCAAGCATTGCCTTTTATTTTTTTTAAAAAAAACCTTGGAATATTATTTTAAATGACGTTTTAGGATGACATATTAATGCATAATGAAGCATAGATGTACAAAATATTCTAACATTTTCATACAAACATAAATAATATCATTAAGACAAAACTAAATAACATGAACATACGTTTAATGAAAAAAATCATACTAGAGTAAATATAAGATAATAAACAAATAAAAACATGAGTAAACTAAAAGAAAAACATAATACATGCAAAAAGTATACAACAATATATATCATAAAATAGCACATAAAAGAATAATTAAACATAGCATATAAAAAAAATGAAACTATGCACAAATAAGATAAATGACATACATTAAAAAATGAATAAATAGAACATTTACAAATTATAAAAATATAATGCAATAGTTCAAAATACATGAAATGATAATATAATATATATACATGCATAGAAAATATATATTTGAAAATAAACTATATAAAAAGGTTAAATATTATAATATATAAAATACATAATCAAATGTATAAAAGATAGGGATAAATATACATATTTGAAAAATGAAGAAATTAAAATAAAAAAGGTTGAAAAACTAAGATAGACGAAGAATAAAATAAGAACAAACCACAGAGAGTAAGAACGCAAGAGGGAGAGAAATTTGAGTGAATGCTCTTCAAGAATTCTTATTGCTTCCCAAAACTCAAGTGTTTTACAATGAAGGGAGAGGCCTCTATTTATAGTTGAGCCTCCCCAAATCCAACGGTACAGATCAATTACATCAACGGTTAAGATTAAATGATATCTACAAATTAAATCTCCAAGATTACAAGATCATATCTAAGATTGCATATCCTTAAAGATTATATTTCCATATGAGTCAAGCTCATAGATGGACCTTCAATCTTTTCAAGTAATGGACCATTTCGATTGGGCCAAATTATATGTTTGTAATTTTGTACTGGACTTGGACTTTTTTTTTTGAAATTATTTCTGGGCCCGGGCAAAATTGAGTGTCTACAGCTGCCACTCTTTGCTCATTGCTGTGTAACAGGAATAGAGCAAAGACTATAAAAGGACCAATTTTGCCCAGGCTCACCGAGTCTTGAGTTTTTGATCCTTGATCTTCTTTAAATGGCCTCTTGACGGCTTCAATCTGCTTCACTGCAACTTAGGAAGGCGATATCTGCTATCTTTAATCTGCTCCCCGTCTAATACAGAGACACCAAATCTGTTATCTTCGATCTGTTTTCTGACAATACAGAGATGCCAAATCATCTTAGATTTGCTTCATCGTAAGCACGAGAAAACCAAATCAACTATGTCTTCAATTTGCTCCTTGTAAGCACAAGGATACCAAACCATCTTGGATCTGCTTCAGTCTAATCATCTGAAGGTTAGATCTGCTATGTGTTTTCCCTCCGTCGAATATGGAGACGCCAAACTTCGATTTGTTCTCTGACAATACAGAGATGCCAAATCATCTTAGATTTGTTTCATCGTAAGCACGTGAAAGCCAAATCAGCTATGTCTTCGATTTGTTCCTTGTAAGCACAAGAATGCCAAATCATCTTGGATCTACTTTAGTATAAACATCTGAAGATTAGATCTGCTATGTGTCTGCTCTCCGTCGAATATGGAGACGCAAAACTTCGATTTGTTCTCTGACAATACAGAGATGCCAAATCATCTTAGATTTGTTTCATCGTAAGTACGTGAAAGCCAAATCAGCTATGTCTTCGATTTGTTCCTTGTAAGCACAAGGATGCCAAATCACCTTGGATCTGTTTCAGTATAAACATATGAAGGCCAGATCTGCTATGTGTCTGCTCTCCGTCGAATATGGAGACGCCAAACTTCGATTTGTTCTCTGACAATACAAAGATGCCAAATCATCTTAGATTTGCTTCAGCGTAAACCGTGAAAGCCAAATCAGCTATGTCTTCGATTTGTTCCTTGTAAGCACAAGAATGCCAAATCTGCTATCTTCAACTTGTTCCCTATAAACACAGGGATGCCATGCTGAAATCTTCGATCTGCTTTACTGTAAGCACAGGAATGTTAGATCTGCTATCTTCGATTTGTTCCCTATAAACACAGGGATGCCATGCTGAAATCTTTGATCTGCTATCTTCGATTTGTTCTCTATAAACACAGGGATGCTAAATCTTGTTTCTTTGATCTACATTGCCCCATAAAAGACATAACCTGTAGAATGTATATGAGTTCATGTCTAATAATTAGGATGCTATGATCGAAGTGAGTCAAATTCTCCTAATGCAAAATGTTATGAATATGACCCCTATTTCGGACGTCATCACTTATTCCCTCATCGAAGTTTTATCTTGATGAATCAACTTAGTCCTATTGTACCATTCTCCAAATGTTGTGACCCGCTGGAGATGTTTATGGAATGATCTTTTCTTAAGATCAATATTGCTTAAAACGTCCAACCACCTTTTAGACTGAAGAAGAAATTTCCCCAGTACATCCGACCCTCAAATATGGAAATTCTTTAAACAATTGTCTTGTTTCATTTTCTTGTATTATGTAGAAATTTCCAGAGTAATATGCAAAACTTCGTTTGTAAAGATATTTAGTTCATCTATCATTATTTTAATGCAACATACTTTAAGGATAATGGAAGATGAATTTAATCTTGAGAATTATTAGATTTGAATAAATTTGTCAAAAATACAAAGGAAATTAATCTGAAAGCCTATCTTTGAGAAGAAAAAGAATCTAAAGATAGCAAATAGGACAAAAGTTAGATGCTCTAGATATCGCCGCTTGAGCGTTTATATGCCAGCTCCATGAAGACTTTCTTGAATTCAACATGTGTTTAAAAGATCCAAAGTACTTTGTTGATGCCCCGATATGCAACGCGCTTCACTCTTTGTTGAATCAGATATAGCAAGATTATCGTGTGCTCTTTAAAATTTGAGCTGCCCTTTCGGGTTTTCAACTCAAAACCCCTTTGGTCTCAATGCGCCCTTTGCGGGTTTTTACATTGGCCTCTCCCTTTTTCTTTTTTATTTTTCTCTTTTTTCTTTTTTATTTTTTCTCTTTTCTTTTTCTTTTTTTTCCTTTTTTTTTTGAAGTAGAAGTCCCAAAGTGCCCTTTGCGGGTTTTCACCTTGGCTTCCCTTCTCCTTCAGACAAAGTATTCCTTGACCGAGTCCGAATTCACTGGATCAGATAAATTCTTCCTATCCATTTCTTGTCAAAATCAGTGTACCTCTAGAAAAAGCCCTCTTCGCAACATATGGCCCTTCCCAATTCGACATCCTTTTGCATGGGAAGGATCTCTTTCAGCACAAGGTTTCCTTTATGAAATTCTTTTGGACGAACCTTCTTTGTCATAAGTCTGTGTCATCCATTCTTGGTATATTTGCTTAGGATGAATACTTTCAAGTTAAATTTACTAGAGGTATTCAATTCTTGACTCCATCAAAGCTTGGAAGAAAAATCTTGATTCATAAACCCATGAGAAAGGGATTGGCCCAGTAGTAGTCCTGGTTGTTGTTTGTCAAACCCTCCAAAAAGATGGTTCAATGATTCCCAGCAGACAAGAATGAAGTTGCTGACTTTATCCTTCAACCTGGAAAGCTGAGGTACAGGGATTACTTCCGGAACATACATCCCACCATGACTCGATGATGTTTCTGAAGCATCCCTAATCTTCATAAATTGCCCCCAACTATGAAGTTGCCAAATGAGCGTAGCAAATAGGAGCCACAACAAATATGGCTGTGGTGCTCCTTTGATACATATAGGATAGAGAATGAACAAACTCTTGTAGATCATCAGCCGAAAACCCAGCCTGGTCTAAGAGAACATGATAGTGGGTTTGCCTCGTGATTCTAATCATTCCAGCATGGGTACCAAGGTAAAAATCATTGTTCTTTGGATGGCATACTTTGTTGTCAATGACAATACCATGTAGCACATTTTCAGGAGATCCCTGTTGAAAAAAACTTGGTATGATGGTTTTTCGTACAACAACAACCACAATCTTTAGGGTTCCACTTCTCGTCAAGGAACTTGCAAGCCTCAATAACTTGATCAAAACTTGATTGAATTGAGACTCGCTAACCTCATCCCTGAAAATAATGATTTGATCAGGCTTTCTCTTCCCTGAACTTGAATAGAAGTCTAAGAGAGCTTCCTTCATGATACCGTCATCCACTTTGTCAGAAACTTGTTTTGAAGAAAGAATCTATCATTTTAAGTTTCAGAGACTGTGTACGACCTGATGCCCCTGGAAATCAATGGCCAACGCTTGGAGCTAACCATCACAGCTATTGATGGCATATCAGACTGCTCAGGAGAGCCAAACAATGCACCCATTCCAAGGATGATGGCTGAAACCTTTAAAACAACTGGAATTAAAGGTGTTTGCCCCAGCGTAAGCATAGAGAGTAAGAGGTAGTTTCTTATGCCAATTTTTACCAGTCTCGGTCATCTTTTGTAATTTATTTTTTCTTCTTTTTCTTTTCTTTTGGCAACCTTTGTTGTACTGTGGTATGACGTCTTATCTTTGAAAAGACTGCAAACTTTTGGCATTATGCAGTTAGATATGATCTTCTTCTTTTTTTTTTTGAAATGTGTAACACCCCGAATTTGGGCCTAGAAGTATTGGGCCTTGAGTGTGGGTTTGTAAGGAGGTTTTATATAGGTATTTAATTGTGCAATGAAATGACACAATTAAATGTCTGCTTTGGTGGTTAATGGCCCTGAGAAGTGTTAGAGAAATTTTGGGTTCAAACTTGGGCTTTAGCAAAAAATTTGGTATTAAGTGAAAAAAACCTGGATGCTTGATGAGGGTTTTTAAATTATTGTGTTCAATAAAGGACACAAGGAAGCTTGTAGTCTAGTGGTTGTGGCGTCATTAAGGTTGTATGGGAGCCTGGGTTTAAGCCTTGGCTATTGCAATTTATTTTGGGTTTTTTTTAAGGAACTTGGACTTTGGCCTTTAGACCTTATTATTAATTGGGGATAAAATATGACACAAAAAGCCTTGTGGCTTAGTGGCAAGTAGTGTGAGGAGCATCTGAGGAGCATCAGGTGTGTATTTCTCACTACTCTAGCTGTAGGATGGCTACTTCGGGCCGAAAGGGGCCATGTGGGCCCAATGGGCCTATAGGCCCAATTGGATAAGTTGTTTGATTGTGTAGTAAATATTGGGCTAGGCTAGGTGAATCTAATATCTGTGGCTAGATTTGGGCTAAAAGGGCCACACGAGCGTGTGGGCCTATTTGGGCTGAGAATAGGCTTTAGGCCCATTCGTATTGTTATCCCTGTTTAGAATACTTTAGTTTACTAAAATTACCGAAATACCCTTAGTTTGTAAAAATACTGAAATACCCTCGATTTGTAAAATTACTAAAATACCTTCGACTTGTAAAATTACCAAAGTACCCCCGATTTACAAAATTACCGTTTTACCCTCGATTTACAGAATTACTATTTTACCCTTGATTTACAGAATTACTATTTTACCCTCGATTTACAAAATTACTAAAATACCATTGGTTTGTAAAATTACCAAAATACCCTTAGTTTGTAAAATTACCAAAATACCCCTAGTTTGTAAAATTACCAAAATACCCTTGGTTTGTGAAATTACCGAAATACCCTCAATTTGTAAAATTACCAAAATACCCCTAATTTACAAAGTTACAGAAATACCCTTGACTTTCTAAAAATTATAGAAATACCATTGGTTTACAAAATTTACTGAAATACCCTTGGTTTGTAGATTTACCAAAACACCCTTGTTGGGTGAAGTGACTAAAATACCCCTATTAGGTAAAAAGACCGTAAAGCCCCTGTAGGGTAAAGTGACCGTAATACCCCTGTATGGTAAAATGACGAATATGCCCTTATGTTCCGTATGACTGATGTGCTTAGGATTTACATATATTGATACTGGAATAGTTGAGTTTGAGTGACAGATGGTGGTTATCGTAGGTGATTGATTATGGAAACGTTTCAACTTCAACCCGTAACAAGTGTGTACTAACCCTCGTAATAGCTTAGATTAATATTTGCTGGAAAGCCGAAAGCTTCATATTTTAGTGATTCGGGAATTAATATTTAGATATATTTTCTACGCACGTTTAAGTTGGATTCACAACGGATATGGGGCAGGAAGGTATTTGGAACGTTCTTCAACGAGTAGATCTCTTGGTAAGTATTCGAACCTTCTTTCCATTTGTATCTTGTGGTTTAAGAAAAGCTGAAAACCCCTCTGTCGACTAACGCTAAAAGGGTTTTTGGTGTTATTTGGTTTGTTGGTGCTAGTGAGGATTAAAGGCTACCGATCGAGGAGTGTGTGAAAAGCTTGGATCATCGGAGTGACTAAATCTAGTCATCAACTCCGGCAAAGGTATGAACCCAAGGGCCATTGTGGATGGTGGCCGAATGTGTAAGTGATGATAATAGGTAGTTTTCGATTTGGTTTAATATTAACATGGTCTAATCTCTAAGTGGTTGATTATAGGAGAAATCGCATAGGAGATCTCGTCAAGGAATATCACAAATCAGGTGTGTAACGAGCCCTTTTTCATAGCTTAAAGTGATAAATGCCGAAAAGCCGAAATGCCGAAATTCTGGCATTTCAAGGACTCGTGAGCAAGTGAACGCTCATTAGTTAGTTAGATTCATTGAGATGATGATCAGGAACATTGGAAACGGTAATAACGTGATTTTTTGTAACACCCCGAACCCGAGACCGTCGCCGGAGTCGAACACCAGGTGTTAACAGACTTCAAACCACTTATTTGACATTTCCCAGACAAGCTGCCAATCTGCGTACTAGTCGCTTTGAAAATCATATCTTGAGTTCTGAAACTCGAAATCCAGTTCCGTAAATTTTCCCTGGAACTAGACTCATATACCTATATGTTAGAATTTTTGTAGAATTTTTGGTCAGGCCAATTAGTACAGTTTATTAGTCAAAGTCTCCCATGTTACAGGGATCGACTACACTGACCTTTGCGCATTACGACTTGGATATCTCCCTGCACAGAGCTTCAATACCGATTCCGTTTGTTTCTATAGAAACTAGACTCAGAGAGGAATCTGTACATATATGGCATGACTCCTAATTATCTCTGGTTAATTTATAATGAATTTCCAAAGTCGGAACAGGGAATCCAGAAACCGTTCTGGCCCTGTCTCACGAGAACCTGAATATCTCTTAACATACTGTCCATATAATCATTTCGTTACTTCTATATGAAATAGACTCATCAAGCTTCGATTGCATAATTTATTCATTAATTAATTCCACTCCTACTATTTTTAGTGATTTTTCAATCTCACGTCACTGCTGCTGCCAGCATCTGTTACGAAAGCAACTATGCCTATTTCGTGATTTCTCCTTGATCTAACTAGTAATTCATCATACATATCACCAATTATGATCATGACTAGCCATGCCAAAGGCTAATCATTGTCAAACATCTCCCTACTACACTATTGCCATATCATGAATTTTAACACCAAAAATAATCAACCATGACATATGGCATAAAAAAAGTCGAATTATCAAGACTTTCGACCTAACGTTATGAAACCAAACCCAACCGAACATTTATACCATTTTCGCATGGCTAAAAGTTTACATACCAAAGTTCAAACACAACATAATAGCCTATACATGCCGAAATGTTCTCCTAAGCCGACTAAGAAGAAAGTACCCAAAACTTGCTAGCCAGTGTGATGACTCCAATGACGGCCCGATCACGCAAAAAGAGACGAGTCCAAGAAACCTAAAATAGGTGACAAGGAAACACCGAGTGAGTATATAACTCAGTAAGTCATAAGCAATGCACTACCATCCATTAATAACATTATCACAAGAGGAAGCAAAATGGAACGAGGCTAGTTACTCCATCCATACCGAACCATACCATAGTTCCTCAAACCTATCGGTTCAATCTCATACCAAGTCATGCATTCACATTCCATATACTAATCAATAGGATATTCGAGGCATTTTCATACATCATTTTATTTTCGTTACAATCATACAACTAAACGACCTTTCACCTATTCCACGATAAATCTTATGTACGTGACTTCAATTATAATTGTCACATAGGTTCAAACTTACCAAGCTCAACTTCAAATATAAACATAACGCCTATTAGTCACGAACTCAAGGTACTTACCCGATCCGCTGTCCGTGATCGACTCAATAATGTCGCACACTTAGTGTTCATAATGATTCAAAAGTATATATTAAGTCCGCACACTCAGTGCTATATAATCAACTCGCACACTTAGTGCTATATAATCAAACTCGCACACTTAGTGCTACATAATCAAGCTCGCACACTTAGTGCTACATAATCAAACTCGCACACTTAGTGCTGTACAATTTAAACCCGCACACTTAGCGCCAATCTCATGATCATAAATGTTTATACCTGCACTCTTAGTGCCGAGATCAACAACTCAATACATCTCACCTCTTTTCTCTTCATCCAACACTTTCATCACCACATACATACATGTATATATATATTTATCATTCCATTCAGCATCATTACATAGACGTTATGATCATTTAAATTAATACAAACTATATGCTTAATGACTTACTTTGTGTTGGGTAGGACGGTTCCAACTCGGCTACTCGATGATCTTTTCTTTGCCTTTGCTTGATTCTCCTCCTTTAACTCCTTGAGCTTAATCAATAAATCAACTAGTTTAACCATCTTGCTAAACATTCATAATCCAGTTACACATGCATATGTATGTTTGTATATTCAGCAACCATCCTCACTAATTACCCATTTAGTCGATTATACACATAATTAAAGGTAACATCACGAATGGGTATACTTATGTATATATACATATATGTATATATATATACTTCGGAATGGGCATCACAATTAGATTTAACACCACCTTCATACTCAATTAGATGGCCGAATGCATGTATATATGCACAATGTCAACTATAACATCATTTAAACACCTAATTTCATCTCATGAACACTCGACCCATTTTTACCCCATATGGCCGAATGTGTAAGATTACATTCAACACCACCGATGTACTTAGTTAGGTGGCCAAATATACCAAGTTAGACTTGACATTATACGTCACAAGAACTCTAATTTAATTTGTCAATTGCTTGGCCAAGAACTCACAAGTGCCTTATCTACAACCTATTCGGCCTTACTACTTAAACTTAGCCTTTCATACACTTATCTCTATTGTTTTAGAAGGCCGAATCCTTATGTGTTCCAACATCTAGCTTACTCAATTCAACACATCAAAACGACATTTAGGCCGATTTTGCTAGCACACAAGCCTTTGATCGAATGTCCTTGACCTCTAGTCACCTAAATTTTTATTCTTTAAAACTCATCCAACTCATATTTTTCATTGACAACCTCCTTAACTTCAATTTATTCACATCTTTAATCATGCTACATTCGACCATTATTTAACAATAATTCATGTATCCTTTTTATTAAACACTCAAAATCAACCATCTTCATACCTCATCACCAAAGACATCAAAATACCAACCAAGAATGTAACATTCATGGCCGAATATCATCTCCATCAATTAACAAAATTTGAACCATGGCTAGGTAGATTTCAAACTTACAACTTAAAATATACATGAATCTCAAAGAATAATATCAACATACCTCAATCTAGTTACATGCATGGCCAAACTTCTTAGAAACTTTTCCCCTAGGCACCGAATATTCAAGAGCTTCTTAATCAACTTGAAGATGACCAAATGCCTTAACTTCACTTTCTTCTTTTTCTTTCTTTAGGTACGGCAATTGTGATAAGGAAAAGGATGAACACTCCTTCTTCCTCCCTTATTTTATTCATCCTTTTTTTCTTTTTAATTCCCTTCTTTTATTTATTCTAATTTACTTACCAATATTAAATAATAAACAACATAAACTTGGAGGAATGGAACCATGCTTGGCCGGCCACTTATCAAGAATTGGGCACTTTGACATGCAAACCCAAACTTTCCTATTTTAATACTATTTGGTCCTTACTTATTTACCTATCATAATTTTCTAAGTCTCTCAACTAGATCCTTTCAAGCAAAATTCACATTCCTAATACAAAATTAAAACATCAAATTTTTATACAAGTACTATCACACATATAAGATATGCAAATAAAATTTTAACTAAATTTTATGACTCGGTTTTGTGGTCCCGAAACCACTTCCCAACTAGAGTCAATTTTGGGCTGTCACAACTCTCCCCCACTCAAGAAATTTTCGTCCCCGAAAATCTTACCGGTAAATAGGTTTGGGTATCGTTCTTTCATCGAGCTCTCGGTTTCCCAAGTAGCTTCCTCGATCCCGTGTTTGAGCCATAACACCTTTACTAACGGAACCCTTTTGTTTCGCAACCCCTTCACTTCATGAGCTAGGATACGCATCGGCTCTTCTTCATAACTCATATCGGTTTGAATTTCAACCTCCGACGGACTAATTATGTGCGAAGGATCAGATCTATAGCGTCGAAGCATCGAAACATGAAAGACGTCGTGAATCTTTTCAAGTTCAGGGGGTAAAATCAATCGATACGCAACTGGACCGACTCGTTCGGATATTTCGTATGGCCCAATGAATCTCGGACTCAACTTGCCCTTTCGGCCAAATCTGAGTACCTTTTTCCAAGGCGAAACTTTAAGAAACACTTTATCTCCCACTGATATTCAATGTCTTTTCATTTCAAATCCGCATACGATTTCTGACGATCCGTGGCTGCCTTTTGACTTTCACGGATTACCCTTACTTTCTGTTCGACATCTTTAATCAAATCGACTCTGAAAATTTTACTTTCACCGAGCTCGGTCCAAAACAATGGTGTACGACATTTACGACCGTACAAAGCCTCGTAAGGTGCCATCTTAATACTTGATTGAAAACTATTGTTGTAAGCGAATTCAATCAAAGGTAAATACCGTTCCCATGAACCACTAAACTCGAGGATGCAACATCTCAACATATCCTCAAGTATCTGAATTATCCGCTCGGATTGACCATCGGTTTGTGGATGAAAAGCGGTGCTAAAATGCAGCTTGGTACCCAAAGCTTCTTGCAATTTCTTCCGAAATCGCGAGGTGAATCTCGGATCTCTATCCGACACGATAGAAATAGGTACTCCATGTAATCTCACAATCTGAGAAACATACAATTCGGCTAGTTTATCCAATGAAAAATCCGTACGCACGGGGATAAAGTGAGCCGACTTAGTCAGTCTATCAACAACAACCCAAATCGCATCCTTCTTACTTGCTGACAATGGCAGTCCGGACACAAAGTCCATTGTGACTTGATCCCATTTCCACTCGGGTATCATGATCGGCTGAAGTAATCCTGAAGGCACTTGATGTTCCGCTTTCACTTGTTGACATAATAAACATCTCGAAACAAAGTCGGAGATGTCCCGTTTCATACCATGCCACCAAAACCGACGTTTCAAATCGTTGTACATTTTCGTACTCCCCGGGTGAATTGACATTCGGCTACAATGAGCTTCGTTCAGAATCATCGAAATGAGTTCTGAATTTCTTGGAACACACAACCGACTTCTGAACCTCAAACAATCGTCATCATCAGTTTGAAATTCGGATCCCATATTCGGAATACATTCAGCCTGTTTTGCAACCAATTCATCGTCGACTTTCTGAGCTTCACGAATTTGATGAATCAATGATGGTTTGGCCTTTAATTCAGCTACTAACACATTGTCGGGTAGAACAAACAAGTGCACATTCATCGCTCGTAAAGCAAACAGCGATTTCCAGCTTAAGGCGTCCGCAACCACATTAGCCTTTCCCGGGTGGTAATCAATGACAAGCTCGTAATCTTTCAACAACTCAAGCCAACGTCTTTGTCGCAGATTTAAGTCTCTTTGAGTCATCAAATATTTGAGACTTTTGTGATCCGAAAATACATGGCACTTTTCGCCAAACAAATAATGTCGCCATATTTTCAAAGCAAATACGATGGCGGCTAGCTCGAGATCATGGGTTGGATAATTTCTCTCGTGTGGCTTCAATTGTCTCGACGCATAGGCCACAACTCGACCTTCTTGCATCAATACGCAACCCAACCCGAGTAGGGATGCGTCACTATAAATGACAAACTCTTTGCCTGATTCGGGTTGCACTAAAATTAGAGCTTCAGTCAAATGAGGTTTCAGTTGATCGAAGCTTTTCTAACATTTCTCCGTCCATTCGAACTTAACATCCTTTTGAAGTAGCTTCGTCATTGGTGTGGCTATCATCGAGAAACCTTTTACAAATCGTCGGTAATAACCGGCGAGCCCCAAGAAGCTCCGAACTTCGGTAATATTTCTTGGAGGCTTCCAGTTAAGTATGGCTGAAATTTTGCTCGGGTCAACTCGAATACCCGATGCGGATACCACATGACCCAAGAAGCTAACCTCTCTTATCCAGAACTCACACTTACTGAACTTAGCATATAACTTCTTATCCCGCAAAATTTGCAACACTAATCTCAGGTGCTCAGCATGTTCGGTCTCATCTCCTGAATAGACTAAGATGTCATCAATGAACACAACTACGAACCGGTCCAAATACTGTCTGAAGATCCGATTCATCAAATCCATAAATACCGCAGGGGCATTAGTGAGCCCAAACGGCATCACTAAGAACTCGTAGTGACCGTACCTCGTTCTGAAAGCAGTTTTGGGTACGTCCGAATCTCGAATCCGCAACTGATAATAACCCGATCTCAAATCTATCTTTGAAAACACTGAGGCTCCCTTTAGTTGATCAAACAAATCATCAATACGCGGTAATGGATATTTATTCTTTATCGTCACTTTATTCAGTTGACGATAGTCAATGCACAACCTCATGGTTCCGTCCTTCTTTTTCACGAACAATACTGGTGCACCCCAAGGTGAGAAACTTGGTCGAGCGAAACCTCTATCCGTCAACTCTTGCAATTGAGCTTTCAATTCCTTTAACTCGGTTAGTGCCATACGATACGGAGCTATCGAAATTGGCGTAGTTCCAGGTACAAGCTCAATACCAAACTCTATCTCCCGAACAGGTGGCAAACCCGGTAACTCTTCAGGAAAAACATCCGGGTATTCACAAACCACCGGCACAGATTCGGGTTTCTTTTCTAATTCTTTGTCATCAAGTACATACGCAAGGTATGCTTCGCACCCTTTTCTTACATGTTTCTGGGCCAACATTGCTGATATTACAGCTGGCAACCCCCTTAAGTCCGTAGACTCAACTCGGATTATCTCGTTATTTGCGCACCTCAAATCAATAGTCTTGCTTTTGCAATTCACAACCGCATCATGCGCGGTCAACCAATCCAAACCAAGAATAACATCAAATTCGTCAAACGGCAAAAGCATCAAATCGGCCGGAAAACAGGATTCTCGGATTATTAGAGGGCATCTCTTACACACTTTATCAACAAGTACGCATTGACCCAAAGGGTTTGACACTCGAATTACGAACTCAGTAGACTCAACAGGTAGAGTCTTACTGGATGCTAAGGTTTCGCATACATATGAATGAGTAGAGCCAGGGTCAATCAATGCAATCACATTAGTATCAAAGAGAGTGAAGGTACCAGTGATGACGTCGGGGGAGGATGCCTCCTCTCGTGCGCGAATGGCATATGCTCTAGCAGGAGTACGGTTCTCGGCTCGAACAGCCGTATCAGAGGCCCCTCTCTGACTACCACCCCTACCTCCTAAAATTCTCGGTGGTCTACCTCTAGTTGTCACTCCACTAGGTCCTGCACCTTGAATCTTATTCTTCTCATCAAGCTCCGTGCAATCTCTAATGAAGTGGTCCTTCGAACCGCATCCGTAACAGGCCCTGTTAGTAGACTTACCCCAACATTTACCTAGGTGTCGTCTCCCGCATTGGGGACATTCAGGTTTCTCTTGACGATTATTGCCCACACTAGCTACCGAAGTAGCTCGGGAGTCCGTCGATGGTCGTGCTCTGATGGAAATTCCCACAGTCGTCCTCGACTTATTAGTGTCCTCCCTGAACTTCTTTACAGCTGAGAACGGAGCTTTACCCGTCGATCTTTTACGATAGTCTCTAGCTTCAAATTCAGCCTTCTTCTTCTCCTTTCCAAGTTCTTCCGCCTTGCAGGCTCGTTCGACTAGTGTTACGAATTCTTTTATCTCCAAAATACCCACTAGTAGCTTTAAATTTTCATTCAATCCTTCTTCGAATCTTTTGCACATAGCAACCTCATCAGCTACACACTCCCGGGCATACCTACTGAGTCTTACGAATTCATGTTCGAATTCAGATACTGTCATACGGCCTTGCTTGAGTTCCAAGAATTCCTTACGCTTTTGATCAATGAACCGTTAACTAATATATTTCTTTCGAAATTCCGTCTGAAAGAAGTCCCAAGTTACTCGTTCGTTTGGGACTATGGAAATCAGGGTCCTCCACCAATAGTAGGCTGAGTCCCGCAACAAGGATATAGCACACTTTAGACATTCATCAGGCGTGCATGACAGTTCATCAAACACCCGAATGGTGTTATCAAGCCAGAACTCGGCCTTTTCAGCATCATCAGTAACTATGGCCCTGAACTCCTCGGCCCCGCGCTTCCTAATCAAGTCTACAGGTGGCTTACTCAGCCTCACAGGATCAGTGACTGATGGCATTACGGGCTCTTGGGGTGGATTATTCAAATTCGGGAATTGTTGGACGACCGGATTGGTTTGGGCATATTGCGCGACCCACTCATTCATCATGGTAAAGAAGGCTTGTTTAGCCCCCTCACCTTGATTATTCGCAGATGACTAAGGTTCAACAGGCGGTGTCCCTTGTGCAGGAGCAGCCGCTACACTTTCAATGTCATCCGCCAAGGTTCTCTCTACACCGGGATCCATTTACTAATCAAAACATAAATTTTAACCGTCAGAAGTCATCACACATTTAAACATTAACATTCGACATGTATAGCTAGACTCATACGTGCTATGGTAGTCCTAGAACCGACTAAACCATAGCTTTGATACCAATTAAATTGTAACACCCCGAACCCGAGACCGTCGCCGGAGTCAAACACGAGGTGTTAACAGACTTCAAACCACTTATTTGACATTTCCCAGACAAGCTGCCAATCTGCGTACTAGTCGCTTTAAAAATCATATATTGAGTTTTGAAACTCGAAATCCAGTTCCGTAACTTTTCCCTAGAACTAGACTCATATAACTATATGGTAGAATTTTTATAGAATTTTTTGTCGGGCCAATTAGTACAGTTTATTAGTCAAAGTCTCCCATGTTACAGGGATCGACTACTCTGACCTTTGCGCATTACGACTTGGATATCTCCCTGCACAGAGCTTCAATACCAATGCCGTTTGTTTCTATAGAAACTAGACTCAGAGAGGAATCTGTAAATATATGGCATGGCTCCTAATTATCTCTGGTTAATTTATAATAAATTTCCAAAGTCGGAACAGGGAATCCAGAAACCGTTCTGGCCCTGTCTCACGAGAACCTGAATATCTCTTAACATACTGTCCATATGATCATTTCGTTACTTCTATATGAAAATAGACTCATCAAGCTTTGATTACATAATTTATTCATTAATTAATTCCACTCCTACTATTTTTAGTGATTTTTCAATCTCACGTCACTGCTGCTGCCAGCATCTGTTACGAAAGCAACTATGCCTATTTCGTGATTTTTCCTTGATCTAACTAGTAATTCATCATACATATCACCAATTATGATCATGACTAGCCATGCCAAAGGCTAATCATTGTCAAACATCTCCCTACTACACTATTGCCATATCATGAATTTTAACACCAAAAATAATCAACCATGACATATGGCATAAAAAAAGTCGAATTATCAAGACTTACGACCTAACGTTATGAAACCAAACCCAACCGAACATTTATGCCATTTTCGCATGGCTAAAAGTTTACATACCAAAGTTCAAACACAACATAATAGCCTATACATGCCGAAATGTTCTCCTAAGCCGACTAAGAAGAAAGTACCAAAACTTGCTAGCCGGTGTGATGACGCCAATGACGGCCCGATCACGCAAAAAGAGATGAGTCCAAGAAACCTAAAATAGGTGACAAGGAAACACCGAGTGAGTATATAACTCAGTAAGTCATAAGCAATGCACATCCATCCATTAATAACATTATCACAAGAGGAAGCAAAATGGAACGAGGCTAGTTACTCCATCCGTACCGAACCATACCATAGTTCCTCAAACCTATCGGTTCAATCTCATACCAAGTCATGCATTCACATTCCATATACTAATCAATAGGATATTCGAGGCATTTTCATACATCATTTTATTTTCGTTACAATCATACAACTAAACGACCTTTCACCTATTCCACGATAAATCTTATGTACGTGACTTCAATATAATGTCACATAGGTTCAAACTTACCAAGCTCACTTCAAATATAAACATAACGCTATTAGTCACGAACTCAAGTACTTACCCGATCCGCTGTCGTGATCGACTCAATAATGTCGCACACTTAGTGTTCATAATGATTCAAAAGTATATATAAGTCCGCACACTCAGTGCTATATAATCAACTCGCACACTTAGTGCTATATAATCAGCTCGACACTTAGTGCTACATAATCAAACTCGCACACTTAGTGCTGTACATTTAAACCGCACACTTAGCGCCAATCTCATGATATAATGTTATACCCGCACTCTAGTGCCGATCAACAACTCAATAATCTCACCTCTTTCTCTTCATCAACACTTTCATCACCACATACATGTATATATATATTATCATTCCATTCAGCATCATTACATAGATGTTGTGATCATTTAAATTAATACAAACTATATGCTTAATGACTTACTTTGTGTTGGGTAGGACGGTTCCAACTCGGCTACTCGATGATCTTTTCTTTGCCTTTGCTTGATTCTCCTCCTTTAACTCCTTGAGCTTAATCAATAATCAACTAGTTTAACCATCTTGCTAAACATTCATAATTCAATTACACATGCATATGTATGTTTGTATATTCGGCAACCATCCTCACTAATTACCCATTTAGTCGATTATACACATAATTAAAGGTAACATCACGAATGGGTATACTTATGTATATATACATATATATGTATATATATACTTCGGAATGGGCATCACAATTAGATTTAACACCACCTTCATACTCAATTAGATGGCCGAATGCATGTATATATGCACAATGTCAACTATAACATCATTTAAACACCTAATTTCATCTCATGAACACTCGACCCATTTTTACCCCATATGGCCGAATGTGTAAGATTACATTCAACACCACCGATGTACTTAGTTAGGTGGCCAAATATACCAAGTTAGACTTGACATTATACGTCACAAGAACTCTAATTTAATTTGTCAATTGCTTGGCCAAGAACTCACAAGTGCCTTATCTACAACCTATTCGGCCTTACTACTTAAACTTAGCCTTTCATACACTTATCTCTATTGTTTTAGAAGGCCGAATCCTTATGTGTTCCAACATCTAGCTTACTCAATTCAACACATCAAAACGACATTTAGGCCGATTTGCTAGCACACAAGCCTTTGACCGAATGTCCTTGACCTCTAGTCACCTAAATTTTTATTCTTTAAACTCATCCAACTCATATTTTTCATTGACAACCTCCTTAACTTCAATTTATTCACATCTTTAATCATGCTACATTCGACCATTATTTAACAATAATTCATGTATCCTTTTTATTAAACACTCAAAATCAACCATCTTCATACCTCATCACCAAAGACATCAAAATACCAACCAAGAATGTAACATTCATGGCCGAATATCATCTCCATCAATTAACAAAATTTGAACCATGGCTAGGTAGATTTCAAACTTACAACTTAAAATATACATGAATCTCAAAGAATAATATCAACATACCTCAATCTAGTTACATGCATGGCCAAACTTCTTAGAACTTTTCCCCTAGGCACCGAATATTCAAGAGCTTCTTATCAACTTGAAGATGACCAAATGCCTTAACTTCACTTTCTTCTTTTCTTTCTTTAGGTACGGCAATTGTGATAAGGAAAAGGATGAACACTCCTTCTTCCTCCCTTATTTTATTCATCCTTTTTTTCTTTTTAATTCCCTTCTTTTATTTATTCTAATTTACTTACCAATATTAATAATAAACAACATAAACTTGGAGGAATGGAACCATGCTTGGCCGGCCATTATCAAGATTGGGCACTTTGACATGCAAACCCAAACTTTCCTATTTTAATACTATTTGGTCCTTACTTATTTACCTATCATAAGTTTCTAAGTCTCTCAACTAGATCCTTTCAAGCAAAATTCACATTCCTAATACCAAAATTAAAACATCAAATTTTTATACAAGTACTATCACACATATAAGATATGCAAATAAAATTTTAACTAATTTTATGACTCGGTTTTGTGGTCCCGAAACCACTTCCCGACTAGGGTCAATTTGGGCTGTC